>NW_027202715.1:39878489-40190989 GCF_024711535.1 Dipodomys merriami | reverse complement strand
CTTGAGGAGTCTTAAACAGACATAATGCCATCTGATTTGGCTTGGAAAGAGATAACTCTGGCTGGTGTTGAGACAGGATGACAGGTCATCTCTGATAGCTCCCTCTATACTTCCTCAGTATTTTACCTATGTCTCCTTTAACAGTATTTATTTTACTTTTTTATGTGTATGGGTGTCTCCACTGGAGTATAAGTTCTTTGGAGACAAAAGTTGGGGTTTATTTGTCTTGGTTCCTCTTCTTGATTACTCACATAGAGCACAGTTGCTTTCCATACACAGCAATGCCTAGAATAGCACTGAGCAAATGAAATGCTTAATATGTCTGAAAAATGGCTAATGTTGCCATGAAACAGGTTTCAACTGGAAAGGAGAACTTTTGAAGAGAGGAGACAAAAAATTGAACGGACTGCCTTCAAAAGAACAAAGTTTCCCATTATAGAAGAGACTCAAGACCTCTAATCCTTTGTAAGTTATATTATAGACTAGTCATTTAATCATCAGATAAGAAATTGTGTCTTTTTAAAAAATCTTTGTGACTCTGAGCTTTTATATTTCTAAGAATAATTTTAAGTCATGAAAATAACAGGACTTGGTTCATATAAGAATCTACATGATCTATCCCAAACAAGTCACAGATACATTTGCAATGACTTCTCCCTGCTAAGAAATACCTTGCTGTACTTTGTTAACTTGGTACTTTGTTAACTAGGTCATCTTCAGAATGACCTAGGTCAGGCATGATGGGCTATCCCTATAATCCCAGATATGCAAGAGGCATAGAAGATCTCAGTCCAACTTGGCCCAGGAGTAAAACCACAAACCTTATCTGAAAAAATAACTAGAAGAAGAAAAAAAGGTGGAGGCATGATTAACAAGTAAAAGGCTCTGAATATTCAAACTCAAGTATTACCAAAAAAAAAAAAAAGCTGGGTGCTGGTGGCTCACATCTATAATTCTAGCTACTCAAGAGGCTAAAATCGGAAGTGGCGCTGTAGCTCAAGTGGTAGAGCGCTCGCCTTGAGCTGAAGAGCTGAGGGACAACGCCCAGGCCCAGAGTTCAAGCCCCACGACCGACAAAAAAAAAAAAAAAAAGAGGCTAAAATCTGAGGGTTATGGTTCAAACCCAGCCAGTAAGATTCTTTATATATATTATATATATATAATATATTTACACATATATTGTATATAAATATAAATATATACAGCGAAAATACTGTACAGAGGGGTTATAGTTACATAAGTAGGGTAATGAGTGCATTTCCTATCAAGCATTGTTACCCCCTCCTTTGTTTTTCCCCTAACCATCCCTTCCCGCCCCACCTTCCCAACCCCTCCCTCCCCCCACCCCTGACATTGTAAAGTTCATGTTCAACATAGTGTCCTGTACATCTCATCGCCACAGTGGGTCAACCTGCATCCCCATGTAAGCATTCTGCTATATCCCTTCCCCTCCCCAAATTACAAAAATGTATACACAAAATGCAGAACACTGGAATCAAATACAGTGAAAACAGGAGTTACACCGCGGGGGAAGAACATACAAAAGAAACAAAAGAATCACATAGTGCATTACAAGTACATTGAAAACAAGAGCAAGAAAGAAAAAAAACCACTGTGTCCCTGTCTTGGGGTACATTTCATTTAACATCATCTCATATGGTCATATGTACACAGCCTTTGACCTTCTCTGCTTGTCCTAGACATGAACTAGTAATCTCCAGTTAACCATCAAAAAGCCAGAAGTGGAGTTGTGGCTCAAAGTGGTAGAGTGCTAGCCTTGAGCAAAAGAGCTCAGAGACAGCACATAGGTACTGAGTTCAAACTCCAGAACCAACCAAAAATAAGACTCACCTAAATATCCCTGCATCCTAGTGTGTTGGTTTGTACTGTGATTACAAATAAGTACTGCGTGTGCCTGGTTGCTCCAGAGAGTGAGAAGTCTGAAACCACTGGAATGACTTATTCTGGAAGAAAAAAAAAAAACAAGAACAAAGACAGAGGTGGAGAGAGTGAAGGCACAAGCTACCTTCAAGTGTTGGAAAGGGTGGGCACATGGATAGGGACAACCTTATTCAGTCATCCAGAAGTGTAGAGACAATGAGAAGCAGGTAGGAGGAATTTCTGCCTTGTTTAAGGAAAAGGACTTCATAACACTTAGCCCAAAATCTTTCCTGTGGTAAAAACATAATGGACTTTAACTGAACTGGAGGTTTAAGAATTTGAACTATTCAATAAGGAAATAATGTTCACAAGGCCTCCAGAGCAGTTCCTCAGCAAGCTATAGAAACAGCCCTTTCTGGAATGGTGTTAGATTGATCCATACTGAGAGCCAACCAGAGCTGTGTACTAGTGGCTCCTGAACCAACAGTTAATAAAACCATTTTGAGGCTGTGGCCAGGCTCAAAAGGCAAGTGTATGTCAATGAGCCATGTCTACTGTGGGTAGAAGAGCAGAGGATGGCAGCCAAAATGCCATTTGCAATGTCTAAAGCCTTTTTCCACTGTTCCCTTTAATATTCCTCTGTTGCTACTCTATATGCTTGGTTGTTGGGTCTATGGTGGTCCAGGTTCACTTGTTGATATAACATTCAATGAGGTGTTTTCCAGTCTCCCAAACAGGTACATAGTGCAATATCCTACGAAATCATCATGGAGCCTTCCATCCATGGGCCCCATACCTTTCAGATCTGCTTTGAGACCTAGGGCAGCTGGCATTGATTCTGTTTGTTTTCTTAGAAGGAACAGTATTGATCCCCTGCACCGTGAAGTCTGCTTCTGGGTCGCCTAGTTCCAACAAGCAATTCCCTTGTCTTCAGCAGCCATTTCAAAGTCCCCTAGATACTCTGCTTCTATTTGACTCAGTCTCCAGCTAACAGCCTATTTATGCTGGTGCCACCATACTACCCAGAGTTCAGTTCATGTCACCAACCTTTGCTGCCTTCAAAGTCACTGCATTGAACATTCACCACTTCACTGCTGGGAAGCACTGAGCACTTGAGTGAGGCTGGCTTCTCACCTCAGTCTTGCCTAGACAAAAGACAAACAGATACACAGCAAATCTGACAAAGGGAAGTGAAATCAATCCTGGGAGAAGGTAGAGGAGGGAGGTCCAGCTCTGTGGGGATGGGATGGGAAGGGACCAGCAGAGACTTCTGGGAGCCCTTTGATGGAATGCTCAACAGAGGATGGAGGTAGGTCTTGAAGAATGAGATCCCTCCTAGAGTAATTAGTATAATGCTATAAGTATGGAAGTCACCTCTAATGACCTGCCAAGAGTTCCGAAGATTGGTCAACAAAGTGTGAAATCCTGGCCAGTGCTGAATGAATTGTAAGCTATATCAAGTGTGGCAGTTTCTTTCCTTCTAGATCTTCGACCTCATGTCTGAATACTTCCTTAGACCTAGAAAAATAATCCTCTTCTAATCTCAGCCTACTCTGGAATATGCTGCCTCTTCTAACACAGGGCTTGTCTGTACAGGGTCCTACTGGAGCCCTATTACATGTGAATTCTGCCACTTCGAATCCTGCCATTAAAACTGACCTTCCTTGTCATGTTCCGGCATTATTTATGATAGCCAGAAGGTGGAAGCAACCCAGGTATCCATGAATGGATGAATGGAGGGACAAAATGAAGTTAACACAAACAATGGACGAATTTTTAGGACATTACACTAAGTGAAATCAGCCAATCACAAAAGGACAAAAATTATGTGATTCCACATATAGGAAGAATCTAGAGTAGTGAAATTCATAGAGAAGATAGAGAATAGCATGGTGGTTGCTAGAAGATGGGGGAGGGGAGAATGGACAGTTGATTTTTCCTGGATAAAGAGTTTAGGTTCGCAAGATGAAAGAGTTCTGGAGATTGGTTGTACAACAGTGTGAACAAAACTTAACAGTATTGAACTAAACATTTAAGAATGATTAAGATGGTAAATTTTACGTTATTAGCATTTTACCACAATCAAATTTTTGTTGTTGTTGTGTATGCTACTACTGGAGCTTGAACTCAGAGCTTCACACTGTCACTTGGCTTTTTTCCCCCAGTCATGAGTCTTGAACTCAGGTACCTGAGCTTCTTTTTGCTCGAGGCTAGTACTCTACCATTTGAGCTATAGGGCCTCTTCCGGCCTTTTCTGTTTATGTGATATGGAGTAATTGGACCTAGGGCTTCATGCATGCTAAGCAAGCACTCTACCACTAAGCCACGTTCCCAGCCCTGTCACTTGGCTTTTTCATTCAAGACTGTCACAATACCACTTGAACCACAGCTCTACTTCTGGCTTTTTGCTGGTTAATTGTAGATAAGAATCCCATGGAGGGGCTGGGAAGGTGGCTCAGTGGTAGAGCACTTATCTTGCATGCATGAGGCCCTGGGTTCGATTCCTCAGCACCACATAAGCAAAAAGAAAAAAGCCAGAAGTGGCGCTGTGGCTCAAGTGGTAGAGCGCTAGCCTTGAGCTGAAGAGCTGAGGGACAGCGGCCAGGCCCAGAGTTCAGGCCCCACAACCGAACCCCCCCCCTCCAAAAAAAAAAAAAAGAATCCCATGGATTTTTCTGCCCTGGCTGGCTTCAAACCAGTATGAACTCAGTCTCTTAAGGAGTTAGGATTACAGGAGGAAGCCACCAGCACCCAACAATAATATGTTTAATTAAAAAAACATAAGCAACAATGGAATCCCTGAACTTGCTCCTTGTACTTGGTGTCAGTTTTGTCCTTTCCTCTGAGCATCCTATCCCGTGATCTCTGCCAGGAGAGGCCAGTGCAGCCAACAAACCAATTGTGCCAAAGAAGTGATACCAGAATAAAGCAAATCTCTTCCCTATTGATACATTGTAATGAGAACATTCTGGAATCATTCCTTGAAGCAAAATACCTTATTTAGTGGACAGACTTTAGGAACTGTGGCAGTCTATGTAGTGACAGGTGTTGGGGCCCTCCTTGGACTGGAGCTCTGTGGGAGAAGGCCTGTGCTTGTCTTCATCATGGCCTTACTCCAAACCCTCACACTGGGACACTCAAAATCAGGAGATACTCAAAATGCTTGCCTTTCTTCCAATAATGGTAAATGAATAAATCAATCTGCTGGGCACAAAGCAGGCAGTCTTATATAGAGAGCATTCTATAGTTTAGATGTTAACTGCCTCCCCCGCCCCCACACCAATGCATAGTCTCTGGGGTTGTTGTTTAGAAGGCAGCAGAACCTTTAGGAGGTGGAGTATGATGGGAAGTCTTTGGGTCATTGGAGGCATGACCCTTACAGTGGCTATGGGACCTTGATCTCTTCCTCTTTGCTTTCTTTGCTTCACCATGTACTCCTTAGCATTGCCATCTGACACCCCTCACCAGAGGCCTAAAGCCATAAGATAATTTGGTCTTGAACCAGAATCTCCAGAATCATGAGCCAGATATGCCTTTTCTCTTTGTAAGCTAATGACTCCACACATGTTGTTATAACAACTCAAAGCTGAATAATAGATTCATCTAACAGGAAGGAGAAGTGATATTTTGTATGTGTACACACAGTTGATCTTGTCTTCCAACATTCTTTCTTTTGGAGAAACTACTTCTCATTCATTCATTTGCAATTTGAAGGGCTGTCCACTGCTGTGCCCTTCCTATGGCCACAAGCAGAGGCAAAGCCAAGATTACCCACTGACTAGCTCAGATGTGGCATAGCATGTAAGCAGTATCTATGAGAATTTGTCCATGAGATTTGCACATAGACACAAAATAGATAAGACCTCTCCCTTTTGGCTCACAAGTCAGCAGCCATCTTTACCAACACCCAAGACTGAAGACAGAGGAAGGGTCCAGAGCTAGAGAAAGAGGCAACATCTTGACTTCAGTATTTTAACCCATTAACTCAGCTGGACTTAAATCCTGGTGTTTCTCAGTGATAGAAGTAGATAAATTATGTCCTTTTCCCTCTTTAAGCTTGTTTGAATCGGGCATGTGGACCTTCAACAAAGAATCTTGATGAACACAGGTTATTCGTTTCCATTCAAATATTTTTCATACTTGCTTCACCTTATGACATTGACCATTTTTGAGCTCACAAAATGTATTCTACACACTTTGTATGCAGCACACCAAGACACGGTGTGAAAATCTGGAGAGAAAGAATTAGCAGGGCCAGTGTTTGTCCTTAAGGTACATTCTAATGGAGGCGAAGGTTTAGGAGCAAGGAATATTTCCATTTGAGAAGTATTTTAAAATTATCTTCTGTGTGCCAGATATTTTCACAAGTAATTGCAGTTAAATACACCAACTCTGGAAAGAAAGCATTTCATATCTACTGTATATAAAAATCATGCTTCAGAGAGGTTAAACCATTTGCACAAGATCACCAGCTATTGGGGGGTAGACTGAGCCTTTAAATTCAGTCCTCTACCTTAAGGTCAGTGTCTATCCCTCTACTCAATTCTGCCTCCTGGACAGAGAAGAAGATAAGCTCAAGAATAAGATATAGCCTGGCATGGTGGCTTGCACCTGTTGTCTCAGTTACTCAAGAGGCTGAGATAGGGAGGATTAAGATTCCAGTCAAGCCCACACAAAAAAGTGTGCAAGACCCCCCCTCTCAACTAATAAGTCCCTAGACTCACTGACATATGCCTGTTATCTTAGCTGTGAAAAAAAAAAGGATAAATAGGAGGATTATGGTCCAGGCCAGCCAGGACCATTTGAAAAATAACTAAAGCAAAACAGGTTGGGGACATGGATCAAGTACCTGCCTAGGAAGCACATGGCCCTGAGTTCAAACTCCAGTGCAGCCAACAAGAATATGATACAGGAAAAACAAGAATTTGTGTATCAGTCCACTCAGGAAACACATCTACACATTTGTTATTTTCTAACATGAGACTGATAGATGCTTCAGAAATGTAAAATATTGTCATCATATGTGAAGCACCTTCAGAAGGCCACGTAACGTCCTATAGAAGGGGGCACATAGAGATGAACACTGTAGCCATTTTCCTCAGCAGCATACAATAGAGTCATCCTAGAAATATCACAGGACAAAGCATGATTAATGGCATGAGGGAAGTTCAAAGTGCTGTGAGAGTTCTGAGCAGGAAATGTTTGCATCTGGTTGAGGGAGCGGGAAAGACTTCGTAGAAGAAGTATATTAGGTAAGTGCAAATGAATGTACTGGTAATGATGTGTTAGCCCAGGTACCAGTGGGATTTGGGAAAATGTGAAAGAGAAAGAGGAGATCTAGTGTGGGGCTGCAGGCCTGTTAATCCCAGCACTACAGAGACTGAGGAAGAAGAATCTTGAGTTTGAAGCTAGCCCAAGTTACATAGGAAAAATAAAAAGAGTAACAAAAATGCAAAGAAAACAAAAGACAGAAGAGGAGTAGGAAAAAGGAGGGAAGAGAGAGAAGGAAAAGAAAAGTTGGAGAGGCAGGAGGGGAAGAAAGGAACAAATAGCAGAAGGAGAGAAAGGGGAAAACAAAGGAAAAGATAAAAGAAAAAGAGAGGGAAAATAATCTCTGGGTTACTCAGTCATCCATAGCCAAGCAACTCAGTTACAAAATCCAGCAGCATCACATCTTAGAACAGAAGGAAGTGTGTATTTGTTACATTCTGGACATTTTTAACTCAAATAGGAATAAGAAACCTAGCCCAATTGACACCCAGGCCCCATTTTTAATAACACTGGTTTGTACCCAGGGAATATGCAGATTTTAATCACTCAGGAAAATCTGAAGCAAATCTTCTTGAGAAACATCGCAACCTAGCCCTATTGTTTCCCAGGTAAAGAAGCTAAAGGTTCCCAGAGAAATTAAACTTGTTCAAACCTGGTGTGGTAGCTCAAGCCTGTAATTCTAATTACTTGGGAGGAGGTGATCAAAGGATGGAAGTTCGAGACCAGCCTGGGAAATAAAAGTTCACAAGATTCCATCTCAACCAATGGCTGGGAGCAGCAGAATGTACCTGCCATCCTGAACTACGGAGAAAGGATCATGGATGTGTGTCGTGATGCATGTCTGTCATCCCCAAAATGCAGAAAAATCACAAATAAGAAGACTGAAGTTCAGGCCAGCCCAGGCATAAAGTGAGACCCTATCTTGAAAATAACCAACACAAATAAAGAGCTGGCAGAGTGGTTCAAGTGGTAGAGTACCTGCTTTGCAAGTGTGAATTCCTGAGTTGAAACCCCAGCCCTGGAATAAAGAAAAGGAAGGAAGGAAAGAAGGGAGAAAACCTTGTTTAAGGTCCCACAGTTGACAAACAACACAGATTGATTGGCTCTTGGCCCCTGGATTTTTTCCCACTAGTCTTAATAGTTATAACGACTCACATTTTCCTAAATGTGGATACATATAAAGGTAGATCCTCCCTCAGTTTCTAAAAACATCCAATGGTGGCCATATGCTGAGAACTACAGCTCCAATGCAGTTAGAGTCAAGGGGCTAAGACCACTAGTTTGGGTCATGGCAGCTGATGCCTGCAGACTCTAAAGGACAAAAGGTTAAGGAAGCTCTGAAGTTTCCAACTTGGACAATTGACTAATCAGATACAATGGAATAGCAAAGTGAGATTGATTTGGCTTAGGTGTTAGGGTTACATTGTTGTTGTTAAATGTGCTCAGATTAAAGCTTCATAAACCATTCAGTATAGCCACTCAGCACAAACAACAAGTACTAAAGTTAAAGATAAGGAGACAGGTGGTAGCAAGGGGTACAGAGGAATAATTATCTATGATCCTGGAAAATTATATATGATCCTGGAAAATGTGACAATGAATGAGTGAGAGCAATGAGAAATAGAATATAAAGAGAGAACCGCAGAAAGGGTTATAATAGTTCCATGTTTAAATTGCAAATAACAGAAATTTCTACACACTATGGTTTAATACAAGAAACGTACAGGCTGTGCAACAGAAAATTCTAGTAGAGTAGGCTTCAGGCATAGTTTAATCAGGGATTTGGATCAGTTCTCTCAAGTCTGCTCTTTTCTGTGTTTTGCTTCTTTCTTCATAGTGGTTTCCCTGTAGATCATAAAATGATATCAGTAATAATTATGTTTACATTATTATTACCTATGCACAGGGTGGGGGGGGGAGGACTCATTTCCCTCTACTAGCAGACAAAAGTCTTGAGTTTGCTCTAATTGGATCTCCAGAGATAACATGTTGATTACTCTGGTCTGGTTTCCCTGTGATAGCTGGAATGCATTTGTAGTTAAGGACTCAGACCAGTCATAGCTTGCCACCAGGGCGGAGGGTAGAATCAGTTCTGCCCAGTTCTCCTGGCTGCTACACAATGTGAAGCAGACATAATTTAAAATTTAAAAGATCCGTGGCAGATTCCTATAGCAATACAATACCAATAGGATAAGCAGGGGCTCTAAGGAAATTGCACTACTATGGAAATTCAGTCAGGAGCGTGTCTCAGTGCAGACACCACAACCAACAAAATGGTAGGGGTGATGACTGATCAGGGCCATTTGTTTGAGTAACTAGGAAGATTGTTAGCCAGGTGCTGGTGGCAAACACTTGTAATCCAACTGCTTAGGAGGCTGAGATATAAGGCTATCAGTTCAAAGCCAGCTCAGATTAGAAAAGTCTATAAGACTCTTATCTCCAATTAACCATCAAAAAGCTGGAAGTAGAAGTATGGCTCAAGTGGTAGGACACGAGGCTTGATTGAAAAAGCTAAGCAAGAGCATGAGGCCCTGAGTTCAAGCCCCAGAACTGGCACAAAAAAATTCATTATTAGCATCTTTGAGATGGCCGTGTTAACTGAGTGTTTGTCATGGATGGAAAAGAACAGCAGACTGAGAAAGAACTGGAAAAGGAGAAGGGGACAAATAGGGTACACTGTTCTTTCAGAAGATGGATGGCTAAAGGGATGAGAGTAGTTCAAAGGCAAAGAAAAGTTGCTTATTGCTTTTAGACAGAGGGATATTTGAGGCTCTTTGCAGGCTGGGGGGAAGAGCAGAAGAGGATAGAAGGATGATGGGAAAGGGGGAATAAGCAAGGTAATATGGGCATGAAGAGACACGAGGAAGGAATGAGGTTAAGTATACAGGCCAGGAGGTTGGTGGGAACAGAAATTGGAAATGGCTTCCTCAGAGAGCAGCCAAGGAAGGGCTCAAGCTGAAATGAAAAATGTTGGTGTAGAATGAAGTTGAGAAGACTCAGGGACATCTGGAAGGGTCTCAAGAAAAATCACCTCTGGAGTGTCAAGGTGGCTGGATGCCCAAAGTAGACCCAGAAGAATTGGAATAGTCCCTGGGGGAATTCATTAGGAAACTACAACACAGGAATAAAAAGACTGAAGAACTGCAAACCAGCCTCGTCTTTCTGGAGAGCAGTCTGGCGCCTCATGAGCCCGGCCATAAAAGTGTTTCTGGCCTTTGACCCAATAATTCCTCTTCTGGGAATACATACCATAAAATAACTGAAAAGGAAATACAAACTATTTGCAAAAGGATGTTTATTGCTATCTTGTTCATAATGGCAAAATCTTGGAAAACACCCAAATGCTCCACCAATGGAGAATGTTTAACTACAGAACATTAATACCATAGAATATTATATAACCATTACAAATGATAAATTTGGGCACTGTGTCAATACATGAGAAATGTTAGGTGAACACGGTAGAGTATAAAATAGGCTGGATGGGTTGAGTTCTACCCTGGAAAATGCTGCGCATACAATGGTGTGGTTCATGAAAGGTCACCAAGTTATGTAAATAGTTCATGCAAGAAGATGAAGGGAATGTTTTCCCTTTCAGAAAATTGTTTAAATACACATTTGTTTTAGCATTGGCAAGCAACTGAAGCTAGTCAACATACATTTGTAGTGAGGCTGATGTGCAGGATTTTTATGCAGTCTCTCTTTCCAGAGAAAGAAAAATTGGGGACATTAAGAACCAAATGACTGCTAAGGTGGGTGGGCCATGAGGCTCTGTGGGTTACCAAGAGATGACCAAATTCTTCACTGAAATGGCTTCTAATGGTGCAGGTTTTATAGGAAGAAAAACAGGGACAGAAGGCAGCCAGGCATTGGTGGCTCACACCTGTAATCCTAGCCATTCAGGAGGCTGAGATCTGAGGATTGCAGTTGAAAGCCAGCCCAAGCAGGAAAGTCCTTGAGACTTATCTCCAATTAATTACCAAAAAGCTGGAAATAATGCTGTGGCTCCAAGTGGTAAAGCACTAGCCTTGAGCAAAAACAAACTCAGGTATAGCATTCAGGCCCTGAGTTCAAGCCTCAGGACTGGTGCACATATGTGCACACACACGCGTGTGCACGCACACACACACACACACAGATACACACACACAGATACACACACACAGATACACACACAGGTAATGGAACCTTGAAAGATGGGGAAAACAGAGGAGAGATAAAAACAAACCTCCAAGACAGATGAGGCTGGGATAATGGAAGTGAATGAGGAGAAGCAACTGGAGTCCTGAGGTATAAGGACTTGGGGGTCCCAGAGATGAGGAGAATAAATAAGGACGCAGTGGAAGGAGAAGGTAGAAACAGTCCCTGGAGAAAAGGGGGCTGAAGGATTGATATTAGGTAAACAGATCTTGAATTAATAGCATATACAATAATCATCAATTTGGTTTTTCACCCAATAAATACTCCTGCTCCTAACCACCAGGCACTCTGGGTACCAGGGAAGCAACAACACACAAAGCAAAACACTGTGATTTGTTCTACCATAGACTGTATCCCACCAGGTGGCCCTGAACCATATTCCTCTCCATTCCTGGAAAGGTTGGCACTCAGTAACCATATGTTAAGTAAATATAGAAATGGCCTGAGTCCTGTTCTCCACCTAAAGCAGGGTCCCAGTGTGCAAGGGTACTGGGAGTATAGGCGGAGGAGTCATCTGGGCCCACTGGCCGGTGCCCTAGGGCAAATAGAGAGTTGGTGCTCAAGGAAGAGGGCAGAACAGAGATGAAGAGGCAGAACAGAGATGAAGAGAGACCACTCTTTCCAGAACTAGAGGGAAAATAAGGGGATTGTTAAGGGATAGAATGAATCAAGATTGAAAGTGTTGAATTTGAAAAAGTACTTGTGAAATCATTCTGGGCTTTCTGGGAGTCATTAATTCCCACTTACAAGGCATCTGTCTAGGTGCAGAGCTCTGGATTAGGGATGGTGGGACCTGCAGAATCAAGAAAAGCTTAGCTGCTACCCTTAGGGAGTTTACAAGGTTGTAAAATTGGCCTTGGTCTTAAAAACTGGGGCCCATGGAAAGGAGTTGCTGCTAAATACAACAGTGGAACAAGGACAACTGTCCAGGGCTCTGTCCCCCTCCAGAGTTAGCTGGACTTGAGGACAGAGACAAGGCAACTACTGTTCTGTTGGGTTGTCCAGGGCTTTGCCAGAAGCAAGGCCTAAGGCACGTGGGGACTGAATTATTGAACTGTTGGTGAGTGAGAGAGGGGGGATGGTGCTGCCTGCATTGCAGAAGCCGGGGAAGAGGACAGGGAGCTCAAGGACAGAGTTATCTGTGATGGGATTGAGTTCCAGAACAGTGAGTTTGAGGCCAGCCTACAGTCCATAGCAAGTTCCAGACCAGTCTGCACTTTGAGATCCTCCTCTACATACACACAAGTAGAACCAAACAAAAACTACAGTCTCCAAGAATTATATAAAAATAATATATTTGAATGCCCCCAGAGTGTTAAACTCTTATTAAGATTGTGCATAGTCCTGTGGCTCTCCTCCCCTTCCTACTCCATAATGAGGGAGGCAGATACAAGAACAAGAGATTACAACCCAGGAGAACAGTGGTCATGGTTGAAATAGAATGTGCTTTCTGGTGTGGGAGCTGGAGGAGGAGTAATTAGTTCTACCTGGAGAGGTCAGGGTGGGCTTCCCAGAGGAGGAAACACTTGAGCTGGGTCATTAAACAGAACCCCTGGGAGAGAAAAGGGAGGAAGTACCAGCAGAGCAGTGCCTTGAGCCAGAGCAGAGCAGCCATGGGGATTTGAGGAGTGATCTGACCTGATGCCAGTCTGGGAGGGTAGTTTGTAGCCAATCTGGATGGCTGTCTGCATGTTGGCCTAGGGTGGTGGTCTAATACATGGCTGTGCTCCTGTTATCCTGGATGATTGCCAAGCATTTGTCAACAGGCACTGACATGTTCAGGAGAGATGACCAGTAGGAGGGAGGACGGAAAGAAGGAGTCCAGATGCAGGGAAAGCAGAGGCTGCAGTCCAAACCAGGTCCTGTCCCCTGCAGCCACACTGCAGCACTGTCCCCAACCAGTTCCTGTCCAGGGATCCAGGGCCCTTCGGCAGCAGTCCAATGGCTATGCCCAGCCTGCAGCTGCCACCCCACCACCGCGTAGTCCCTGCAGCTGGGGAGAGGTCCCCTTCTGTCCACAGTGCCAGGACCCTGAGGGTCCAGAGAGCACCGCGTAGGGGAGCTCTGTGTGCCCTGCACTGGAAGGAGGGGAAAGACAGCCCCCACCTGCTTCGTTGATTTTCCTTTTCAAAAAGAGAGCGCTTTGCTGATGAAGAGCGATAAGTGTCTCACTGGTGGGGAAAGGATTTTAATAACGTCTGCTGATGACTCTCGCCCTGCTCCATAGAGATACAGGGGAGGCTCATTCTTCTTCCCTTTAATAACCTCGTGTGACTGTGCTGCCCAGGGAGCCAGCTCTGCCTCCTTCTTACCCCCAGTGGTGCTGCCACCCCCTGCAACCCAGCAAGGGTCTTTACTTTTTTTCTCAGTCACTCTCTTTTTCTCCTCTGTTGCTCCCTCTACCACTTTACTTCTCTCCCTTGCTTCTTTTTTTCTCTGAGAGGTACGTGGGCCTGGGAGGTAACCTTATGAACCAGAGACTTGGTCCACCAAGATAAGTGGACTGGCTGGCTAGGAGTGAGCTCTGGGCCACTTTGCACTGATGACAGTGAAGAGATGCATGTTGGCACTTAACATGTGGTTCCCAGTCTCCTGTTTGGCTTTGAGTCACCTGTGGAGCTTATTAAAAGCAGACTTCCACACCCTGGGCTGAGCCTCTGTTCTCCAGGTCTGCGAAGAGTCCAGAGAATGATAGTTCCCACCAGCCCCACAGGCGTGCAGATGGGAGAGGAGCCTGTCGATCACTCTGAGAAACTCAGAAGTGAGGTGGGACAAGTCATTACCTCAGACTTCCCCACTGGCTGATGTCCTCCAACAGCTTTCCCTGCAACTCTGCTCTCTGTGACATCCACATGTTTAAGACCTAAGCTTTTCAAATGGTTTGGGAACCTGGCCGATGGTTTGCATTAAAGCTGCTTTTGTAGTGACAGTAACTAATATTTACCTAACACATGTTTATAAGGAATCTGGCGAAGGCAGCCATGGCTGAAATCTGAGCTGCCAGTCCATCTAACTCATAGCCCTAACCTTTCACACCACTTACACCATAAGCACACTGTAGGTTAAAGCGGAGGACACACATGAGGGTTGGGGGAAGGAGATGGTTACAGGAACTTGTTTTTCCCATTCAAAGTTCAAAGGAAGATTGTCCTTAAAAGAAAATGGCAGCCAGGCATGGATGGCTCACACCTGTAATCCTAACTACTCAGGAGACTGAGTTATGAGGATCATGGTTCAAAGCCAGCCCAGGCAAGAAAACCTGTTGAGACTCTTATCACCAATAAAATGACTCAAAAAAAAAGCCAGAAGTGGTGCCATGGCTCAAGTGGTAGAGTGCTAGCCTTGAGCAAAAGAAGCTCAGGGAGAGGGCCCAGGCCCTGAGTTCAAGCTCCAGGACGGGCAAAAAGGAAGGAAGGAAGGAGGGAAGGAAGGAAGGAAGGAAGGAAGGAAGGAAGGAAGGAAGGAAGGAAGGAAGGAAGGAAGGAAGGAAGGAAGGAGGAAGGAAGGAAGGAAGGAAGGAAGGAGGAAGGGAGGGAGGGAGGGAGGGAGGGAAGAGGGAGGGAGGGAGGGAGAAAAAAGAAAAGAAAATGGCTGGTTTCCATTTCTTTACTTCCTCCTAGATAAGGCTCATCCCAACTTCAACACAAACTATTTATCTGGCCTCCCAGGTTCTCACGTCTGTGCCATGATGATTCCACCTGATACTTCCCCTGGAGACCCGCCCTTGACCCTCTCTAGCCTTCTCTTGATTATTTGTTCTGTAGTACTTACAGCAGCACCCGCCCCACACACCATCCCCACCACGACTTCATGCCTGCAAGCCTTCCCTCATTACCTCCCCAGCCTCAAATAGCCACTGTTCTGGACTATCTACCATCAGTTAAATCTTCCTAAGCCCGCTTCTGTTGTCTCACTTTGCTCTGTATAACCACCAACAGTGCCCCAGCATTGCTTCCTATACTGGTTTAAAACCTCTGCCACCCAGCCCAACCCTTGCTTCAGTAGTATTAATTCTCCTTTCTGCAGGACTAGCGTATTATATGCTGTGTTCTTTCCACCCGCCCCCCCCACTCCCTCCTCATTCATTCTCTCTAATCCTGATTCTTCATTCCTGTAACAGCTCAGTTCCAAACCTGTACCTCCACAGCCTCTGGTGACCAAATCTCTCTCCCAGCCCATCTAATTCCCAGCTTCTCGGTGTACACGGTTGGCATCACAAGCTCTCACACTTATTTATTTGTGTCTAAGAATTATTCTAAGATTGTTTCAGGTCTTTGCATTTTTTCCAGCCAGATGATACAGAATTTTAAGAACAATAACTAGACCCTTTGGTTTTTTAGTACCTATATCCTTAGAATACAGTGAGTGTCATTAGTAGCTTTGCATTGAATTGAAACAATTCCTAAATGACCATTCCTTTCATTACAATGAATGAGTCCCAAGTCCAAAGCTACCAGGGTGTGTGCTCTGTGGACTGAGATGACTGGATGATATAATGGTGACAATGAATGCAGAACTAAATAGTAGATGCTTACTTTATAATTCCAGATTTGCTACCACTGATCTGTTGTGTGGTCCCAGGTAAGTTGTTCTAAGGGGTCAGTCTAGATCTCTGTGAGGCAACCTGTCTCAGCCTTTTCTTTTCTTTTCCTTTTTTTTTTTTTTTTTTGGAGGGGGAGGCGGGGGTCAGTTGTGGGATTTGAACTCAGGGCCAGGGCACTGTCCCTGAGCTCTTTTGCTCAAGGCTAGAGCTCTACCACTTTGAGCCACAGCTCCACTTCCAGTTTTCTGGTAGTTAATTGGAGATAAGAGTCTCACAGACTTTCCTGTTCAGAATGGCTTTGAACTGTGAATCTCAGATCTCAGCCCCCTGGTTAGCCAGGATTACCCACATGAACCACCAGCGCTTATTTTCACCAGGGCTTGTTTTCACAGCTTTTTCATCGCCAGTGATCTGTGCTAAGCCATCCATCCTTTCTCCTGGCCAATGGTCAAGGGCACATGGGTCTCTCTGGCCTTCCTTTTACTTACATGTGAAATGAAAATTACAGTAAGAGTAGCTAATTTATAGAGTTGGTGAAAGGATTAAATACAATGTTTCAGAAAATTCTCTTAGCCTAGAATATGGCCCAAAGAAAGGGATCAATAAATTATACATATTATTAAGTCAAGTTAGGAACATGAAGTGTACCCAAGATAGAGAAGAAGGTCATCTGTCCCTGTTCTGATCAAGTGGGAAACCTGAGAGTGGATGAAACCACTTAAGCCCTGAAAAGGTCAGCTTGGGCTCTGATGCTAGGGTACTCCCTGCCCCCTTGCAGTGACTAGAGCACCAATTGTCCCATTAATGACAGCACTGCTGGCAGGTGGGACGACACTGTTGGATAGTCCCATCGATTTTCCCATTACCCTGTAATGTTGTGTATTAAAAGCATTGCCGATCTACTACCTTCTTTCTTTATTATCTCCAGGGCCTGCCCATCCACTTGAGAGGATTAAATTGTCTGGATGTAGTAAACTTCCACAAAGGGCAAGAAACCTCTTCTTGGGCAGAATATGAAAGCTAGGAACCGTACTTGTTCCCTAGATCATCCACACATTGACAGGGAAGCCCAGACTGAGTACAGACAATCACCAACTGGAGAGGGTAGGACTCATACACCAGTTGCCTTTGCTGGGTGACCCTTCTGGTCTTGCCTGGTTTGCTTCTGTTTCTGCTTAAGATCTATCTTAGCTTGATCCTTTCTTCCTGTGTTTCACTTCTTACTGTCTGCTGGCTCCATCTGGTAGTCATGGTCTAAATCTCAAAATCCATCCGCTAGCCCTGGTTCTTTGTTGTTCTCTTTGTTCAGTAACTCCATCTAATATCATGAGTCCTAATACATATTCAGCTTCACAAGAGAGCCCTATTCAATCTAGGCCTATTGGTACTCACCTACAATCCCAGTACTCGAGATCTCAAATTCAAGACCCTGGCTACATAGCAAGATATTATCTGAAAATGAAAACTAATTAATTAATTGAAAAAGAAACTTATTCAGAACTTACATTACCCTTGGTATTCTTATTTGTAAAACTGGAACATGAATGCTTCCTTTAAGACCTGTATGAGATGACATCCATATGGCTCTCGGAGCATTAAAAAAAAGTCTAGAGGAGAACAGGCACTGCTGTTAGTTTTGAGGTATGACCAAAGATAATGAGGTTGGTATTTCATACTACAACTCGTCTATGCAAATTAATTTTCTCCCATTCACCTTGAAAAGCAAATCACAAATTGAGAATTGTGCCTGCAACCCATCTGCAGCTGGCATCCTCATCAGCAAGTCTCCATCTTCTGAGATGGGCTAGGTCTGAGTTTTGGAAATGATTATTCAGAACTAAGCCTCATGCACAAAGCAGGTGATCAAACAGAATAATCTCCCTTCAGATGATATAAGGTAAGGAGACAACTTTATTGTTAAATTGATACTATGGATTATCTCACCGAGGAGTTCTAAAAACTGCTTTGGAATAAGTGTGGCTTCCCAAGGTGACAACTTTGAAGGGAGATATACTTCCATGATTAAGCTTTGATCTACTTATATATTAAGCAGGAGCTTATTAGTGAAGAGTGAAAGAAAGTAAAAAATTGGCTTAAGGGAAAACATAATTTATTTCTCAATGACTTGAAAATCTACAGTTAGATCAGACCCAACTGTATAGTTAGAGAAGGTCATGTCTGAAATAAGTTTCAGACATGGCTAGATCCAGGGGTTTAAATACTGTAGCCTTTCTTAATCTCTCAGCTTTCCTCCTCCTCTTCCTTCTTCTCCTCCTCCTCCTGTTTCTTTACCTTCCTCCTCTTCTTCATTTCTCTGTCTTTCTCTCTCAAGCAGACTTGACATGGAAGCCCCCCAGCAGTTCAATCTTCAAATACAATGGAGAGAGAGAGAGAGAGAGAGAGAGAGAGAGAGAGAGAGAGAGAGAGAGAGAGAGAGAGAGAGAGAGAGAGAGAGAGAGAGACTAGTCTCAACAAAAGCCCCAGGATACAATCTCATTGGTCAAACTGGTGTGATGACCCTCCCTAAACAATGACCATAGCCAAGACTGACCCCCACATGAACCAAGAGTCAGCAAGGAGTGTCTCCATGTTGGAAAAATATTATTCAAGTACCAGAGTGGGGGCAGATATATGGTTAGAAGGCAAAAATAGCAGATTCACTGTGATCTTCTTTAAGATGGGTTTCATAATTGTCAAATTAAAGTATTAGAATCATGAAGGGTTTTCTTTTTAAAAAATGTACTTTAAGACATGTGTGCAGTTCAGTGGTGAACCAATAGCATGTGTAAGACCCTAAGTTTGATACCCAACACCCACCCCCCCACATACACACAAATTAACTTAGCTGAGCACAGTGATTCACACATGTAATCTTAGCTACCCCACGGACCAAGATTCAGAGTATTGTAGTTTGAGCAGAGCAAAAACCTCATGAGACCCCAATCTCAACCTGTAGCTGTGCACAGTGGATCCTACCTGTTATTCCAGCTTTGGAGGAAGCTAAGATTAAGAGGATCTCAGTTCCAAGCCAAATTTAGCATTAAACATTTTCCATCTTAGTGGAAGAAATGAGGGGATATGTGCTTGTCACCATAGCTGCTACAGAAAACATAAAATAGGAGGATCAATATCCAGGTGCCAGCCCAAGCAAAAAGCAAGGCTCTTGCTCAAAAATAACTAGAGCAAAAAGACATGACCGCCCAGCAAGCCTGAAGCCTAGAGTTCAAACCTCAGGACAACCAAAAAAAACCTTTATTTTGTATTGTAGTTAATAAAATAAATAGAAAACTATAGATAGTCCTACAAAGCAATTTATAACTTGAGGGAAGAAGTCTTTTAAAGGATTTTGTGTTTTACTTTTTTTTTTTGAGAAAGGGTCTCAATATGTAACCCATGCTAGCTTCAAACTCTCAATCCTCCATCTCCCAAATGCTAGGCTTATAAGCACGAGTGGCTTCATTCCTTTCTGGTGGCCATCTTATTGTGTCCTTGCCCTGAAGGGTAGGGTTCTTGTCTGGAGAGGCTTTCAGGAAGTTCTAGCCAATTAGTGTGGATATTTTCTCCTTTGTTTTCCTTTTATACAACATCTGTCTGTCATGTTGAGCATTGCTCTGTGGTTATGAAACAGAATTGTGGTTTTCAAACCAATTTTGAAAGCAGAACTCTTATTTTTTTCATAAACCATCCTTACACCTCTTTAATACACAGATGAAGGTAGAGCTACTCTGGCTGGCCTGCTAAACTTTCTCTTTTCCATGTTCTCTCTTTTCCATTCAGCCTTTGATTCATGACTTCAGAATCCTGAAGCCCCAGGAAATGTAATCTGAAAACCACTGGAATATGGCGAAGTGATTGGCTCTTTAGAATCAGTGCTATTAACTTCCTGGAGCTTCGGTACCATTGGTAGGAGGAACACAGACTGGACATTTATTGAGCACTTATTGTCACATGCTATCCCTTCATTATCTCACTTGTGTCGAGCCCATGGGGCAGCAATTAGTATCCCTTTTACACAGATGGGAAAACCGAGACTATATAGAACGTCATATAACTGGCAAGACACAAAAGCCAGCACTTCCTGATTCAAACTGCCTGTGCCTCCTTAGATTTTCATGGTGGGTGCTGTACTAAATGTTTTGCTGTGAACTATGGATTCCAGTTAATCTTTACAAAACTCTGTGAAGGAAAGAATCCAGACACCAGAGTACATACTGTATGAGTTTACATAAATTTTCAAAATCCATCAACCTAATTAATCGATAATGATAGAAATCAGAAACTGTGGCTTCCCTTGGTAGATGGGGGTTGTGGTGGGTGGTGATGCTGGCAGTATTCTGTATTGATCTGGATGGGGGTTACATGGGCACTCAAATGTGTAAAAAGCCATCGAGCTGAATACTTAGATTTATGTCACTTACTTTATGAATTATACCTCAATTCATTCGTTTTAATTTTAAACCCTTCTATTTAAAAAATGTCATTATAAAGACAAGTAGATAAGACACGGAACAACAAGGAAACTTTTGTTTATAATGGTAAAGTAACCAGTCTAGGAAGATAACAACTCTGGGATCATACTGTCAGACTGGAACCTTCCAGGGATTGGGTGATACAGCCCTCCTGGCAGTTGGGCATGTCTATGGCACTTTCAATGACCCAGGGAGAAGTATGTGCTTGGGATTGTCAGCCAGAAAGAGCTTCTTGTTACTCCAGGTAGTCATGAGTCACTTTGGATACCCTGAGTCATGTCTTCACCCCTGTCCTTCCCCGTCTCCTTTGTCTCCCCCTCACTCTGCCACATCCCCACCTCAGCTCCATGCTTTGGGTTTGGTTTCTTGGCTCCTTCACGTTCTCTGTTGGTTGGATGGCTACAAAGATCTTTTCTAGGGAAGAGCACAGAACACTGGGCAAGGCATGGGGTCTCAGCCAGGAAAGTCACAATGAGAGACTAAGTGGGTAAGAAGAAAAGCGAAGCCTTCCAAATGCAATCAGAGCCATACTGTCTCCTGCTGAAGTCCTGCCCCTTGTACTGAGAGCCTTCCTAGGCAGTCCCCAAGCACCCCAGAGAGCCCTCTAGGGATCATGCCTGTCTATTCAAACCTTGCCTGGGTCCTTCACCTTTTCCTTCAACTCTATAAACACAGCTTCTATTTTTAGGTTCCATTGTAAGGGAGACCCTGGGATTCAGGCCAGGGATCCAGGGAGCTAGAAAACCACAATCCCAGGGGCCCGATCAGAGCCTAAGTGAATAAAAATGACAGCAAGCCTGGGCATCAACTGGGTATAAATCTAAGTCTGATGATGGATCACTGCATGGTCTGAGCAAGCCCCTGGCTTCATGGATATGCAGGTGCCAGTGAACAGCCTGAAACTACCTTCCTCCATTCCTCTCAGTATCTCCCCTTCCACTGATCAGTAAAAAGGAAGCATAGGTGCGCTTTAAGCAAGAAAATAGGCATGCTGAAAGATCTGCCATTGGAACCCAGTCTGGAGGGCTGAGCAGGAGTATAGCAGGGAGCCCACTAAGATGACCTGAGACACAGAAATGCCGAATGACTAAGTGGCACAAGTTCCTACAGGCTGGCTTGTTTGGACTCGGTGTCATGGCCCTGGAAACTGGTGATATTTTATTGTTTGAAAAAAAATAACCTACCCACATTGGAAAGAGAGGGGGCAGGGGAGAGAAGGAAATATATTTCTTATAGGAGGGTCCAGAGAAGAGGCCGGAGGTGACAAGATTTGTTAAGCTCCTACTAGGTTCTGGACATTGCTGAGTCCCAAATGGCAAAGAATTGAATCTTGGCCTCTTAAACTTTATCATCCACAGGAAATTACCAAGAAGCAAAGTAATATGTGACAGGGGTACTTACCACAGAAGTCTTACCTAGTCGTAGGAGGAGGCTTGAGATCGTGAGCCTCAGGAAAGCACACCTATACGTCCAGAGACAACTCTGCCTACAGGATAATGGATGTGGGTAGAGGTGGAAGAGATGCAGGGCAGCCATGTCAAGGGAAGGATGGGGGCAGCCTATCACAGGCTTTGGTAGGGCTGGAAGGTGGCTGGATCTTGGGTCCTCTGGAAGACAGAATCTACAGTCCCTGGTGGAGAGAGGAGGATGACACCAGGATCTCAGGCTTGGAGGTGACTACAAAAGGACAGTGAAAGCCTCCTTTTTCTGACCACCTAGTTGTATGTTCCAAGCTTCTCCCTTTAACGGAAACATAAACAACTTAGAGCCAACTAGCAGGTCCTGTACTGCTCTGAGCAGCACCTGTCCAGGACTTGCCAGGTAAGAGGCACTCTACAAACAGCTGCTTTATGAATAACTTACTGCCAAAAAAAAAGAGAAAACATTTGATTGATCCCAGCTGTGGCCTGACCCAGTTTTCTCGCCCCTGGCAACACCTTTCACCTGTGCTCCGCGCCCCACTGATGACTCACAGAGCCCAGAAGTAAAGGGGGCAGAAGTGGGCTTGTGGGCACAGTGCCATCTGGAATTCTTAAAACATGAATTGCGAATCAAGTGGCCCCTCTCACAGTTAATCGATGGCAGCATATCCTGATCGCTTTCATTATTATTATTTTCTTATGCATGTGTGATCGGGAGATTTATTGTTGAGGCTACAGAGGCAAAATCAATTATTCATGTTATAAATTAGAAAATGATTTATGTCTACAGGAGACGGGGCCTCAGCAAGCAGAGCCCATTACAGATAAGCTTTGCTGAAAGGACCAAGATTTATCTGTAAACTTCACAAATTGCAGCTCACCAATCCCAGTCCTGCTCCCAACCCATCCCCCAGGGCACCCATCCCTCTTCCTGAGTCATTCTGTCTTTTTTGGTTGTCTACCATACCCTTGATTCCTGTTTCTCCCATTCCCCCCACTTCTCTTCGTTCTTCTAGTCTGTTTTTCTCCTTTGATAAATGCCCACTGCTCGCTGTTCTCTCTCTCTCTCTCTCTCTCTCTCTCTCTCTCTCTCTCTCTCTCTCTCTCTCTCTCTCTCTCTCTCTCTCTCTTTCTCTCTCTCTCTCTTTCTCCTCTCTTTCAATTTGAGGGGAAGATACTCATAAACTTTCTGGTTCTGGAGTCTAAGCTGCCGTGTACAAGGGAGAGTTAGGTGACAGACTAGGAATTCCCCAGTGTTCAGTTCATTCAGTTAGGTTTTTAAAGAAGAGTTGTTGCCAAGTAAGAACCACACCACTCACGTGGTATTCAGGTAAGGGGTAGGTTTATCATCATTCCAGCTGGCACCAGGCCATGTTGACACTCCACGCAGCAGGGAAAAGACCTGGGAAAGAGAGCATCTGGCCCTGGGCTAGGCCTTATCTAGGGTAGGGGCAGGGAAAGGTGTGGCCACATCAGATCTAGATGTGACCTCTCCCAGGTATGCCAGTTGCCTAGGTAACACAGGTACTGGGCGGAGACTTAGCTGAGAGGAAGGCGGGAGTCTGCTTGCCAACCAGGAGTGGACCTTACAATTTGTGAGCCCATTGCCAGGTTGAAAGACTGGATCATGTTTCTTTGAACTGTTGGCTCCTCCTGCCTTGGACAAAAGGCAACCATTACCCAGCACCTGCATGCTGCTTTGCTCTCAGATCTTCCCAGAAAGCAGGGTCAGGGCATGTGATGACATGGAACACTCTTAGACTTTGTGGTCAATAGACAGAGTTTGAATCCTCATTGTGCTGACAACAGTGTGACCTTGGGCAAATCACCAGGCCTCAGTTTCTGCATCTACAATTGTGTTTCCAGCCTGAGCTCTACCGCCACAAGATTGTTGAAAGATGTTCAAGGATGGCACTCCTTTCATCCACTGATAGCTCACACCTGAAATCCTAGCTACTCAGGAGGCTAAGGCCTTGAGGATTGTAGTTTAAAGCTAGCTCAGATAATAAAGTCCACGAGACTCATCTCCAAGTGAGCAAAAAAGCTCCAAGTGGAGCTGCACTCAAGTAGTAGAGCACCAGCCTTGAGTGATAAAGCTATGGGACAGTGTCTAGGCCCTGAGTTCAAGCTCCAGTACCAGCATACACACACACACACACACACACACACACACACACACACACACACACACACACACACACACACACACACACACACAGAGGATTGCACCCTGGCACACAGAAATTTTCTCCTGGATATAAATTTCTTTGACTGGACACAAGATTGCGTGTGGAATGTTCACTTCTTGTCTCTCACTCTTGCTCTCTGAAGAATATCACAGCTGTCCTGTGATATAAGGTAGACTAGCTAGCCTCCTGATAATAGGGAGAAAAATGTGTCCCATTGGCAACATCTGGAGGATGCAAAGGGCAAAGGGAAAGAGTGCTTCCTCAAAAACAGGAAGATCAGGGCCACTGTCTTGCTGCCTTTAAGAACGTGTAACCCTCTCATGTTACAAGAATAGGAGGATTAATAATAGGAGGATTGTGGTTTGAAGTCAGTCTGAGCAGAAAAGTTTGGGAGACCTCCTTCTCTACCTAAGGCTGAACACACTGGTGTATACCTAACATCCTAAGTTATATATGACCAGAGTAGTTCATTTTGATCTCTAAATCTGCTTTCACCCCTCTCAAAAGGTGAACATGAACATGGCAGCTCAAGCTAATAATTCTATCTAATTGGGAGGCTGAGATCAAGGGATCAAATTTCAAGACCAGACAGGCAAAAAAAAACATTTAAAAAGTTCATGACACTCCATCTCAACCAATGGCTGGGTGCTATGGTACAGACACAAGGAATCACAGAAACAAGAAGGATCACAGTCCAGACTGGTCTTGGCATAAAGCAAGACGCCATTTTGAAAATAATCATCATAAAAGGAGCCTGGCAGAGTGGCTCAAGTCATAGAGTGCCTGCCTAGCAAGTGGAAGGCCCTAAGTTAAATCCCTAATACTGCAGTAAAGGGTAAAAGGGGGATGATAATCCTTACCCCACTTACCCAACATTGTGGAATCAAGTGAAAAAAATCTTAATGGCTGTCATAGCTTTCTTTGTTTGTTTTGGTTTTCTTTTTGGGTCCGGTCATGGGGCCTGAACTCTGGGCCTGGGCGCTGTCCGTTAGCTCTTCAGCTCAAGGCTAGTGCTCTACCACTTGAGCCACAGCGCCACTTCCAGCTTTTTTCTTTTTGCTTATGTGGTGCTGAGGAATCGAACCCAGGGCCTCAGGCATGCAAGGCAAGCGCTCTACCACTGAGCCACCTTCACAGCCCTGTCACAGCATTCTTACTGGATGATGTTATAGAAAAAAAAGTCAAAAAAAAAAGAAAAGAAAAAAAAAGAAGAGCTTTTGGTCATTGAAGGGCAACCACAACAGGCATCCACTTAAGGAAAATTAGTCTCTTAAATGGTCCAGTAAATGCCCCTCGAATGCCCCTGAAATAGCTCCAAAGCCCTCTGGTGTTCTTCCCAGGGCTTGTGGTGGCCCTGCCATCCCACTGATGCCTGAGCCCTGGCCCCAGAATCACAGATCTGAGGTTAACAAAATGGCACAAGGCACTCTTGTATCTGGCTTGGGGCCACGGGAAGAAGTGCTAACCACAGAGAGGTAAGTCTTTACTGAGGGCCTGATGTATGCCAGGCTCAGGAAGAAAACCAGGCACACACATGTGGCCTAGGGGAAGCAGATGCAAAGCACACACCTAAAGATGCAGGATCCTCATTTCCAGCACCTTCTCTGCCATATTAATGACCTTGGAGAACCTATGAGCTTGGAGAAAGCCCTCTAGTAAGTAAGTACAGAAAGATGTCAATTCAGGAGGGAGAAACACCTCTTGGCTAGGAGCACCTACTGAACCTCCTCCTTCAAGGGGTCTAAAGTTAAAAAACAGAGCCTCTCCCCTCTCCTTTGGACAGTCATGGAAGTTCAGATCCTAGACTCTGAGCTTCATGAAGTCCACTCAGCTCAGTCCCTATTTCCATGAGCGCTGGCTCCCATGAATCCTAAGATCTGAAAAAAATCCATAGCTCTTTTCTGAAGTCCTGGCATCGGCTCCTTCAACTGATGGGAACTCTGGGGATCCTTCTTAACCCTATTCAACTGATGGGAACTCTGGGGATCCTTCTTAACCCTATTCCCGTGAGATACCATGCTATGACCTAAGCAAAGCCAGCCTGGAGGACCTCTTGGAAGACATGATTCTTTTGATGTCTGTTCTGCTGTTGACCAACAAGCCCCAGTGATATTCTTACTAGCCAAAACCACTACATTCAACTTGAATTATTTCATTTGTTTCCCAAAGGCTGGAATATCACCTATTTTATTCACAAATCCTACTTTCTTAAACCCTATATTAGAGGGCACCACTTCCTGCCTCAAAATTCTTGTGGCTCACCAAACACTGATGTCTCATGTCTTTAAACCTAGATATTCAGGAACTTGCAGATAATGGTTCAAAGCCCACTGAGGCAGGAGAGTCCTTGAGACTCTTATCTTCCATTGACCACCAAAAAGCCAGAAATGGACTTGTGCTTCAAGTGGTAGAGTGTTAGCCTTGAGAAAAGGACAGCACCCAGACCCTGAGTTCAAGCCCCAGGACCAGTGCATGTGTGTGGGCGTGTGTGTGTGTGTGTGTGTGTGTGTGTGTGTGTGTGCACCACATGTGCATGCACAAATTATAGCAGCTCCTCATTGCCCATGCTTCCAATGAGATTCCAAGTTATTGGTATAATAGACAAAAAAAGAGCCTGGAAAAGGGGCCCCTACCTCCCTACCATGTCATCTCCTCATTGCCCATCTATTAGGACCACTCATTATGCACTGTCCACCTTCACGATGAAAGCTCTTAAATCTCAGCCTCTCTACTTAATAATTGTGAAACTTAACATTTAACCTCTTAGAGGCTCAATCTCTCCATATTTTTGTTTAGACAAGGTCTCACTAAATTGTCTAGGCTGGCCTCAAATTTACACTCCTCCCCTGGCCTATCAAGTGCTGGGATTACAGGCACCAAACAGAGTCTCTCCATATTGTAGGTAGGTTGCACAATTTCCCTTGCCAGTAACTGTGGAGTCTACTGATTAAAAGCAGGCCTTAGAGTTGAAGCCTAGCTATAGAGCAAATGAAGATCTGAATCCAGGCAAGGAGACAGGAAGCAGTATTATAGAATCCAGGCTTTGCATGATCACCAAGAATGCACTGGGACAAGGTCTCATTGCTTAAATGTGCCAGAGGAGAAGATACTTGTGAAAATATTGGACAGGTTGCTTCACATAACACAGTCATCTCTGGGTTCCCCAGGAAGGGAGGTCCGGGGAGGAGATGAGGGGGGCGTCTAGGAAGGGAGAGAAGGCAGCAGACATAACAGGAACCAACAGCTGCTATGAGACACCAGTCTGCTTGGATGGGGATGGCAGCGTCAGCTCCAGCTAGAGAGGAAAATACAGGTTGATGAACTAGCTTTGGCAACGCTTGGTTACCTTGTCCTGCCAATAAAGCCACCAGGATTGAAAAATGGAATCCACTCTCTCCCTTGCCCTTGTCCTCGGGTGTTCTGCTTCTGAGTTCTGTCGTCTATGCTGCCAAATTACGTTGGCCTCCCCTGGCTCAGAAAAGCCAGTAGGGAATTATGCCCCCAGATCCCCCCTCAACACAGCTAATGTCGCTGTTCCTTGTTGGGTATTGAGGGTGTAGGTGATGGACTCACAAGGGAAGAGAGATGGAGAAAGGGAGGGGCTTATCTGGTTTCTCCAAGAAGACAGATATCCCTGAATCCTACTTGAATACTAGAGGAAGTCCATCTTGCTACAGTATTTATAGCTTAGGTTCTGAGTCAGGTAGGTATGATGTTGGATAGGAGCTTCTTAGGAACTGTGTAACAAGGTAACTTATCCTCTCCAGCCTCAGTGTGCTCATCTGAAAATTGGGTGGGGGGGGGGAAATAAGATATATACCTACCAGAGTTATTATAAGGCCTAACTACAGTTATTTGTTTAACATAGTGCCTGGCATTTTTATAACTGCTTCATAAGAGGTAGCACCATTATTATTCTTAGATGAACTCTTCTGCTTTCTCTCAGAACCATGTGGGAAAGTGGGAAATTAAAATAACACAAATAGAATATAGAATTGACATTCACAAGATAAATATGGTTGAACATAACATAGGCTCATGTCAGGAGTAAAATTTAGCCAAGAACTCAAGAGCCCTACCTCGCATCTCCTTTGGTATGTCATCAACCAGGGCAGTGGGCATAAGAAAAGACTAGCCCACAAGATTTATCATGCTCATCTGTGTGGGGTACAGACAGGATCTTCCAAAGACCTTAACTGGGACTCAGACTGAGGGACACAGGAACAAGACCTGGAGTTTTCCACTTTCAAAAGATCTTTAAACCTCAGTGCAAAAGAAAGCCTACTGTGAATGTAATAAATGCTTAATACATTTTCGTTGTGGGGAAGAAAAGGTAATGATGGGGAGGATCAGCAAGAAGAAAAGAAAGGCAGAGTGTTTAGGAGGAAGCTAGTGGGAATGGTGGGAGGGTCTGGGCCCTGCCCCTGATTCCCTGCCTGTGATCCTTCCCAGGTATGCTCACTGCATCAAAAGCTCAGCTACCTGTGTTCTGATTTGAAACCTTGGTCAGAGCCCCCGCCTCTCCCCGAAGCTGGTCCACAGCCCAGCCAGGTGGATCCTGCCAAGCCTGTGGCGCCTCCCCTCTAGCCCCAGGCCTCACGTGGGGAGGAGCTAAGAGCCAGGTGCTTCCAGCCTCCCTCCTCCTCTGACCCTATGTATCTTTTCAGCTGCCATCTCGATTCCTTTCCTTGCTTCACTGGCCAAGCAGCTCATCAGTGCTCTGTCCCTCAGGCTCCAGATCCTTCCACGCCTTTGCGGCTTGGCCTGTTTCACCCCACTGAAACAGCATTGTTGAAACCATCCACATCGCCTCCTTTTTGTAACTGGCTCTTCTCCTGCCTCCCCCTCTGGCTGACCCTACCACTACCAATAGCTTCTCCTGTCCCCTGGATGGCAGCACTGCTTGGCTTTGAATTAAATCAGAGTATCTGACCCTGTCCCGGGTGGGCACTAAAGACACCCAAGGTCATTTCCCTCCGCCTCAGCTCCCACCCTAGCCATCTCCAAATTTCATCACATCCTTGGCCCAGAACATTCTCCATTCCCCAGGCCATTCTCCTCCTGCCACATTCTGCAGAATATGCTTTTTTAAGTCCCTGTATTTTGCTTATCTTTTTCAATATAGGTTGCACACAAAGTCCAGCACAGCTGACACCTCCTCCATAAGGCTCTCCCAGAGCTGAGCCATCCCAATTTCTCATCAGCATCGTAACAACCGCATTAAGTCACAGCCTGTCTGAGTCACACAAGTGTCTGCTTGCCCTACCTCACTCTAATTTTAGAACAGAGACCCTCCCTTACTCATGTCTGCTGCCTTGGCACCCAACTTGTTGCTTAGAACATGAAAGGTTACTAAAATAATACTTGTCAAATTAACTAAATGGTGGGTGCTTATGGTTTGATTGGGTTGCCAGGCACTGCAGCCCCTTAGATGATGAAACATTGTGCTAAGAAGGACAGCCGTCTTGGGTTTCCAATTCCCCAGGCTGGAACAATGAAGTGGCAATTTTCTTCTCCTGCCTAGTGGCCTCCTAAGCACAAGGAAACTGGCCTCTTGGTGCCAGAACCTGGCAAATTAGTACAAATCAGTACATTCTGAATCCATACATGGCTTAATGGACAGAATCAGGTTCTGAGCAGGGTCTTCTGACTCCCAGCACAAGCTATTCCCAATTGCTAGCACCAACCATGGCTTCCTGGCTCAGTTCCCAGCATAGAGCCCCCACCCCCTGACATCTAAACTGCTTCAACATCCAGTGAGCATGGGTTCCTCCTTCAGACCTTAACAAGGGTGCTTACTTCTCTCTGTAATGAAACATTCCTTCCCTTCTCAAATTAGATGGACATCAAAGCTTTCCTCCCAGAGAAATGATTAAACTATTGTACAAATTGTTGAAGATGATAGAAAGTAGTGAGTAGTGGCTGGACACTGGTGGGTCATGCCTGTAATCCTAGCTACTCAGGAGGCTGAGATCTGACGATCACAGTTCAAAACCAGCCCAGACAGGAAAGTCCATGAGACTCCTATCTCCAATTAACTATCAGAAAACCAGAAGTGGTGCTGTGGCTCAGGTGGTAGAGTGCTCACGTTGAGCTAAAGAGTTCAGGGACAGCTCCCAGGCCCAGAGTTCAAGCCCCACAACCAACAAAAAAAAAATGGTGCATAGGTTTAGGTGCCCAAAATTCATGGAAATCTACACTTGATCTCTTGGCAATGGATCTCCTGGGCCACGAAATGCTAAATGGCTTAAAATAGACAATGGGGATAGTGAGGGTGGATATAGGAGGTGGGAAGAGCCAGGCAGTAGAAGAGAAGCCCAAACTGGGGAACCTTTGCCTTGTCTAGGGAACTGAGGCTAGGTTAGGCTGTGTCCCACAGACAGAACACCCAGCTCAAGGCACCATAAGAAAGGGAGGCTGGGCATGCTTAGCTTGCGGGATTGCACATCATGGTATCTCTGTGGAATGATTCTTGTCTGGATGTGGAGCTGCAGTGCTAAGGAGCTCCATCCCCACCTCTCCTATTACTTATGGTCCAGCAGCCAAGATAGGCCACTCTCTCTGTGTGCCTTCCCTGGGGCAGCCAGAACAAGGTAAGAGAGACCAGGTGGCTCCAAAACCACCATCTGTTTTTCTCCCAATCCTGGAGGCTAGAACTCTGAGATCAAGGTGTTGGCTGGGTTCTCCTGAGGCCTTTTGTGGCTTAATAGTGTTCACATATTTTCTATTTCTTTCCAGGGTCTTTCTTCTATACTTGCCTGTGTCCAAATTTCTTCTTCTCTTGAGAACACGTCTTACTGGATTGTTGCCCACCCTAATGACTTCATTTTAACTCAATTACCTCTATAAAGACCCTAACTCGGAAGTGGCACTGTGGCTCGAGTGGTAGAGTACTCGCCTTGAGTTGAAGAGCTTAGGGACAGCGCCCTGGCCCAGAGTTCAAGCTCCATGACCACCACCACCAACAACAACAAAAGACTCTATGTGTAGTTATGTGATGAGGTACTGGGGTCAGGACTGCAACGTATGAATTAGCTCTTAGAGGACAGGTATGGGCCAAAAAATGGGGGATCAAAAAGGGTCTGGCCCGTCTAGCTTCTCTCTGACATGTGCCCTTGCCCTTGGTCTAGGAAGACTTGGATGTGAATAGACCTAGGAAGATGAATGCCCAGAGGGTTAGGTGCTACTTTGGGACTATGGCAGCAGCTCTCAAGCTCTGGGCATTCAGAATCTTCATCACTGTCTTTGAAAGATAAACCCAGTCAAATGTAGATATCCAAAAGTCTACCTGCGAAGAAGCAAGCTTTGGTACTCAGCTTGTTGTCCCATTGACAAATAGCCTGAGGACCCTGCGTATAATAGAACTCTTTCAAAGCATGAGGGTCAAGAACTTGATAAGCAACTCAACTGGGAGGACAAAAAGGATAGAAAATAGAGGAAGGCAGCAGGGCCAGCGACCCTAAGAACACATATGGTAGTGGACTGACCGAGCAAATAGCTCCAGATAACAGCTTTGCCAGATTATGCCCTTTAGGTTGTAATTGTATAGTCCTGCCCACTTGCCTCTAGATTTGGCCATGTAATTTGTTTTGGCCAATGAAATATGAGCAAACATGTTCACAAGCAGAACCTTGAGAAAAATGCCTGTATGTTTCCATTCCTTGCATATCCAGGCTTATTGGTCATCCAACTCTGCTATGACATGCGAATGCTCCTGGGCTAACCTGCTGGACCTGGAAAGAGGTCTAAGTCATCTCAGTCATCAAAGCCATCCAGTAGAGGTCATCCAGAGCAGCCAATAGCAAGCTAGCCTTTCTACACATGTGAAAGAAAACAGACAATACAGAACACCTTTCCAGCTCAGTCCAGCCTTACTCACTGACACAGCAAAGGAAATAAATGTTTTACTGTTTTAAGCCTTGCAATGTTGAGATGCCAGTGACAGAGTCGAGATGGGCAGCAATCCACATCTGAAAACAGCCAGTGACACTGGGATCTGAGAGAGCCTGAAACCAAGACCCTGGGGGCCGAAGCAACAGCAGGACTCAAACCTTGCTATTCAGAAAGGTTCCCTCCTTACTTTGCAACTCCGAACCTTCTTAAGTCCTGTCCTTCACCTTGGCTCCAGTCAGGGTGATTTGTGTACTTGCTAATTCTTGCACTAAATTTCCTTTGTCTTGGCTTTTCCATCACTGTCTCTCTTCTCCCCATCTTCCAGGGGTGAGAGAAACTCACTGCACTTAGAGCCAGAAACCTAGAGTCTAGTCCTGGATCTGCCAATTACTGAGTGACCTTGGGCAAGTCTTTCTCCATTGCTGATGTTCTGTCTGTCTGGGAAGCAACATGTGGCTCTCCCCCGGCCCTCCAGAGCCTAACAGTAATCCCAAACTTTCCATTCCTTGCTGGTGCTGTCCTTCACCTTCCATATTCCAGCCAGTGTCCTTGTTTTCTAGTCTGTATGCAGTTAGTTCCAGCTACCCAAGGAACAGAGCATTAAAAACCTATGCATTTCTGGTGTCATCTATTATCAGCTTTCTCTCATCATCTATTAGGAAGAAGCATTCCCCCTTATCTTTCTCTTGTTCCTAGTGTATTTTAAAGAATGTTTTTCTATTTCCTTTTATGTGTTTTGCAGGTTGCATCTCATTTCTTTCTTTGATTTTTCTCTTCTCACGCCTATAAATTCTGGCTATTTCTTTGTTCTCTTCTTGTGCAATCGGGCCAAGCTTCCTGTTTTTGCCTTTCCAACTGGCAGAGCTGTCCCCTCTGCAGCTTTTTGTCTGACCAATGAGATTTGTCCTTTATCACTTAACCAATCTAATTCGTGTTGGAGGATTTTCATAGGCCTGTAATTAATTCAGTATGCTGGAAAGCTGGTTGATAGTCACCACACTGCAACTTAACTGAGTGACCTTGGGAAGGTCACTTAGCATCTTGAGCATCCCAGTTTCCTCACCTGTAAAACAGGGAAGTAATACTTCCCCTTCTTACCTGCGCAGTTGTTATGCAGCGCTGTGGAAATGGCCAGACAGCTAAGGTTAGAGACCTGCCTTATAATGGAGAGCTCTGCAGTGACCTCTGCAGACCAGAAAAGCTTTGTTGTTCCTCAAAACAAAAACAAAAACAAAAACAAACAAAAAAACACCTAAAAGGGCCATGTGCCTTGCTTATACCCTGCTTTCCACAGCCTCCTCCACTGCCCTCTCTTAAGATAAAAAGCATCTAAGGAGCCCCTGACCTAACAGTCTGGACCTATGTTTTCCTCTACTAGTACAGTGCGTTTTCCATTTGTGTTTTTCCAGCTTGATTTCTCAGTGTCTTGCATCAGTGCTTGCATTACTTTGGTGGACACCATCTGAATATCATCCTCATGGTCAATGTGCTCTCCCCTCTCTGAGCCAGTACTCATTCCATCGGTCTTAAGGTATAGAAGCAGAGCACCAGTGGCTCACACCTGTAATCATAGCTACTCAGGCGGCTGAGATCTGAAGAGTGTTCAAAGCCAGCCCGGGCAGGAAACTCCGTGAGGCTCTTATCTCCAATAAACCACTCAGAAAACCGGTGGTGCTGTGGCTCAAGTGGTAGAACGCTAGCCTTGAGCTGAAAAGGTGTAGGAGTGCCCAAGCCCAGAGTTCAAACCCCATGACTGACAAAAAAAAATGTGGAAATGAAGAGAGAAGGTACCTTTTTGCTACTGTTGCAAATCAGAGAAGGTGTAATTCTGGGAACCCTGGAATCCATCTTGTGTCTGTCTTCAGAGTAAAGCAGAGAATGAGGACCAGAGAAAGGCATATAGTCACGATGATAGCTTGTCATAACCTCCACTAGAAGGTTCAGGATATCTGAAGCTAGACACTTCCTGGTCTTTCAAGGTGATGACTTCTTCTACTTCTGCTGCTTCTTTCTTCTCCTTCTTGTTCTCTTTCTCCTCCTCCTCTTCCTCCTCTTCCTCCTCCTCCTACTTCTTCTTCTTTTCTCCTTCTTCTTCTCCTTCTCCTCCTCCTCTTCTTCCTCTCTCTCCCCTTTCGTTCCCTCCTTCTCTCTCCTGGGCTTGCTTGAGGTGGGGAAATTATTACCCTACTGAAAGATCTCTGACTAAGGTCTCAACACACATATCACAAATAGTCCTAGAATTTCTCCTCCCCATTAGCTGGTGCTGACCTAGACCAAGATGCTAAGGAGGGACATACTGGAGGGAGGAAGCCCCTCACAAGTCCACAGCAAGCTGTCTGCAGATGACCATGTTCCTTTTTCCCATGGTGACAGGATCAATCCCTTTATGGGGAAAATCAGAGAATATAGAAAGGATCCTTCCATTACTCTCTCTTGTTTACCCTCCCCCCTTTATTCTGGTCCTCATTTTTCATAATGTGACTCTATAAGCAAATTGCCTTTCTTTTGTGTTTCTTTTATTGGAAACATGTTGTAATAGTTTCTGGTCACTTCCTCTGAGATGATGTTCAACTTTAAAATACTCAGACTTCTCCTTCCCTACCATTTGTGGATGCCGCCTGCATGTAAAAGGCCTTCAGTAAATGTTTGTGGGATGAATGAATTGGCGAACACTGAATTGGAAAGTGCATTCAGCTCATTCATTATAACTGCAACTTCAGCACCATGGAGCTGTCCACAGTTCTCTCTGGAACCTGAGAGTTAGAATTTAGAACTTAAATATGGATTGTCCAGCTGACTTAAAAAAAAAAAAATTCAAGGGTATTGTTCAGTGTCTCCAACCTAGAGATAGGCTGTTTTCATATGTTATTTATTCTTCATTCATAATTTATTCAACAAAACTTTGTGTGGCTTTATGCTAAGAAAACATCTATTATCTTCAGAGCCTATAGACTCCCAAAGACAAAGCTTAAGAAAACCCACAGTAACAAATACTTCCACCACATATCCTAACACATTTCTATTTCTATGGAATCACATACACAAATGATGAAAAAACCATTAGAAATTATTAAATAGCATCTGAGTACCTCGTTCCCCTCTTTAAATGCAAAACCTGACTAGTGATCTCCTGTCTTTGTCAAGACATAATACTTTCTATGCCTAGTGTCAAGGCTATGCCACTGCATCTTCCTTTTTGTGTACTCCTTACTTCCCTGGTCTCTTGGCTTAGTCTGTCTGCAGAGCCATCCCAGGATTGCAGTCATACATATCACATTATGGTCATCAGCCCCAGGAACCCCTCTGGGGAGAATGCCTTACAGATTGCCTCTGGGAAGTTGGGATCCTCCAGAATACTCTATTCTCCTCCCTACCACTTTTGGCTGAAGTATTCAGTATTCTTCATTGTTGCTCAGAACAGAAAAATCCTACTCAAACACACACACACACACACACATACACACACACACACACACACACACACATGCACGCACACCTCATACCATTTTATGAGGGATGCTGTTCAGCCATCCAGCCTCCAAAGGGGATGATGGATACATCATCCTTTTCTCTATCTTCCATTCAGACAGAGGCTTCCTGAGGAGAGCTGTGCTTAGAGGAGAAGAGAAGTCTGTGTGTGTTGGTTAGATTATGTTAGACACACACACACACACACACACACACACACACACACACACACACACACAAGTCCCATGAAGGTAGAAACCAAGTCTGTTTTGCTCACCTTGTCTACTGCCTACCTGATACATAGCAAGTATTCCATAAATACTTATTGAGTGAAGAATAAATAAAAATGGAAGAGGTGAGGTACCAGAGACAAGCAGAGGAGAGGTGTTTCCCCCTCTCATGTCTCTGTCTCTTAGCTAATGGAATGGGATGGATGAGAGGACAGCCAGTCCTTGGAGGCTTGTCTGAGGGGCCCACGTGCTCCCTCCCCACACTCAAAGGCCAGGGTTGCTTCCCGTGATTTCTGATCCAGGGCTGACATTAGTCCTCAGAGGAAGACACAATGGGCTGCTGACTCTCTCTCTCCTTATCCTTGTCCAATCATCTGTAACTGTGACAGATGGTAGCCAGGGAGAGCTGCATGTGAAAAGGGCGGAGGAAATGAAAAGACCAAGGCCGAGAGAAAGGAGTTGCTTTGGGGCTTGAGAACCAGGCCACTTCTGAGTTCTGAATAGGAGAGATGGGCAAGCCTTTCTTTGCTCTTCTGACAGACACAACCCACGCTCTCTTGTTAGCTCACAATATATGGCTCTAGGGGCATGGGTGTTCCAGTCAGTCTGTGGCTATCTATGCAACAAACATTTTAGACAAGTTCCTTAAGAAAGGGCCTGGATGTTAGAAGTTATCTTAACTTCTTTAGAAATGCCAGCTGTGCTGTGGGTTCTGCATGTCTTAGCTGGAGAATTGAAGCCTCCATCATCTGACCTTCAAATGACTTTACCAACCTCATGGCCCATTACACTCCCTCTATGCCTCGCAGTCTTCCCTTTGTGCCTCCTATAATTTTGTTAGAAAGCTTGATTAGTAACTTCTAAAATTTTTATAAAAGAGACAGTGTGCAAGAATAGCCATAACTACTTTTGAAAAGAACAAAGAAAGGATGCTTGCCTTACTAGATGTCAAGACACATTACAAAGCTCTATGAATCTAAATAATGTGGTACTGGCTTAAGTACAAAGAGGGCAATGAAATAGAAAAGAATCCAGAAACTGACCCAAGTGTTTAAGAAAATTTGATATGTGAAAAATGTGTTCTTTTTAAGTAGGTGAGAAAGAATCAATGATTTTCTAAATGGTGTTGGAACAAGAAACCATTCATAGGAAGGAAAATGGTCAGATCCCTACCTCACACCACATAAAATATCTTACATGGGTAACAATTCTTAAACACCCTTCTTTCTACTGCTTATATTTCTTAAATGTAGTCATCCATATCTCCTTTGTTGACACCTCCTCTCCTTTGATCAACTGGCTCCTGACGGTCCAGTCCAAATGTACTGTAACGTTGGAAATTTCTCTGGTTTTTCAATTGGATTGGAAGTTTTTCAAATCCTCAAAGATTGTACTTCTTTATATCTATCTCCAGAAAATACCTAGGAAAGTATCTTGCAAGCATAAAAAGCCCTGTAAATACATACTGACTGATGATGATTACGGTGATGATGATGGTGGTGGTGGTGGTGATGACAATGATGAGCTTAGCTAAATGCCCTGGGTAATGAGATGGATGACTCATAGTTTATAAACAAAATAATTATCATCAAGCTCCCTAATTAGATTGAGAGTCAGAAGTTCTAGTTCAGTTACTTCTCTGAAATCTATCTATTAATTTCTGGTTAGAATTTAGAACTTAAAACATACTTGGCAACCAAGGCCACCCAAGATCTTCAATGACTTATACTCAAGAAAATTAAAATGTCACAATTTGGAAATAAGTAATGAAATCATGGGAATCAAACCAATACAAAATCATTTACTATGAATCAATTAATTACAGTGTATTTGTTGAATTTATTCCATGTGCCAAGATCTGCAGAAAATTAACACCATGAATGCAAAGAAGTCAGTGACCAGTAATATGTAGTAATATATGGCAAATGACAATTCTGTGATTAAAAACAAGGATTTTGACATCAGACATATATGTCTAAATTATATTACTGTTCACATGCCTTGAAGGAACTATTTCACAACTCTAAGCCTATATTTCTTCATCTCTAAACTGCAGATAAATTAAGGTCTGTTTTATTAGATGGTCATGAGAATCATTTGTGTAAAGCTCTTAGCATAATGATAGATATGTAGGAAACAATGTGTGCTTCCAGTACATAGAACCAACAACCACCATTCAAGTAAGTTCTAATCTGTAGAAAATAGACCTAGTGGTAGTCCCAAAGTCATCACAAAGAACTCACTCTCCATTCTGCATGACAATAAAAAAGCCCTACAGAACAAATAAATGATATGCTTTCCATACACTTATTTTTCAAATAAACAGAAATGCTACTGTAATGGGGGAGAAATTGACCTAAGATAAGAAAGGAGTGGCATTCATCTTATCAATTTGATATTGCCCCAACTTCTAAGCTACCAAAATATTTAGTCCAAAGATAGGTAAAGGCTTCACTTCTTTCTCCCTTGGAAAACTAAGAAACATGTGCACAAGTGTTGAGCAAAGGATTCCAAAAGTCTATTTCCAGCCAGGCACTGGTGGCTCACGCCTGTAATCCTAGCTACTTATGAGGCTGAGATCTGAGACTCTCTCCAATTAACCAGAAAAAAAAAGCTGAAAGTAGAGGTGTGGCTCAAGAGGTAGAGCATGAGCCTTGAGTGAAAAAAGTCAAGAGTGCAAGGCACTGGGTTCAAGCCCCAGTACCAGCATATCTGCACACGCGCATGTGCGCCATGCACGGACACACACACACACACACACACACACACACACACACACACACACACACACACACACACACACACACACACGGCCCATCGCTAGCATATAAGCTGAGCTGAATGCTGAGCCTTCCTGTTACTCCCTGTCTTTCCTCCTCCTCACTGCTCACAGACGGGAACCAAGTGGCCAGGGCCTTTCATGAAATCAGTGGTCACACAGGGCTGGGGGTGGCTGTATAATGCTAACCTCCTCTTTCTCATAACTGACATTACAGAAAGGGAGAGATGTTCTGAGGCAGAAAACAAGGTCCAGCTGGGGAGGGTCTTGGTGAGCAGAAATCTAAGGAAAGGCTAAAAGGCCACTTCTTCATAGAGCATAAGGGATTTGGAATTTGGAAGGGCAACATTAAGATTGATTTCTCTACAAAGTGCTTTTTTCCGTGAAGGCTATCTTTGGGTGTTTAAGTGGATAATCTCTATTTTCAGAAACTTTTCTGAGGGAATTAGACTTGAATCTTTCGAATGTGGAAGTTATACTTATTGGAACCCTTGTTGGTCTCTGGTGGCCCAACATTTTAGTATCCTCTATAATTATTGCTAATTTTAGATTTCCCAACTAAAAAAAAAATCCAGGTACCTACTGGGACGTCTGGCTAGGAGGGCAAATGCAGAAAGCAGGGGTCAGTCCAAAGAGATGGCAGACATCCCACAATGCAAGTCCCAGACACGAAGGCCAAGCAGTCAGAGCTCTCAGCCCTGGACTGCATACATATCCACACAGGAAGGAGGGAGAGAGGGAGGTAGGGAAAGAGAGGTGTGTGTGGGGGGGAGAGAGATTGTTGCCTTTTTCATCAGTTTCCAGAATTTAAAAAAAAACCCACTGAATCTCAGTGAGAGAAGATTCTGAAGGCCAATAGATAAAGGCCTTGAAGAACTGGAATTAGATTCTGGGTCTCTTGATTCCCTCCTAAAATTTGTCATGTAGGAAAAGAAGAGCTACTCTAACAAACCCTCTCCTGTGCAGCTCTGGATTGATGCCAGAATTAAAAAGCTAGGGGATGGAAAAGAAAGAAGACTTAACAAGTTTTCCAACAGGGTATGACGAAGAATTCTAAAAAAGGGTGACCACAGGTTTCTGGGCCCTGTTCCAGCACCCCACATACGCACTTCCAACTGACTCAGGATTATTAAATGCTCAACTTACTCTACTCATGGAAACATCTGTCCCCACTTCCTTCTGTTCAGGAGCACTGAGTCCAGAGATAATGATGAAAACAAAGCTGAAGGAATTGGATGGTAGAACACATGGCTCCCACCTTAGAAGTGTTCGGAAAACGTGTGTCCTGAATTGTTTGAAATGTAATGTGATCTCTGGGGCTGGAAGATGGGCTGATTTAATGGTTCAATGAGCTAGACCTAGGTTGGAAGGCAGGGGTGTCTAGGCAGGGGCTACTCCTTGAGGCTTTGCATCATTGGGCTAATCTAGGCTACGTTGAGATATGTCTAAAGTTCACTGCTCACTCTGCCACTTTGAGGTGTTAATTTGCTTCTGTGAAAGAGGAAATTGAAGAGGAGTACTAATAAGTTTTGTGACCACACTGAAAGTTCCTGGACAATAGTACAAACAGGAACATTGTTCCTCTTGCCCCTCCTAGATCCACCATCCTGGGAAGGCATCCAATATTTCTGTGCCCCTCCTGCATCCCATCTTGCTTCCTGTGATTGGATCTGACTTATCAAACCCCAAGCCACAGACATTGACTTCTGTTTCCAAAATCCATCCAGCACCTCCTGTGTGTACCAGTGTCAACCTCTACACATGCAAAGACTATTCTAGCTGTTTCTGATTTTGCAACCCCTAATTTTCCTGCATCTCGCCTCTGATAGACTAGTATCATATTCCTGTACTCCATGTTGATGATCATTATGGATATCTGACTTGATCTACCCCCACTTTCTTCTTTACAATCCATTCTAATAGTCTCCTACCCCAAGCCCATTGCACAATTGCCCACAAACAACACACATCTCTTCTGCATGCCTCTATACTAAGGGAGCACAACAGACATCTTCTTATTCAAGGCCACTTTGCTTGAAGTGAATTCTCTTGGCACCTTTCCTCTTGGCTGCTACAGTGCAGTACTGAAGCTGTACCGTGCTAGATACTGAAGGTACAAAGATGAATAAGACAAAAAAGTACCTATTTTCAGGAAGCTTATAGCCTGGTGGGACAGCAAGAACAGTACACAAGGAAATACATCAGTCAAGATTTGGTTTCAAGTAACAAGCTTGGCCTGGGGGGAGGGGGGTGGGGGGGGATTGGTAGGTGGCGGGAAAGAATTTATTAGTTCATTGTATCATATAACTTGAAAATTGAAGGATAAATTGGCTGCAGGCATGACATGATCCAGGCCTTCTAATGATGTCCTGGGGGACATGTCCCTCTTCACTCTGCTTTCTTCTGTCTTAGCTTTGTACTGTCAGACTCTCCCTACTCTCATCCATATGTTCTAGCTTTACATTCTACCAGCTCAGCAACCCTCAAGAATGTAACTCTGTTCCATCAGCTCCAACATAGGCCTCTTATTGGCTTGATTCAACCCATACGTCTATCCTTGAACCAATTACAGTGGGCAAGAGAATACAATGTTCTGACTAGAAAAGTCTAGATCACATACCCACTAAAGTGCCATGGACTAAAATTAAAGATAAGCTAGTACCCCAAGAGAAAAATTAGGATTCCTGTGCCTAGGGGAAAAAAGCATACTAGTGAGCAGAGATAAGAAATGTCTACTTCACAATCTAACCATACCTATCACCTGTGCTCTCTAAGCTCTTCCAGGTCATCAACTAGCTAGCTTGCACTCAAATGGCTACAGTATAATTGTACACTGCTACATTAATATCTTACTACTTTCTCATCATGTGTTTTATACTTTCATCTTCACCAAAACGCCCAATGTTACCAGGCTCTGGGGGCTTACATCTGTAATCCTAGTAATCTCAGCTCAGGAAGCTGAGATCCAAGATCTGAGATCTATGACTCTTATCTCCAAGTAACCACCTAAAAGCCAGAAGTGGAGCTACGGTTCAAGTGGCAGAGTACCAGCCATGAGCAAAAAGTTAAGGAACAATACTCAGGCCCTGAGTTCAAGCCCCATTACTAGCATGGGTATGCACATGCACACATGCGTGCATGCACACACACACTCACACACACAAGCCCCAGACCCCAATGTCATACTTTCTACCACTGATTGATGGGGAACATTCACAACCCCCATGGCAGAGAAAATTGGAAGGAATTTTGAGGGGGAAAATATTTGCAGTGCCTCTCAAACACTATAGCCATTCAGCAGCTATTTCTGTGATTCTCAAAGAGCTGACCCTAGCTAAGGTTACACTCTACTTATCTGTAACACTATTTTAATTGCATCATTTACAGGCAAACACAGCTGCCTGCACAATAAACACTGAGGTTTTCATCACAGAGTGTTTGTGTATTTGTGTGCATGGCTGAGTGTTATTTTAAGCACAAATAACCTATCTTGAATTGTTAAAATACTTCATCATTTGCAGTTTGTAAATATACCCCTTCCCTCTCCCACCTACCTTCACCCATCCTTGAGGATGTAAAAACATTCTGCAGGGACCGAAAGCTTGCCACTGATCTTTCCATTACTCCCAAGAATGGGTAAATTATCCAAATACATTTTCTTTTAAATGAATAGATTAGCTAACTAAAGCACTTGGCCTATATCAATTGTTCCAAGTGCCATAACATTGGCAATGTCCTGCCAAGGAATGACTCAACATTGTCAAGAATTCAAAAGGAGCTAAAAAAAAAACAATAAGAAAGGTCTACCTGCTAACCAAGGATGATTCACTCAATCTGGAAAAGAGTTGTTGGCAGTAAAATCACCGGGCTACAGTCACAATGTTCGTGAGGCCATGCTGTCCCCACCATTGCACTGAAGTAATCTAAACTTTCTATAACCACAGGACCAGATGGGTCCTGACCCCATGGTGAGTCTGTGCCTTCATCCTAGGCTCTCCATCTAGGTTGGAGTAATGCACAAGAGCCATCATCCTCTGACAGTTCCACTGAATTAGAAACTCTGGGTGTTTAAATCCAGGTGATACGGTTTTGAGTCTTGGCTCTACCACATTTTCTGTACCTGAGAAGGATCTTCAGTGTTCATGTAAAAGAAGGATGATAGGGGCTGGGAAGGTGGCTCAGTGGTAGAGTGCTTGCCTTGCATGCATGAGGTCCTGGGTTCAATTCCTCAGCACCACAGAAGCAAAAAGAAAAAGAGCCGGAAGTGGCGCTGTGGCTCAAGTGGTAGAGCGCTAGCCTTGAGCTGAAGAGCTGAGGGACAGCGCCCAGGCCCAGAGTTCAGGCCCCACGACCGGACCCCCCCAAAAAAGAAGGATGATAATACCAACACTAGCTTGCTGTGTTGGTCTTAACCAATATGTACTGAGTACAGTCTCAGTACCAGACTCTAGAGGTATAGCTTGGGGGCCAGGGATGAAGTCCTTGTCATCATTGTTTAAGTTGTAAATGCACACAAGAGTATGTGTGTCTGCATTGCTGCTCAGGAAATGGTACATATTCATTGTGATGAATACCCAGGGTTAAGGCATTCTAAAACCATGCAGGTATTTGTACAAAGGGAATGACTGGGAGTGATCACCTGGAAAAGAACCTCATAGGCCAAGGAGCCATGGAGAACGGAGCTGAGCTCAAGCTCTCCCCAACTTCCATACAGCCCTAGAAGAAGTGGTTAAACCATGAGTGTTGACTCCTAAAACCATGAGTGTTGATTCCTAAGTAGGAATTGTTTCTTTTTTTTTCAAAGCTTAGTTGAATTAATCACAACCTTCTCAACCTTAAAACCATTCTGACAGTGGTATTTGTTGGTGTTTTTTTTTAAATCCTTAGATCACCAATGAGGAAGTCATAGATCAGAAAGGTTAAGTGCCTTGCTCGACCATACAGCTGGCAAATGATAGAGCCAGAACCAGTTCTTGAATCTGTACAATGCCAAACTCCATGCTATCAGTCCCTCCTCCCCAACACCTACCTCTACAGCTATCCCAAAGGGATATGACATGTCCAAGTTCTTTCTGGGGGTTCACCTAGATGCTGGAGACCTTGAACTCAAAGGTTCCTCTTAACCATGACCACATTTTTATTCATTTTAGAAACAGCTTCCAAGCACCATTCACTGATTTGGCTAGTAGACTCTGCCCTCCTGAAACATACGCTAGCAGGGGAAAGAGACAATAAGTCATATAAGTAGACTACACAAAAGATAAGAGCTAGGGAGAGAGAGGAACAGAGAAGAAATGATTGGATAGATATTTTTTAATTTGGGTGGGCATAGATAGGGAGAAGGAGACAGTAAATATAAGCCACGTGGAGATTCAGAAGACTAGAGGAAATTCAATGGAAGGGTAAATAGACTGAATTGGCTTCAAACATGCCCCAAATCCTCAGGTTTATGGTCACCAGGAAAACATGCCTGGTAGATCTCCAAAGCAGGCAATAGAACTGATGTAAACTCCAGATGCTAGACTCCAAGTCCTTTACTAGTGTGTACCAAGGTGAAGGGCTGCTCCCAGCCTAGGCCCAAACACAGCAGGGTCAGTTCCTGGGCAACATCCAAATCTGACCCCAACAGACTGGGAGGAGTCTTAGGTCTCATTTGCCCTACCCTTATCCTAGCTAGTCTCCCTCTACTCCATACATCCAAATGGCAAAGCCTAATGTTTTGTCCACTTTTGTCAATGTTTATTCCAAATCCTAACAGCTGATTTCTTAGCCTTCAGAGGGTAACGAGTTGAACAACCCTTCGTTACTATTGACCTCCTGATCTTAATCCTTTACTTTTACTGTGACTTTACAGTAGCCTTAGGAAGCCTTCCTTCCAAAGATGGCAGCAACCCAGATGCTTCTACTTTGTTTTCTCTTCTCTCCGACACTCTACAGCTGACTTGTTGCTTTTTCCTCCAGCCTGTCTTAGTTCCTATACACTTTTCTCACTCAAGCATTTCCCCCTATATAACCCACAAACTTCTTTAATCCTACTCTGACATCTATTTCTTGAACACCCCAAACTAATACAGGGGGTGGGGGAAAGAAAGAGGGGAGCACACACAGAAGCTGGGCTTCTAGTAGGCTTGATCGCTGAGCTGATCCTGACTTCTGTTACCCTCAAGCCTGGTTCTGCAGATTCTCCCATCTCTAAGTTTCTGCACTTCTTTCCCTGATTTGTTTTTGTAATTTACAAGTGCAGTTGCCTTTAAGTAAATGACAACAACCACCAAACTGAAGGAGTGAAGGCATTCATCCACATCTCCACACACAGCAGTCTTGATGATAGTAGCAAGGGGGGACCAGAGACCAGATGTGGCATCCAGCCCTGGAAGGCTGAAGAAGGCATTAAGGCTGGAAGCCATCTGAGGTGAAGGAAGGAAGGAAGGAAGGAAGGAAGGAAGGAAGGAAGGAAGGAAGGAAGGAAGGAAGGAAGGAAGGAAGGAAGGAAGGAAGAGAGGGAGGGAGGGAGGGACGGAGGGAGGGAGGGAGAGAGAGAGAGAGAGGGAGGGAGGGAGGGAGGGTGTCAGAGGGTTTTAGTGGTATGATAGTGAGTGGGTTGATGTGTCATATTTCTGGGAGTTGGGGTGGGGGTGGGGGCTTGGGATACAAAAATCCTTTGCAGGGTTCAGCAAGATCTCTCCTAGGCTCATTGACTTCAGTTTCCCTATTGGCTTTGAAGCCAAGTAAGTCATTTCCGGCTGTTCTGCAAACATCAGCTCCAATCAATAGCATCAGAATCGTTTCCTTGCCCCATTTGTTTTCAACAGCCTGCCACTGGCGGTCCCCCACGCTGACTTCCTCCAGTGGCAGCTGTGCTCTCAGCGCTCCCTGTCGCTCTATGGAAGAGATCCCCAGCCGAGCAGCAATCACAAGCTCAGGCCTGTAATCTCTGGCTCAGAGGGATAAAGCCTCGGGTTCACCTCCCTGAGCAGATTATGGGCACTAACTGTGTAGCAACAACCAGACTTCCTGTCCCTGGTTCCATCTGCTCTTGGGAAGAGCATTTCTGGGTTAAACAGGATCCCCTCTTACTCACAGACACTCCTGAGGACTCTACAAATGGCAGCAACTATAGGGAGGCCAGCAGTAGTGAGGGTTCAAGAACAAGACCCAGCAAGAAGTGAAGGGTCATACACTGACCCTTTGTGTAAAGGCTCACTATTACAGTGGCTGTGGGACCTCTATATGGCAGCCATTCCCAGACTGGAGCATGCCAATAGACCACTTGGTCTTGCTGTCATCTGAATGATTCCAAGAAGCACCCACCTTCTTCCTTTATGCAGCTATGAACTCCTCTCAGATGGCCAGCACTCTGTTACTCACAAAGCCCTGCTCCTAGTGGCTCTGCACACAAGTCCCCTGGGGATAGACAGTTGCTACCATTTGTTTATCCAAAACTGAAATGATCACCCAATCTTGGAAAACAGCAGGGTGGATCTGGGAGAGGGAAGAGGACAGAACACTGACTTTATCACTTACTTTGCTTTGTGCTGTTTGTCATGTTGGCCATGCCAGTAAAGGATATTGTTCTATGTGGAGGACACACAGACACACAGACACACAGACACACAGACACACAGACACAGACACAGACACAGACACACACACACACACACACACACACACACACACACACACACATTCCCTACCAAAGAACACAGAATAAATATAGTGAGCAAAGGATAAAGGAGGAGGTGGGTAATGATCCCACTGGAGAAGTTGTACATGGACTAGGCATTTATATTGCCTTGCTCACAGCTACATCCCCCAACTCCTAGCACAGTGATTGGCACATAGCAGATGCTCAATAAATCCTCATTGGATGAATGAGTATTGAATAAATTGACACAGAGAAATTTTAAAATTCAGATCAGGAGCTATAGTGTATTATTCATTAAACATGGAGAGTAATGATGAATGTATTTCTATTTATGGCTGAGTAAGAGTGGTCATGGGAGAAGACACAGGAAGGAAAGTCATCAAGTCAGGGAGAAGGAGACACTGAAATGGGGAGAGCAGAGAGCAAGGGTAGAAGCAGGTCCATCATTCTCTCTCCATGCTCAGCCCAACTGTGTTCCCTGTTCACTGCCTCTGCTCTGCTCCAAAACCCCTGCTAGAATCTACCCTCAAGACGACCTAGACTGTCAACCTTTCAACTCCTTCTAGATCCCTCAAATGGAAAGGCTACCCAGTTTGGGAGGTAGATGTACCCTGTGGGAAGGCCTAGGATGGAGCCTATAATCTGAGCACTTGGGGGGCTGAGGCAGGAGGATGTGAGTTTGAAACCAACCGAAGCTACATAGCTAGGCCATAGCCATGCCCTGACTCAAAGAATAAAAAGAGGATGAAAAACCACCATAGAGGCCATCCCTTTAGTCCTCAGGGCAGCCTGCAAGGTCAACAATATCAACCAGCCCCACATCACCAATGTGGAAAGTCAAGGCTCTGAGAGTTAAGGATGGTGTCCCTAGTCACAGTGAATGAGCTTCAGAACTGGGAGTGAAGCCAGTGCTGACTTGAAAGCCAGTTTTAGTTTGAGCTCTGTCACTGACCATGCAATCCTGGCTTCAGTTTCCTCATCTATAAAATGAAGAGCTTATGGAATACCACTTGGTACAGTCCCACTTCTAGACCTGTCTGTCTTTCCATCAAGACTGGGCCTCACCAGGCCTCCTTCCTACTGATGCTATACATCTCTCCACAGCTTGAACCCTCATCCAGCAACCAGGAGGCCTAGCAATCCTACCATGGGTCTCCTCTAATCTCAGCCCTCCCAACCCAACTGTCTCACCTTCATGCTCATCCTCCCCGAACACTGCTTTCCAGCCCATGCTTAACTCCAGCCAACTAGGAACCTCCTCTCTTTCAGAAGCACCCTGTGCCAGCCTGAGTGAGGGCCTGTCACAGGGTGGGACTACAAAGACTCTGGAGCCTTCCTTCAGGCTGACAGCAGGATTTGCTGGCCAAACAAGTGCTCAACTGAGTCTGCTGCTGCAAATAGTGGGAGACAGGCAAAAACGGGTAGTCAAAGAAACTTGATCCATCTTCTTTCTTCACCTCTTTATCCTGTAGCCCAAGTCTCAGAGTCTGAAGTTTGACCTTGCTAATAATGCAACACAACACCAATTTCTGACAGTCATTAGGGCTAGGTGGCAGAGTGGGAAGGAGAAAAAAAATGAGAGTAGGGTGATCAAATGCAGCAAGTGGCTGGTAGAGGTTGCCCATGATTGATTGCAGTGTTGGGAAGTGGCCAGGACACCTGGGCAAATATGTTGGCAAGGAAGGTCAATGTCTTGGCACATTTTATCCTCCTGAGATTTGGGTTGAGTTCTGTGCAAGAGGATAAAATGCCTCCTGTCAACTGCTCCAAAGGAAAAGTGGGGATGACTGGGCCTTGGAAAAGGAAGTGAAGAGGTCCCCAGTTACCAGCTCTAGCAGAATTGTGTCTGTTCATTGCCCTTGGCAACAGGGACATTTAGTGGCATTGCCTTTGATCGGGCAATGTTCAATATTCAGAGTTTTCCCAGCCAGGGCTCTTCTGAGCCATACAACAATCTGTAAGAAGGTAGGGCAAGAACAGTCCTCATTTTCCAAATTGAGAAGACTGTTCAAAGGATTGTGCCCTGGGCCAGGGCACCTCACAAGCAGGAGTACACAGATGAAGCAGGCCAGGAAAGTGAAGCCAACGTTAGGGGTTCTGAATCTGGACTCCACCACATACTCATTGAACGACCTTGGGCAGGTCAAGTGATTTACCTCCGCATGCTTCAATTCCCTGCTCTTTTAGCAAGTGATTATTGTTGGGAGAGATAAATGCATTTAGTGCTGGCAGAATTGTACTACATAACATAACATAAATGTTAGCCATAACTGCTGTGAGGAGCTGGGGCTTTGAACTTGTACCCCTGTGGCTAGATTCTGCATGGCATGCTTTCCTTGTTCCAAAGGAAATGACCTAATCTACTCTAGTCAACATGCAAACTTGGGTCTAAGAACATGATGTTCCTCTGGGATGCAAGGTCACATGGAGCCAAAGGAAGAATAAGAAGACAAATCCCAATTCCTAAAGTAAAGATGAGCTAGGCCTCCTCCCCAAGGCTCTCGAGATTTGCTAGTGACCTTCAAATGGGATGACTAGAGGAACATGCAAAGGTAGAGTAGAGGTCATGGCATCTTCTCTTAAGGACAGCTGATGCGTTACCAACCTTGAGGGTAGGCAAGGGGGTGAGGTGGAAACACTGACATCATCATCTTCTTCCCTCTGTCTCTACCAAGTCCCTGTGCAGACCATTGGGCCCTTGAGTTAGGGGGCTCCATCAGCCAGCTAGAAGGGCAGACTCTGAGCCATCCCTCAGGCCCTCTCCTCATCCTGAGCACCAACCATGCTAATCCATTGAGCACAAAAGCTCTGTTGGCAACTCTTCTGAGCACCTCTGAGCCTTCTCCCACCTGACAAAGTGGGAGGGTGTGGGAGAAGGGGATAATGCTTAGTCAGCTCCCAGGCATGACTGGTAATACTCTTGGCATGGAATGAAAACCCTTTGCAAACGGACAGGGTTGCTTAGAAGGAATGGAATGGACAGGTATGGTGCTTCCAGAAACAAGTGTGATCTATCAAGCCTGACCTTGGGTAGATGGCTGGGTACTAGAGAAAGATCCACAGGGAATGGACCCGGAGGTGCACCATGACGGCTTTGTTCTCTCTCCACAGCCTAAGAAGTCCCACACACTCAGACTGAGTAAAAACATGGGACACTACAGTTTCATTACCCCAGGATAACTGTTTCTTGGCACCTTGGGAAACATGAAGGACCATGAGCCTTTTTTTTTCCAGTTGTGGGGCTTGAACTCTGGGCCTAGGCACTGTCTCTGTACTCTTCAGCTCAAGGCGAGCACTCTACCTCTTGAGCTACAATGCCACTTCCAGTTTTCTAGTGGTTTATTGGAGGTAAGAGTCTCACAGACTTTCCTGCCCAGGCTGGCTTTGAACCGTGATCCTCAGATCTTAGCCTCCTGAGTAGCTAGGATTACATGCATGAGCCACCAGCGCCCGGCTCATGAGCCTCTTTTAAAAATATCATTAGACCTCCTGATGTTGCTCATAGACATTTCCTATGCTTCACAAACAGTTTGGGGTGTATCACAAACCATCCTGAAGACTGTCCCCTGAGTCCCTTACCAGGCACCATTTTTGGATCTTGTGTGTATATAAAACAGGGAGACTTCTAAACTTTCGAAGTAACCTGTAAGAATTGCTTGGCCAGTGTTTACTGACACTTCACAAAATGTATTCTATTCCATATCTTCACAAGTCTTATAGCCCATTATGTTCATGAAAATGAGACTCCGAGGAGTTGAGCGACTTTTGCCCAAAGTCACACAGTTAACAATGACAGATACAGTTTACTATAACTACATGCTAGGCATCTTAGATATAGTCCAACTTCTCAACAGTGCCAGAAGGTAGGCATTATTATTATTCTCAGGTTGCAAGTAGGGAGACCAAGGCTTGGGAAAGGTAAGGAATTTTTCTATGATCATATAGCTACAGGTGTCACAGATGTGATTAGAACCCAGGACAGCTTTTGTGCAAAGCCCTGTCTAGTTTGGAATATAAAGTAGTTTTGTAATAACAGCCAGATACTTTGTTTTTTAAAAAAAAAGAACTGAGAGTTAGTGACTCACACCTCTAATCCTAACTACTCAGGAGGCTAAGATCTGAGGATCATGGTTCAAAGCCAGTCAAGGCAAGAAAGCTTATAAGACACTTATCTCCAATTAACTACCAAAAAGCTGGAATTAGAGCTGTGGCTCAAATGGCACCAGTGTTAAGTGAAAAAGTTAAGAGACAACATCCAGGCCCTGAGTTCAAGCCCTATTACTAGAGCAGCAACAACAACCATAGACAATGTGAATGGAAGTCATTGGTGTTTCTCTAATATGGAACTGGGAAAACTTGTAGTTAGATCACCTAATAACCCAACTGGATCCTGGTCTTCCACCAAGGCCCTATGCATCTGGTCTCAACAACAAGTTCTGGGCTCACCTAGCACGCTTGTAGTAGAAGTCCCAAATCCTCTCAGGGCATACTCACTCGTGTTTCTTGATTTCTCTGGCTCTAACTTGGCACTTGCACTCCTGGCTTATCTCTTCTTCTGAGTCCTGATGACTGACCACACTTGACTTATTTTGGAAGTCTTTTTTTTTTTCTTGTAAAGATATTGTACAGAGAGGTTACAGATATATCAATAAGGTAATGAGTATATTTCTTGTGAGGCATTGTTACCCTCTCCTTTGTTTTTCTACCACAACCCCTTCCCTCCCCTATCTCCCCCACTTCCCCCCCCCACAAAGTTATAAGGGAGTCTGTCTCATGTGTACTCTTTTGAGCTCATCCTCAGCCCTCACCCTTGCCTACGATGGAATCCTCTGTCCCTCCTCACACTAATGAAGCCTATTTGTTCTACATCCTCTGGCCAGCTATTTGCTGTCTCTTCTGGAGATGGGGTCGGACAGTAGTTCCCAGAACACATTAGTATGCTGCATTCAGCCTTAAAAATTGGACTCTCATCAAGTTGGTTTGGTTGACAAGAATAAGATGGGCATTAATTAGATAGACTCAGCTGAACTATAAACCTGAGTTCCAGATCTCCTGATAGAATCATTCTGATGCCTTTAGTATATACCAGTATGAATGCCAAAGAGATATGACATGGGCATCAATGCCATTAGTCATTTGAAAATGCACCAGATCCACTTACTTGTTTACCGGATGCCTACTGAATGTAAGGCTCTGAGCTGTATGCTATGAGTACACAAAGAAGATTCATGCTTTTAAAACTCTTGTGTTGGTCCATGCTTCATGTTGTATACTGTTCATGTCATCTTATTCAACCATTTAAACACATTTCCCAGCAGGGAACCCATGCATCATGCCTGTAAGCTTAGCTATTCAGGAGACTGAGGTCTGGAGGATTGTGTTCTAAGTCAGTGAGGACAGAAAAGTTCATGAGGCTCCATCTCTAAAACAACCACAAAAATGCCACACTGATGGTATAATTCAAGTAGTAGGGCACTAGATGTGAGTGATAAAACTAAGCCAGAGCTCAAGGCCCTGAGTTCAAGCCCCAATATTGGGGCTTGAAAAAGACAAAAAGGAAAGGAAAGGAACAGAAAAGACAGGGTCCCTGGAGTGGAATATAACTAGTATATGTAAGACCCTGGGTTTGATCTCTAGTACCAAAAGAGGAAAATATATTTTTAAAAAAAAACTTATTTGGGGGCTGGGAAGGTGGCTCAGTGGTAGAGTGCTTGACTTGCATACATGAGGCCCTGGGTTCAATTTCTCAGCACCACTAAGCAGAAAAAGCTGGAAGTGGCTCTGTGGCTCAAGTGGTAGAGCGCTAGCCTTGAGCTGAAGAGCTGAGGGACAGCGCTCAGGCCTAGAGTTCAGGCCTCATGACTGACAAAAACATTTGGTAGCCAGAGATAGAAAGCTGGGCTAAGAAAAAAAAATGTCAGAAACTCAAAGGAGAGATAAAAATGTGTGTGATAGTTACAACATATAACAGGCTGTTTTAAACAAGCAACATGGATATATGGGGGAATAAAATGACACTTCTTAAAAGGAGAGGTCTATGTACTAACCCTTTCACTTCAAATGAGCTTCTCTTTATTTTCCTAGTGAGTCCCCACCTTCTCAGCCACTTATACTTATTTTCTTCTCCACTCCAAGACAGGTAAATATCTTGCCCCTCACACGTCAGCAGCAATCCACTGAAGCAGAAGATCAAAGCAATGATACAGACCCAATGCATCTTGATTTCACTCGGTGTATGACAAGTGCTTTACCTGTGCCCTTGAGGACAGGATGGGGAAATGAGAACTGGGTCAGAGGACAGGAAGTGGAGTCATAGCTGGATGAGCAACTACAGTCAAAGAATGTTGATTAGTTTTCTTTCTGTGTCAACCCAAAGGCGGTCTCTAGTGGCATGCCAGAGAGCTCTGTCCTTGGCGTTGACCTCGTTGGCATTGTTATCTATGACTCAGAAGACAAGACACAAGGTGCTCTAATCAAGTTTGTAGCAGACACAAAGCTGGGAAGCATAGTTACCACTAGAGATGACAGAATGGAAATAAGAAATGACCTCAACAGGAAGGAGCAAGGGGCTGAAACCAACATGATGGAATGGAACTGAGAGAAATGCAAAGTCCTGCATTTAGGTTAAAAATTAATTGCATGAGTACCGGATGGGGTAGACCTAGTTTGGCAACAATCCATGTGAAAATGACCTATTTGTTTGTTATTGAGTAAGCTGGCCACTAGCACAGCCTGGTCCAACTGTGTTATGTGGTTGATACATGATATGTAAAGTGAACACCGCTTTGGCTGCATTAAGGGAAGTAAAGTGTGTCTGGTCTAGACCATAACACAGCCCCAGTGTGCTCAAAACTGGTCAGTCCTGTCTGGAGCTCCGTGCTCATCTTGGGAATACCAGGGGAAGAAGGACATGGAGAAACTGGAGCGTGATGGCGCCCAGATGGTATAGGACTGAAAGTGGTATACACTAAGAAGACTTGAGGGCCGGGCCTCCTAATGGTTTGAAGACAGCCCAAGCAGGAATATCCGTGAGACTCTTATCTCCAATTAACTACCCAAAAGCAAACTAGTGGAGGTGTGTCTCAGAAGATTGAGTGCCAGTCTTGAGCAAAAAAGCCAATGAAAGTGAGAAGCCCTGAACTCCAATTCTAGTACTGGCACATGCACAAAAAGGAAGGAAGGAAGGAAGGAAGGAAGGAAGGAAGGAAGGAAGGAAGGAAGGAAGGAAGGAAGGAAGGAAGGAAGGAAGGAAGGAAGGAAGGAAGGAAGGAAGGAAGGAAGGAAGGCAGGCGGGCAGGCGGGCAGGCGGGCAGGCACGCCGACTCAGGTAGCATTACCACAGCCTTCCTTTCAGGCCCCTGAAGGTAAGGGTAAGCCACGCTGCTAGAGGAGGATCCATGAGTCTGCACAAGCCAATTGGAGATGTAAATGACTTGAAAATTCAGCCACTTTATTTTTAGGAAAAGTTATTGGCAGCATATGTTATAACTGTTCACACTATTGGACACTGGAGCAGCAAGACTGAAAGAAAGGCCTTGCTTGTGGATCTATTTCTCATCTGTGAGTGTGTGTGTGTGTGTGTGTGTGTGTGTGTGTGTGAGAGAGAGAGAGAGAGAGAGAGAGAGAGAGAGAGAGAGAGAGAGATCAATTCCTGGATGTTCCCCAGGAGAGTTTGATTCAGCAGGTCTGATTCATTGAGGTCCTTGCTGTGTTGTCTAGTACTTTGAGAAGCTCAGTTCCAGAAAATACAAGTAGGAATTATTTATGGAAAGAATAATAAAACAATACAAAGAAGGCCTTTGTAAAAAGAACTATCCAGTCAGAAAATTCAAGAAACTTCATCTCTTAAATAACCAGCAAAAAGCAGGGCTGGTGGGCTTGGTAGAACACCAGCCCAGCAAGCAAGCTGAGCAAGCATGAAGCTCTGAGCTCAAACCTCACTGCTGCCCGCCACCCCCACCCCCCAGTACAAGAACTATCTAACAGCAGGCAGACAGGGGCATTGAGCCACCTGCTGTTAGAAGCACCTACACAATAATCTAGAGGACTTTGGGTACATCCAGTCACTGTGACCCTGAGAACATACCCCAAGCCATGGGCCTGCCTCCCTCTCTTTTTATGTTCTACAATCAGGTATATAATGTGCTGGCCACTCTCAAGGACTCAGTAACTATATCTGAACCAGGCATGATGGTTGACACCCATAATCTCAGCCACTAGGGAGGTAGAGACCAGTAAGGATTATAGTTTGAAGCCAGTACCAAAGAAAATGCAAGACCCTATCTCACTCACACAAAATAATGCTGGGTGTGGTGACAAATACCTGTCATTCAACTATGTGGGAAATGTAGATAGAAGGATCTCATTCAGGGTAGAGAAATAAAGTGAAACCCTAACCAAAAAACAAACAAAACAATTGCTAGCTTGTAGCTAGTGGTTCACACCTGTAATCCTAGCTATTCAGGAGGCTGAGTTCTGAGAATTACAATTTGAAGCCAGACCAGGCAGGAAAATCCATGAGACTCATCTCCGATTGATTAACCACCAGAAAACTGGAAGTGCACTGTGACTCAAAGTGGTAGTATGAGCCATGAGCAAAAGATTTCAAGGACAGTGCATAGGTCCCATAAACGCCACCCCCCCATACACACACACACACACACACACACACACACACACACACACACACACACACACACACACACACACACACACAGAGTTGCTAATGCAAAAGAGGCAGGGGATGTGGTTTAATTGGTAGAACACTTGCCTAGCAAGTACAAACCCAGTTCAAACCCATACTGCCAAAAATAAACAAGTCTGACCGGTGGTTGTAATACTGGATGACGTAGTTCTAGGCCTTAAACTCTTCCCAGATTTCCTTCCGACTTACACATGAGCTTAGGCCAGTTATTTAACTTCTTCATTTGACTCACTGACTTTATAAGAAGTAATTATAATAATCATTACTCAACGATAAGTACTAATAATAGTAAGAAGGTCTCTGTTACAGAATTGTTATAAGGATTGACTGAGTTACTGTGTATAAAACGTTTAGAAGAGTGTCTGAAACATTACGATCTCTCAGAAGTTCAACTTTCTCATCTCTGTCACATAGAAAGGGCAAGAGTCTTTATTTATTTTTTATGGATAAGGCATGAACATTTATTAAACAGAGTGCATTAGGTTTAGAGCTAGAATACAGGGTCTCATTAAATTCCCCAATATCCCAGAAAAGAGAAGATTATTTATTGCCATGTTTTCATGATAAGACTCAGAGAGATTATCTAATATGTCTAAGGCCTCACAGCAAATATGTGACAGAGCAAGGATTCAAACTCAGTTCTCCTGACTCCAAAGTCATGTTCTTCTCACTGAACTCGGTGGCCCAAAATGAAATGAGGTGATCCACAGTTTCACGGAAAATAGTGACAACTGGAACCAAGCATGTCAGTGAACACTTATAATCCCAGCTCCACAGGAGGTAGAAGAAAGATGGTCTGAGAAAGCATGAAACCCTCTCTCAAATCAAAATAAGTCACCAAAGGGTTGAGATCAGGACTCAAGTGGTATAACACTTACCTAGCAAGCTCTAGGCCTTGAGTTCAATCCCTAGTACCACAAAAGAGAAGAAGGGAAAAAAGAGAGAAAAGAATTAAAGAAAAGCAGAAGAAAAAAAAAAGGAAGAAAGTATTGACAAATGTGGACGTTGAGTAGTCATTAATTTCTCCAGTGCTCTTTTCCTTCTTCATAGCTAGAAGTACCATGGTACCAGGATAGGGCTTAGGGATGTTTTAGTAGAAAAACTCTGGGAACCTTCAAGTTGCATCTCTTTGGATGACTCCCATATTCACCAACCAAAAGAGCTCTGAGCTGAGAATACAATGAAGGTGGAAGGAATGGGAATTACTGAGGCTCACCAAAATATGTTGGAACGTTAGAACATTCTGACCCCATTTCTGTGTCCCTGAATCCACCACATTTCAAAGGAGAAAGTGAACAGTTTGTCCAGAATAGCAGTGTCCAGATGCCTTTCCCTGGCTGCCTCTTGCCCCAGGACACCCCAGCTGCCCAGCCTGCAGGTGAGAGAGGATTACAAGAGAAAACAAAAGACTCAGGAACCAGGATCCAGTTACAGAACAAAACGGGGGAAAGAGAGATGGTGAGCACATTCGAGAACAGCGATGCAGCAAAAAGGGCTTTTAGTGATAATTAATAATTAACATATCTAATGATGTCCCGGCGACAGGAAGAGGCCAGCACAGGGCTCTGGGGGCATGACTCTGGGTGACAGTGACCTCCAGGAAGATTGGCAGCCGGAACTTCATTAACTTTCTCTGCCCCCCCTCCATGGCTGTGTAGCTGGTGGGCTGTCTGGTGCTGAGACAGACATTGCCATAGTAAAGCCAGGAGGAGAGAGATGGGCACAGGGATTTACAGAGGCAAGCTATGTGAGCAGGTTCTAGGGAATTCCTTTGCAGGGCTTGGAGATCCCAGTCCTACAAAAGCCTGGTTTCCCTTTGGCCAGGGCAAGTAGCCAGAGAAAAGCATATCCAATGACACAGACCATTTCTAGGGAGCTGTAGGGTGCTAAAAGCCAGAGGAAGGAGGCAACTGCAGGAGAGCATCTCTGAAGGAGGAAGCTATCCCAAGAAGGGCAGGCACAGCTGGAGCCAAGGGCCAAAGGGATGATTACACAATTCACATTAAGATGGCAGTGGTCCATGTGGATGGTAGTTGTTGGTGATTGAATGCCTGTGTCCCCTCAAATTTTGTACGCTAAAGCCCTAACTCCAATCAGACTGTGTTTGGAGATGACACCATTTCAGAAGTCACTAGGTTAAATAAGGTCATGGAGCCCAGTGCCTATAATCGTAGATTCTCAGGATGCTGAGATCTGAGGATCATGGTTCAAAGCCAGCCCGGGCAGGAAAGTTTGTGAGACTCTTATCTCCAATTAACCACCAAAAAAGCAGGAAGAGAAGTTGTGGCTAATGTGGTAGAGTGCCAGCCTTGAGAAAGAAAGCTAAGGGACAGTATTCAGGCCCTGAGGTCAAGCCCCTGTACTGGTACAAAACAAAACAAAAAATGCACTCATAGAGTGGGTCCCTATTATGCCAGAGAGTTCCTTCTCCTCACCTGAGCTCAGAAGAGAGACCACATAAAAAATTATATTAAGTGAAGTAAGCCAGGCCCAAAGAACATAGGTCCCATGGTTTCCCTTATTTGCAATAACTAGTATATGTCTGGGACAAGCAGAAAAGGTCAAAAGCTACGTACATATGACTAGATAAGATGATGTTAAGCGAAATGAACCCCAAGATAGGGCAGAGTGTTTTTTTTTCTTGCTTGCTATTGTTCCTAATGTATTTATAATGCACCGTGTGATTTTTTTTGTTTCTTTGTAGGCTTCTTCGCATTCCCACTGTCCCATTCTCAGAGGGACTCAGGATGGTATGAGCCCCTCCACACGTCCATGCTTTGTGGACACAAAGTGTTTCCACAAACACAGCTGGCCTAGCAACTTGAGCCAGCTCTTCAGCGGCCAAATTCAAGCCTCGTCCACTCTGCTCCAAAGGCCAGTATGGACTCAGCCAGCTGGACAGGTTCTTGCCTGCCAAGGCCCCATGGTTCTGGAGAGCCCTGGCTACCTTGTTGCGCTCCATGCTGATGCCCAAGTTTCAGGCCATGGAGCTTCCAATTCCTTCCAGCCGGGGTGAGGCCTGGGTTTTGGCATAGTGAATAGACTTTCCAGGGGATTCTGAGAAAGACAAGTGCTCAGAGAACAGTGCAGTACCTCTATCCATTGCTCCTTGCAGTCATTGCATTTGGTATACATTTTCATTTTGATACAATGTCTATCTTAGAGACATTTTTAAGAACTGTATAAAACTCTAATATCCCCCTTTACTAACTCTTCACAAGCTACTTATTTGCTTAATAATTTTGTTTTATTTGTCTTAATATCAGAAACAAAAGCCAGATGTGGTAGCTCAGACCCATCATCTCAGTTACTCAAGAGACAGAAGCAGGATGATTGAGGCTTCAAGTCCAGAAGTTATCAAGGTCCTATCTCAAAAACAAAATGAATATTTGGATGTAGCCCAAGTGGTAGAGTACCTGCCTGGCAAGAACCACATCCAAAGTTCAAACCCTAGTACCTCTAAAAAAAAAAAAAAAAAAAAAAAGACGGGGCATAGTTCAAGTAGTAAAGGCAAACATGAAGCCCTGGGTTCAATTCCAAGTATTAAAATAAAACAAAACAAAAAAGACACAAAACAGCAAGACATATATAAGTAAATGCACATGCATTGGAGATGTGTGTATGTATGAGTCTGTGTGCCTGTGTGTGTGTATCTTACTATCTGCCAATATCTGCTGATGTCAGCCTAATATCTGCTCACCACAAGAGATGTGTCATCCTAACTTTTGTTGGCAAAGATCAGCATTACCTGAGGCTGGGAATAAGAAAATTGACTGTGATGAAGGCAAAGGAAGTCTGCAGGGTGACAAAAACACTCCATATCCTGATTGTGGTGGTGGTTACACAAATAGATACATTTGTCAAAAGTTGTCCATCTAGATGTATGCTTATAATAGATGTGAACGGATTGTTACCTAAAATGTATAGTTCAATAAAGTTGATTCTTTTTCATGGCACTGGGGTTTGCACTTGTTTAGCTTGCTTGCATGGCTAGCATGCTATCACTTAACCAAGCCTCCAGCCTTAATTTTTGCTGATTATTTTGGAGATAGAGTCTAGGAACATTTTCTGCCTGGACTAGCCTGGAACTGTGATCCTCCAGATCTCAGTCTCTTAAGTAAGCAAGACTTGCGGCATGAGCTACCAGTGCTCAGCTAAAGTTGTTCTGTCAAGTATAGTAATTTCTTAAGTGTAGAAAAAATAACTGATGCCTGAAGAAGCATTAACTTTCTTTGCCTAACATGGTGGTACATGTCTATTAGTCAGGACTCGGGAGACAGAGACAGGGGGATGTTAAGTTCAGGGCTGGCCTGGGCTATACAGCAAGAACCTATCTCAAAAACCAAAACCAAGATTCACACCATCACTCAAGTGGTAGAATGTCTGCCTAGCCAGTGTGAACCCTGACTTCAAATTCTAGTACTGTAAAATTTTTTACACATAAACACACACACCAAAAAGTACAGATTTTTTCCCCCTTACTTGCCATCAATTTATATAGCACTCACCATATGTTAGGTTCTGCTCTTGGTACTCTGCAAAACTTAACTTATTTGATCTTCATAGCAATTTTACAGCATGAAGGCTATAGAGTTCCCAGTTAACGGGGTCAGGAAGAGCCTAGCGAGTGGCCCATGATGGCACAGCACATAAGCAGCAAAATGTGTCTAAGCTAGCTTGCCCCAAAAGCCTCACTCTCGGACACTGCACTGAAAGCATCCTAATGTAACAGTGAGAGATCAGGTCCTGTCTAAGCGTGGACCACATGTAGGGTGGCAGCAGAGTCCCCTGAGCTCGGGAAACCAACCAGTAGAAGCATCAAAGCCAGCTGTTCATCACTGAGCACATAAAGTACCCACAAGCTCTCCTCCCCTTTCCTCCACTCTCCATACTCAGAGCTCTGCCCAGTTCCCTTTCTGGTTCTTTCTAATGACCCCATTTTCAGAAGCGTCCAGCAGTGCCTGCTAGGCTAGCTCTGGAGACAGAGTTGGTTGTCTGAGACACTCTGTCTGTCCCTGAGAGATATTTGCAGAAAATAAATGTCAGCGTGTGACTTCCTGAAGCTCTGTGGGTTGGGAGCCAGGCTATTTCTTCAGGATCTGGGTACTTCCTGTAAGCGAGGGCTCTGAGGGGAAGAGAGCAGGACCAGATGGCATTTGCTGCCAACTTGCTGTGAGTCATACAGCAAGTCATTACCTTCTCTGGGTTCCATGTTCTCAAGATTCCCAGATAGATTCCCAGAACATTGAGAAGTGGGCTTCAGATATTCCCAGGAAAGTCCAAGCACTAGCCATAAAGAGTTTTATGTGGACAGATAAGGGAGCCCAATGAAGTTCGTCTTATCTGCAGAGAGCTCACTGTTGAAAATTTCACATCACTTGCCTGCCAAGGTCCTTTCTAGTTATGAAATGCTAAGATCCTATATCCTAATCTTAGCCTTTGTATTGCAGACTGGCCTGGAAGCTTCAGTGATAGAACAGAAGGGAGATGAGTCAGGACATCAGTCGCAGAACCCAGACTAGCATGAGTCTACTGATTGATTCACCAGTTAAACCTATATCTCTTATGATCAGTATATGCTGTTCAAATGAGAATTTTTGACCACAGTCCCCAGAATGCTTGGTGCCTGTACAATGTCTCGGGGCCTGATGCAGCCTGCCACACATAGTAGGAGCTCTACAAACATTCAACAAATGAAATAATAGTAAACTGACTAATGCTGAGAGGGAATAAGAGATGAATGCTGATGTCCAAATCAGGAGACCCAAATCTTAGCTCAGCTATACCCAAAGCCCCGCCCCTCTCACCTCACATTTTCCTACCTGCAAACTGGGGGAACTGGATTCGCTGAATGCTAGCCTCTTCTAGATTTAGAATCCAGAAAGTCAAAGGTATCTCCTGGCCACTGAGATAAGATGCTGGGAAAGTGCCCAAAGATTCTTCCCACTAGAGAGGACTCCAGCGAAGTATATTAGTTGTGTACAATCTACACAAGTTAGCGTAAAACTTACAGCTTAAAGCAACAAACATTTATCATCTGGTTCAGTGTCTGAGAGTTGGAACCCTGGGAGCTGGGTGATTCTCTGAGACCCTCGTGAGTGGGAGTCAGAATGACAGTCGGCATCAGAAGGGTTAAACTGGGACATGAAAATCTGCTTCTGGTCACACAATCATTGGCTGATGGCCACAGGTTCTTGCCACATCGACCTCTCCATAGTGAGCTTATGACTGCCGACCGACTTCCCCCCAGATCAGGTGATCTAAGAAACAGTAGCCAGGATGAAAACTGCAACTTTGCTAACAAACCAGGAAGACATGTATGTGTATTCATGCATGTTGTATCGAGGTAGTTATTCAGACTGATCCTGGAGTCATATAGGAGACTACACCCTAGGATGCAGGATAACTTTCAAACGTGGGGACTACTGGGGCCATCTGAGGGGGGTTGGCTTGTATCCCAGGCTGGAACCAGATCCAGAGAGGCTGCCTAACTCGTGTATAATTTGTCTGGGCAGGGGGGGTGGGCTTGGTCCCCATGAGAAGAATTTGCTCATGAAGTAGCTACTGTCATTCTAGGAATGTTCTCCCGGTTCCTTTTCAAAGCAAGTCAGGATGTCTGCTCAGCTCCTGGTGAAGCCTCTCTGCATAGTACAGTCCTGAAAGGGGGGGTGGGTAAGAGTTGTGTTAGGGCTGATGGGAACTGACCACCCTAACTAACTCATCCCGGCCTCAACCGCCCAGAGCAAAGCGATCCAGGACATCCACTTGATCAGATCTTTCCTTTATTCAACTACCTCATGTTGATAAATTAATGTAACTACTGTAGGTAATAATAAAGAGATAAACTGCAGGCCAACCCATTGTTATTAAAGATTTAAGGAACTCCTCGAGGGTCTATATATGTGGGTTATATGTTTTCCACATTGAAACTAAAATGAGGAACGCAGGAAGGTCCAGGATGATCAATGACAGAGCAGTTGCCTTCATTTTACTTGCTAGGGCAGAAAAACAAAAACCAGAATAAAACATTTTAGAAAGTTTTTTAAAATCCACATTTCTAACGAAGCAGCCGTTCTACAGAACTTCCATCTAATTAGGAAATTAAATTAACTAGACCATTGCACTTCCTCGGTAAGTGGGATTGAATTTCCTACAGCCACAAATTCCTTCCTCCATTTCCCTGACATATGTGCACTTCCCACACCCCCATCTCCTGGCCCCTCAGCCTGGAGTTCTTAGCATTTCAAGTTCTAGTGAGATGTGGATTCCAGTCTCTATCCCAGCACTTGCCTGGAAGGGGCTGACCTCTGACACTCCTTTCCTCATTTTTAAAAGGAGATCAGGGATTCTCTTCAGATCCCTAAGTTCCTAATATCCTAGGGCTCCTTCTGAACTCTAGATTGCCTTTGCAGGTGCAGATGAAATGAGGACCCTGCCAAAGAGCCTCCCTATCTCTGTGGATAGAAGTGATCTCTCTATTCTCTGTGATCCTACCATTAATAGATAAGAACTATTATATTGTAGAGTGTATATAATATATGCATACTATTGTCTTTCCTATCAAACTCTAAGCACTTTGAAGGGATAAATACTGTACAGAGAGGGGTTACAATTACATGGGCAAGATGAGTACATTTCTTATCAAGCATTGTAGCCTCCTCCTTTGTTTCCCCTTCCCATCCCTTCCCATCCTCCCCCCCCCCCGGCCCCCTGAAGGGATATCTTATAGCTCCTGTCACACACAGTAGGTGGTCCTACCTCTGGTTTGAAGCGAACTCAAAAGATAGGGCTATGATTTTACAGCACACAGGTGTACTGGCTGCCCTCAGCCAGCAGGGGGAGCACGTTGGCTCCTAAAAATGAAGTGAATTCTCAACTATTACTCTATGAAGAGGTAGTGGACAGACAGATTTGCCTCTGAGGGTGAGAGAGACCTATGGGGTTGGGATGAGGGTAGGGATGAGGGAGAGTTTGCGATTTCTGACCAAGAAGGCTGTAGTTCTTTTCACATCTTGACAAACAGGACAACATCTAAAGAATAGAGAGTGCCCTTCATGATAAATTCAGAGCACTTCCTATCTCTAAGGCCAGGAAGCTGCATGAAGTCACAACAGGGATACATTCTTAATTAAACACTGTGTAACTTGGGGCATTAAGTCTAAGATAAATTGGGAGATAGGGACCTGCAACCTCATTTCTTTTAAGGATATTTAATTACAAACTTCTGTAACAAAATTACAGCCTTATTAAAATGGTTTCTCACTGAAGAGAGGGTTCTGAAAGGTGAGACCTACAAAGGAAAGGTGCTGTGGTTTCCAAAGGTTCTCCTGCGCCATCACGCAGAGACTGGAAGGGGAGAGAAAATGGTCCCTTGGGGAGGGTGGCTCCCTTCTCTACCTGGTCTCCACAGACCTGTCCTAATAAGCCTGGAGGGCCAGGCAGCTGGAATTCTAAGAGGAGGGCCTGTCCAGTAGAGAAACCAATAACTGAGTGCTTGTCAGTCATTTACCTGTTAGTGCAAATTGCCCAGATCGTTCTTAGAGCTTCCCCTCAGTGAATGATGAAAGTGTTGTTTAGTTTGAAAAGGGTCTGTTCCAATAGAGATGAGAAGAAGTCATCATTTTGGAGTACAGAATAATCTGGTGGATGGGGAGGGGAGGTCCAAACACTGAAACTTTCTCACAGGGAGAAGATTTGGGAAGCCAGCGAAGAACAGGGTAAACATGAGACCTGGATAGCCATGCTAAGAACATGCTGGGACTATAACGATTGTGAATGAATTCCTCCAGAATTTCTTAAAGGTCCTGAATTTCTTACAGATCCTTGTTCCAGTCACATGCCACTGTATCAGACAGTATGGCCCTGTTGGTTTTTTTTTTCACTCAGAAAATATAGCCTCTTGTCTTAGGGGAGATAACCCCTGCCCAACGGACAGAGCAAGAACATACCAGTCCTGGCCATTCAGCCTCAGGTACTTGTTTCAACTCTCAGAGATGGCAACCCAGGCGCCTCGGTCGGGAGCACTCTCTTCCTCCCTCATATGTAATAATAACAATAATAGCAATCTATTATTGTTGCTGTTGCTGTTCTGTTACCAAGGCTGTTCATTCCAGCACATGTGCACCCTCAATGACACTAGAGAGCATAATTACAGCATCCCTCTGTCCTGTAGGGTCAGCTGTGGCATGAGATCTACTACCCATTATTCACATCAAGGAGCGTTCACTCTTAGGCTGTCTAATGAGGAGCCAGAGAATGGTGCCAAAATAAACCAAGCGATCAGACAACCAACTCCAATGTCCCCTTCTGTAGCCCTGCATGAGTCAGTCAGACTCTTGCTCTATAGATAGGGTGGAAAGAACATTAAGGTACCATTTGACCGCACTTAAGCAAAAGCATGACAGCTAGACTCCAGCACTCTGGAGTTAGGCCTGCCACCTCCCTCATCTGATACCCAGAGGCTTGCATGCAGGCTGCTAGGAGCACTGGAGTCTGAGCCCAGTTCCGTGTCTGAGACAGAACAGGCTCTTGTTCACCAGATATAGCCTCCTTCCCAATGCTTTCTCCTGCTGACTCCCAGAGAAAGGCCTAGAATATCAGAGCTGCAGGCCATCTGAGTGATAATCCAGCTCTGGTTGTTTTCCAGAATAAGGAAAGAGCATACGAGACTGTAGCCCGTCCCAGGGAGAGGCCAGGGTACGTGCTTCTTCACCTGCTGCTCACTCCCAACGCTGCTCTGCCACAGCCTATCGCCAGGGTGGGGCTGTCAGCTTGGTGCACAAATCTTCTGGCTTTATTGAGAGGGGATCGTGGCTTCTTCGTTCCCTGACACTGCACCGGCTAGGCGGTAGGTCATCATTAGCCTCCATGGTATTTCCTTGCTGAGCCACTCATGACTTTGGCTGTAAACTCTCCTCAGCTAAGCATTTGTAGTCAGCTCCTCCAGGCAGATTGCGTGAGCAGTGCCTGGGTTGGAGCTTCGCCTTACTGGCGCGAGCCTCTAAATTCAAATTCACAAACCAGCATCTGCTTCCTGGAGCCCATCCAAGTGTGAGTGAGAACAGGCAGTTTATAATCCTGAGATGCTAATCTACCTTCCCAGGTCCTGAATGTGCTAGAAGAAGTAATAAACTTGGGGAACAGAATAGGTTCCAGACCTGAATGACCAATTAAATCCCTTTCTAAATGACCAAGAGCAATATCTATAAGATACAAGCTAATTACAAGAATTAACAACAACCACTACCAAAAAAGCCCAGACACTTCAACTATATCAAATACTGAGGATTTGAAATATGAGCCTTTTTTTGTATTGCATCCAATATTTTACTGCATACCTGTCAAATCAAACCACATCCTGGCTCTGGCCTCGGTTCACTGGCTAGTGCTGGTTATGCAGAAGAGTTTATAAGAAAAAGAGCCAACCAGGAATGGTGGCGCATGCCTGTAATCTCAGCTGCTCAGGAGACAGAGATAGGAGAATCATGGTCTGAGGCTAGCCTGAGCAAAAGCACGAGACCCTATATAAACTAACAGCAACAGGTCTAGGGGCATGGTTCAAGTGGTAGTGGGCCCAGCAACTTCAAACCCTGAGTTCAAACCCCAGTACTACCAAAAAATAAATAAATGAAATTAATGAGGAGGTAGGGTGACAGAAAGCCACATGCTGCTAAGATGGAATCTGAGGATACGTCTGAGGATAAATGACCAGTCGCAGGGTCTCTCTTCTTATGCACCCTTTTTTCAATCATGTACCCAGGAAACTAGGGAGCCATACTATCCAAACCTTCACTGGGAGACCACGGTCCCTATTCCCAGGGAGCTTATAGTCCCAGTGGGAATACAGATAACAAACAAGAGCAAATAAATAATGTCAATGTCAGAGTTTGAGAAGCTTTAAGAAGTCTGTACAGTCAGTAGATGAGATGACAAAGAACTAGGTGACACAGATGTACTATTGGAAAAACCCTGTGAGGAGGGTACCTAGTTGATCCAAAACCTGTAGGATGAGTAGTTGTGGTGAAGGGCAAACATCGCAGACAGATGACAGAAAACATGACAGACAGAGGCGCAGAAAGAACCGCAGCCCTGTGTGAGCTCAAAGCAGAGAGGTCTGGGCAAGTGTAGCTATGGGATGAGATAGGCCCAGGTGGTGTTAGAGTGGGCAGGGAGGAAAAGGAGAAGCAGGACCTAGGGTCAGAAGAACCCGCATTCAAACTCCAGCTTCAGGATTGATAGCAACATGACCCTGGGCAGGTTGCTTAACCTCCCAGCCTCAACTTCCTCATCTCTAAAATGGGGATGCTGGTAACTGGACCAAGTTCACAGCTGATGTGAGGAACAAACAAGAGGAGCTACTTAAAGTGCTTAACAGGGCACTTGGCACATAGTGGGTGCTCAGGAAGGCCATCTATTACTATTATCTATTTACTTGTCAGGGCCCCCTCCCAGTTTCCACCGCCACCACCAAGAAGGCCACCAGGTGGCGATCTTTCAAGCTTTTCGAGTGATAAATTGGTCAGCAGTTTTTGGGTTTTTTTTTTCACCCAGCAGGCAAGCCATGGGTTCTGGGTTCCTGGGAATACAAGGACTAGAGTTTAATTCCCACAGCAAATTGCAATGCAAAGAACAACAGCTAGGAGCCAGACCCGAGTTCTCACATCTGCTTTACCTACAGACCAGTCAATCTTGAAGGTGCATTTGATTCTTTTGGGAGTCTATTTCCTCCATGGACCTACCCCCAGGGTGGTGGGATGCTGGTGATCACAGGGAGCCATGGCTTTGGTTAAGGGGGACTGCTGGGGGGTGCAGAGGAAGAACATTTGACTGAGGGACAACAATGTATAAGCAGAGAGAGGGGTGAGCTCCACATGGAGAGAAGGGGAGTATCTTGGGCTCCAAAATGGCTCCACCTGGGAGGTCACAGACTGAAGCGGGGAGGTATAGCCTGGCAGCACACCTCTTCAGCCCTGCTGCCGCTAGTTCTTATCTCTCTCAGCATGAGCTGGACATCAATTTCCTACTTACTGTAAGCTCCTTGAAGGCAGAGAAAGTCTTATTTATCTTTGTTTCCTCACTGGCCTAACACAGCCCATACCTAACAAGCCCTGGATAAATGCTCGCTGGTAAGCAATCCATCCTGAGCGGTATACTGACTTGTTCACATCCTAGAAGACTCTGGGCTATGCATTGAGCCGGAACTCCACCGACCAACCTCATGGCGATGCTGGTTACTCTTACCTGTAAATGTGGGCAGACCATGACACAGGCACAGGCCGAGGAGAAAGGGCACAGGCATCAGCTGGCACCCTTGGATTTCCCATTTGCCTGAGGCCTGTCCCACCTGCCTGGGAGACTCTGGGGTGGGCAGCACATGGCAGGGAATGCTGGGAATTGCTTAGTGGAAGGACTGGGTTCAGGAGGAATCACAGAAGCATGAGGAAAGGTAGCAGGAACAGTGGAAAAGGTGAAGCACCTACATTCTTAATGTGTTTAACCATCTTTCTGAGATCATGTCCTCTACAGCAAAGTATAAATCTCGAGTTCAGGGCCTGGCACCCACAGTATGCAGATGCTAGCTGAATATCCATCCCAATGAGACAGTGCATGAGGTGATGCCTTGAACTTACAAAAGCAGCCCTGTTAAAACTTTCCCACTGCCAGTGGCTCATGCCTGTAATCCTAGCTATTTAGCCAGCTGAGATCTGAGGATTGCAGTTCAGAGCCAGCCCAGGCAGGAAAGTCTATGAGAGTCTTATCTCAAATTAAGCACCAGAAAAGCCAGAAGTGGAGTAGTGGCTCAAGTGATAGAGTGCTAGACGTGAGCAAAAAAGCTCAAGGACAGTGCCCAGACCTTGAGTTCAAGCCCCAGGACTGGCAAAAAAATGAAAGAAAGATAAAATCAAAGAGCTCTAAGCATGTGCCCCCACCTTGAGGGATCAAGGCCACCCAAGAGCCCGCAAATTTGCCTTTATAATATTTGTGCACAATTTTGTATCCAACGCTATGATATTCCCAGACTTATTGAAATGATTTTATAATTCTTAGCTCTTGCCAGTTAGCTAACTCATTCTTCCCTTTTGCTCCCACTAGTCAATCTTCTGGTTTAAAAAAAAAGGAACTGTAGGAAGATATGTGCTTTTATCTGGAGTATCTGGTGTTTCTGGAATATTACCAAGCATCTCTGCTTAGGGGAATATGTGTGCATGATCATGCACTCATGTTTGTTTTGTGTGTTTACTTGTTTTGCTTGTTACTTGGGGGGAGGGTGTTGTTGTTGGGGATAGCAGTTATTGCTTATTTGTCTGGGTTTTTTCATTTGAGGGTTTCAGTTTGTTTTTAGACTATACTAGGCTTGAACCCAGCCTCAAAATCTTGTTCAACTCTTTTACTCACAGCTGATGCTCTACTACTTATGCTACATCTCCAGGCTGGCTTTTTGTTGTTGTTGTTGGTGGTGGTGGTCATGGGACTTGAACTCAGGGCCTGGGCACTGCCCCTGAGCTCCTTTTGCTCAAGGCTAACACTCTATCACTTGAGCCACAGCACCACTTCCAGCTTTTTCTGAGTAGTTTAGTAGGGATAAGAGTCTTGCAGACTTTCCTGCCCCAGCTGGCTTCGAACCACAATCCTTAGGTCTCAGCATCCTAAGTAGTCATTATTACAGGTATGAGCCTCCTGTGCCTGGCTAAGGCTGGCTTTTTGATGGTGAAGTGGAAATGAAGTCTCTCTCACAGATTGTTCTGCCTGGGATGGCTTTGAACTATAATCCTCCACGTCTTAGCTTCCTAAGTTGTTAGGGTAACAGGCCTGAGCCATAGGCACCTGGCCTTGTTTTTTCATTGTTGTTGTTGTTGTTTTGTTTTTATTTTTCTTTGGAGACAGGGCATACTGCTATGTAGCCCAGGCTGGCTTTGAATTTGTGATCCTCCTATCCCAGCCTTCTTGGTGCTGCGATTACATCTGAGTGCCATCATGTCCAGTTAACACTGCAGGTTTTCTGATTTGGCTTTAACGTCTCAGTGGTCCAGATTCTGCACTGTGCTATGCTCAGAGAAACAGCAAGTTTGTCCAGTTGGGGTTCAATACACTCAAGGACCCAGAATTCACTCCTTTCCTCCAAGACGCCTCACCTATCGCTCCGTGCTGCAGGCTGCAGTGGGAGGATGAGACAACACAGCCTACTGGGCTCGGCCCCAGGGATGGCCAGGAATGAGGAGGCGGCCAATCTAACTGTTCTTGCTGCCTGCCTCTGACCTGCCTCGCTGAGCCTGCTCTCTCCTACCTGGCCCTGCACCCCACGCCCACCAGTCGCACCTTTTGAGTTCTGAGCTCTCCTTGGAAGTGTCCAGTGAGGCCTGCTGCTGCACACCCAGCTCTCCTCCAGCCGCCATTGCCTCAGCCCCACGTTCACTACTGCTGTCAAAGCCACATCCTGCTAGAAAGCTAGTGGCTCTCCAGCTCTTAAAGACCTCCAGGGGAGCAGTTTCTACAACCTCTGCAGGAATCTCATTCTGACATCTAACTCTCATGGAGAAGAAAGCCTGCCTTTCATGAAGTCTCAATTCCTTTCTGTTGCTATAAGCATGGAGTTGCTTTTATTTTCTACCTGTATGAGCTGCTTGCAAATAAGCATAATTCCTCATGGTTTTCTCCTTGCCTTCCTAGAATGTGGACTAGTGGCTTGTGGGCAGTCCTCAGTTAGTGTACACTGTGCTGGCTCAGGCTGGACTGAGGCTGAGGCCTAAACAGGAGATTGAGCAGGGGTGGCCGTAGGTTCCCATGGGTACCTGGAAATAAACTGACTGACATTGATCAAGGGCCTCTTCTGAGTCAGGCTCTGGTGATGTTTATGGGAAATCTAAAACCAGGCCTTGAACTTCATGAAGAGCACAGTGAAAGCATCTATTACTTACTCAACCCTGGACATTGTAGAATGTACTGATTTGGGGCCAGACTAAATTTACACCCCAGCTCTGCTTTTCATTAACTGTGCTATGTTGGGCAAGCCACACTACTTCTCTGAGTAGCATCTACCTCATAGAGAAGCAATAGTAAAGGTTGTTTTATTCTGTAAAGTGCCAGGCACATTAAAGGTTCATTGTAGATTAGGGTGGGAGGGTATAAAGGCAGATGACACACAGATCTGACATTGTAGGAATTCAAATACTGCATGCTGAATGGACAGAGAAGAGAAAGGGAATGAGAGGTGAATGACATTTCATGGAAAGGAGAGGCAGGAGGAGGCGACAGCTAGGCACAAAGATCCCATGAAAGAGACGGGAAGAACGGTGGTTGTTAGCATTTATGGAACACTGACTGTGTGCCAGGAGCTCTGCTCAATTTCCCACACACACATTATTTCTTGTGCTCCTTCTCCAGGCCCTGCAGGAGGTATTATATCCTCATTTTACCCTTGCATCTGGCAGGTCTTAACACTTCTGGACCCTGGCGCTAAACTTGGCAAAATCCATCAGATCTTTAGTAGAATCTGGTGACAGCAGGAGGATGGAGTTTCAGAACCAATCAGAGAAGAGCCAAGAGGTACAGAGATTGGGGGGTGGGGAGGAAGATGCTCCACAAACCTTGGTTCATGGGATCAGTGTGGAGTGATCAGAAATGACGGTCCTGTGAAGTTCAAACACACAATCCTGTTCCCAGAGGCCATCTGCTTTTGTTGGGTCTGTTCTTATTTGCCTTTCCTGGATCTTATTTGCCTTTCCTGGAGAGTCCAGCTCCTTCCTTTCCTCCTCTTTCTCCTCTCTCCCTCTATTTCCATCTCTCTCTCATGAACACACACGCTCTCTCTCTCTCTCTCTCTCTCTCTCTCTCTCTCTCTCTCTCTCTCTCTCTCTCTCTCTCTCTCTCTCTCTCTCTCTCTCTCTCTCTCTCTCTCTCTCTCTCTCCAGGTCCCCTTCCCATCTTCTTTTGTGCCAATGCAACATACATTCCCCTACCCCCTACACCTCTCTAGATATCCTTCCCTTTCATTGTTGGCCTAATTCCTCCTTTCTCTTAATTTCCTCCTTTTTGTTTGCATTCCTCTTCTGTTCACTCACTCCTTTCTCCTCTTTTAGGATGGAACTGGCAAAGATGCCCAGCCCAGGTACTCTCCCTAGCATTTGCTTCCGGAAAATGTCTGCTACCAGACCCAGCTGCTAAAGGGATGTTTTTCTTCTTTAAACCAAGATCGTGAGCTCATGTCTGTCAGAAATCTGGCTAGGCTGGCAGCTGGGAATGCCAGACTGGGTGGAGCTGGAACTTGGAGCAAGACCTGCCCACCAAGGCAGGGCCAGGTTCTGGGGGGTCCTGGCAGATGGTGGTGGGACTAGATTGGGGGATGTCAAAGGAAGCTGGCATGAGGCAGTGGGCAGAGGCTGAGAAGGCACTTGATGTCAGGAATGTGGGGTAGCAGGTGGCAAAGACTCAGCCACAGGAAGGAAACTAAGCTATATCTGGACCACAGAATCCTAGACCTTGAGGAACTGGGTCATGGAGGAGAGTGCCTGGAAGAGAGAATAAGAAGAAAAGGGTAAGAATCCAGTGCAATGGCAGAGCAGGACCAAAGTCAGCAACAAGACCAATCTTAAGATTCGACTGGAAGCTTCCCTACTGCTGACCTTGAGCTGCCTGGCCATGGAGGGCATTGCTGGCTGAGCAACCCAGGCAGGGCCAAGAAGTATCTTCAGAGCTCCTCTCTCTCTCATTTCCCACCCTATAGCAAGACCCCCAGATTGCACAGCTATCCATAGCAATGTGGAAAACCCAAAGAACATTCCCCATATAGATAGACCAGGGCTGGACCCCTGCGTATAGATTCACTTGAGCAGACATCTTTAGCATCTTCTTCTTCATGTTCCTCTCAGCCCAGAGGGGCTCCCTCTTGCTATCCTGCTGCTCAGATCATTCCATAATGGTCTCACTTTCTAGCACCCCTTTTGTGGTCTGCATCCTACCTATAGTTATCTTCCCATCTGCAGCTCTTCCAACCTAACCTGATCACCAGGACAACTCCTTTCTGCACTGGCCACAGATCCTAAAAGGAGCCTGTAAACCAAATCTGTGGCCTCCTTCTGACTTTACTCCTACTTGCCTCTCCACAAAAGCCCATTCTGTATATCTGCCACTGTTGACAAAAGTGCATTGGAAACACCCTAGCCATGTGATATGCATATACTTCTGGATAAAACGGCACCACATCATGATACAGTTCAGTTTGAGAAAGGGGTTGCTTCCTCACACCCTGACAAAACATTCATTTCTTTTAGGACAGCCAAGTCTAAAATACCACGCCATAATCGCTTATCTGCAACTCCAAATCCCCAAAATTACTGGAAGTTGAAATGTTCTGTTTTGTTTGATTGTTTGCTGTACATTTGATACCAAAATACATCTGTAACCAAACCCGACTTAAATTGATGTGCAGCCACTTCATCCTCACCGTGTAAAAATGCCTGCATTTCACCACAGAAAGAGGAATGCATCTGATTTTGAGATGCTCCTCCAGCCCTCATAGAATGCTTCAACACATTTGGTGTCTCTCTGAATTCTAAAATATCCCTGACTTCAAGAGCTTCAGAATGGACATGGGCAACATTAGAGGAATTAGAAATTATAGGACCAGAACTCCCAAGTAGAGCTTGCAAGTTCCAGTGCTAGAACCAGATTGCATGCCTTGGAGAATTTCCTGGATGGAATAGCTTGGACATTTCCTACTTCTCTGACTTTCCCCAGTACCCCAGCTCTACGATACCTTTACCTGACTACTTCCAGAAAGTATAGGATTATTATAAAATTGTTTTGTGCAGAGAACCTAGTCACAATGGGCTGGCTAATGCTGATAATTACCACACTAGTTACTAACTCTTTTAGGTTAGGTGAGCTGAGGCTCCACAGCTGGGGCCGTTGCTCACAGCTTTCTAGGCAGAGAGAGAGAGGTGAAAACAAATCCAAGAAAGGTGTGCTCAGAGGCTTGGGATTGAGTGAAACTGGTTAATTACCAGTTACTTGCTATCTCCCTGAATTGCAGCTTCTGGCTAAGAAACACTCATGGATGGGACAGAACCTGACAACCTGCAACTTACTTCCACACTAAGAGGATGGCAGGGACCAAGATGCAGAGGACACACAAGGAGACAGTCTCTCGGGTACCAGGACCATGGCCACATGATGCAGAACTGGGGTATGATCCAGAAGGGTACAAAGCCAACTGCTCTCTTTACAGAGAGTGAGAGCTGAGGATCAGGTGTGCCCTGGGGGGAGAGTCTGCTTGCTCCTAGATTTAAATTCTAATAATCCAGGAGATCCGTTCTCAAACTGCCTGTCCCTACTATGTGAGTATTCAGAGACACAGATCATAACTCTCCTCAGATTCTCAAAAGATTCCAAAGAATCCGAGATCCTCCAAAGGAAAGAGATTACAAACCATTGGCCTAGATCACTGGAGAGACAGGTTGACATTGGGCAGAGCCCTAGAAGATTCGGGGTCCCTTGTGATCCTAAAATACATGCAAGGTGCATGTATAGGTGCACATGCCCGTGTGTATAAACGTGTGTGTATATTTTCCTGGGAAAAAAAGGAGTAACTTTTGCTACATTCTCAAAGGTGTCCATGACCCTCATGAGCTCACTGTCTAGCTCAAAAGCCATTAGGTTTGTTTATACCTTAGCTACTGCTTTTCAGAGGAAGACTTACAGACTTCAAAACGGAGCTCAGAGTCTGCTCCATACTGCTGCTCCATACGAGGATTACAGGCTGGGGCCAGTAGCTGGGTGGCAAAGCCTTCCTACATCTTGAGGAACTGGTCTTTACACACACACACACACACACACACACACACACACACACACACACACACACACACACACACACACACACACACAGAGGAATCATTTTTATTTTAAAAGTCAAGTGCCCAGAAGACATGCCAGGTGGTGATGATCCACAGCCCCCCCCCCCCATGCCTCATAGTAGATTCTCAGGTCTCTTCCACAGCCCTGAAACCTGCACACCTCCCTCATTCGTTCAATGAATACTCAGGGAACACCTACTGTGTACCAGTTTCTAGTCTAGGTGCAAAATAAGATACTAGTTTTCAAAAACCTAGGCCTTTTTCCTGCCCCAGGCTGTCTGGAGGGTGCTGCTGACTTTCCTTTTGTTTGTAGCCTCTTCCCACCCTCCCGCCCCCCCCTCCACACCTAGCTTTCCCCAAACCCACCCCAAACCCCCATCCAGAGAAGCAAAAGCCATTCCACTCCCTCACCCCCACCCCCTCAGTGGGCTGGGGGACCAGCAAGAGAGGGTTAACAGCCCCTGTGAGAAGAGCAGCGAGGAAAGGTGGAAGAATGCCGAAGGCCAGGGCAGGTGGACCAGCCAGGGTTGGGGGTGAGATGGAGCGGGGACGCTGTCGGCCAGGCGGTGTGGGGGGGCGTGAGGGCGTGAGTCCGTCTCCACCCGCAGCCGCCCGCCCGGGCCTCGCGGTGCGCCGGCTCCGCGGCTCCCCGCCCGCCGCCTCCTGGGGCCGTGGTGAAGCTCTGCTCCCCATACTGAGCAGTCCCCCGGCGGCGCTCGGACACGTCCCCAGGCTGGATAAGATCGACTCGGCGCTGGCACCGCAGCCTGCGCGAAATCTCGCCATCGGCGCGGCTCGGGCGGCCGCCGGGGCCGAGCCGGGCTACGCCAGATCCCTATCTGGAGGGTGGCGGGGGATGCGAGCCCGCAGCACCTCCGCTCCCGCCACCCGCTCCCTCGGCCCCGCGCGCAGGGGACTGCGGGGTCCCGGGGCTCTCCGCCCTGCCCTCCCCCGCCGCCTTCCTCCCGAGGGACGTCGGCTGCCCACCGGCTCGGGGGGGGGGGTGTGCCCGCGCCCCGCCAGGCGCCCTCTCCCGCCTCGCCAGGCCCCGCTGCTTCCTGAAGGTTACGCGGCGTCGCGGCGGAGCGCGGGGGGCGCTCGCCGGGGTCCGCGCCCGGCCGCCCCTGTCCGCGCCGCCGCCCACCCCCAGAGCCCGCCGGGCCGCGCCGCGCCGGGCCAGCTAGGCTGCCGGCTGCTGCCACCGCAATCCCGGCTCCTAAATCAGCGCGGGGAGGCGCCCCTTCCCCCACCCGGCTCCCCGGGCTCCCCGGGCCGCGATTGGCCGCACGGGCGGCCCCCAACCCTGGGCCCCGGCTCCAGCTGCCGCGCTATTGGCTGCGGGCCTCCGCCAGCCTTTACATAAGCCCGGGCGCGCTCGAGTGGAGTTGTATAAAGCGAGCGCGCGGCGTCGGGGCGGGAGGCTCGAGGCCAGCCCGGGACCGGGGCCGGGAGCTGCAAGGCGGCGGCGGCGGCGGCGGCGGCGGCGCAGGAGCCGGCGGCAGAGGCGACCGCGACCGCCCGCGCTCCGACGCCCCCAGGCGGCGGGGCTGAGACAGCCGGAGGATGCCTCCGAGCGCCCACCCCGGAGTGAGTACCGACTCCCTCCCGGAGCCCCCACCCCCTCGGGCGGAGAAAGTTTCTCCAGCCCCCGCACCCCTCCCCGTTCGCCCTCGGGGGGCAGCGGGGATTCACCGGCACCGCCAAGACGATGGTTTGGTTCCCAACTTGCCAAGAGGCGTAGGACTCGGTTGGCGCGCAGAGCCTCCCCGGCGGGCTGGGGGCAAGACGGGCGCCTGGCTGGATGTGGCGGAGAGGTGGGAGCCGAGGTGCGGGGTGACAGCCCGCAGCGGGCAGAGGAGGGGTTGACAGCGCCCGGGAGGTCAGCTGTTTGGGGAGGGGGTGCTGGGGCTTGGGAGGGAGCGGAGCAGGGGAGGAAGGCAGTTGGGGTGGGGGCGGTTCTTGGGGAGTCACACAGCCAGGCAAGCTCAGCTTGCAGTCAGGGAAGCCGGGGGCCTCTGCTTCCCAGCTGGGGAAGCGCCTTGGGGGGCTGGTTCTCCTTCTCCGGGAAGCCAGCGCTCGCCCCTGCACAGCGCTGGGTATGAGAGCTCCGGAGCCAGCTGCGCGCGGTGTAGCTGCCAGCCGCCTTTTGCTGGACCGAGGTGTGGCCAGGCTTCCAGGCTGCCAGAGACGAGCCCGCTTTGGGCATTCCGGGGAAAGGGGGCGGGGGTCTCCCTCGTCCCCGCGAAAGCACCGAGAGGTTTTGGTGGGGCTGCAGGCCGGGTTTGGGGGCATGCCCAGCAATGCAGCGCGCTTCTTTTGCGGTACAGTTGTTGGGAAACCCTGGTCAGTCCTGCTTCTGCAGAAACCAACTCAAGAACCCAAAGTCATCCCAGCCTGGATGGGAGCCTCCCTAGGGGTGGGGGTGGAGGGCTTCCTCCGGGAATGACTAATGTGTGTCGTCGCCGCCGCCGGTGGGTTCACCCACTGTGGCATCTGTGCGCTTCAGGAGGTGCTTCAATTCTCCAGGCAGGATACATTCTTGAGTCCAACTTGAAGTACCTTCTGGGATGGGTGCAGGACTTCCCAAGCGAAGCCAGATGGGAAAGAAAGCAAGAGGATTCTGGTAGCGGGTAGCTCTGTGGTGCTGTCTTTCATGGAGAGAACTCATATGGGAAGAGTAAGAGGTATCATGGGAGATTTGGGATCCTGATAACTTGGGGGCAGGCAACACCCAAGACTGAATTAAATTCAGACAGTGCCACAAGACCTTGGAGCCAAGAACGGGAACATGGCGGTCGTTCCAGTATGGTTCTTAAGGAAGCCTTTTCTCCTTCTGATGTGGTTAAGAACATTCTTCTGGTAGCAGGTTCTAAAGTCAGACTAAGCAGCCATGAAGAGAGACTGGAATCTTGGTGCTGGTCAACAGGACCACAATTAGAACATTCTAGATTCTAGTTGGTGCTAGTGGACTCTGGAGAAGGTTGAAAGGCGTGTGACAGTCGTCTGCTCTGCAGATCTAGATTGAGGCTGTGTCCTTTGCCACATCCCATCCCTGTTCTAGAGCCCCATTCCTCTGTCTAGAGCCCTGTTATGGGATCTATCAATTCAAACTGCTCTCCATCCTCTCTCTGTGTCTGCCTGCAGTCAACATTTTTCTGCTGCATCTCCCAAGACCTTCTTTCCACTGGGAATTGTGTGCCGTGAAATACCTGCTTGTTGCTCTTTCTTCCCTTTTTTCCATCTGGGCTGCACCTGGTGTTCTGAACCCTGATGTTTATTTCTTGGCACCTGGATGTTTGGTAAAGGCATCCTGTGGTGCACAGGGGTGTCCCTGGGAATATATGGACCAACGGCCTGCTCAATTCTAGGGAGTGAAACATAGACTCTTCCAGAGAGAATGGGCCACCAACCAGGAAAGTCCTTTGTGTTAAACAGCTTGTGACAGACTTTGGTTCTCAAGCTTCCTAGCCGCCTACAAAGTTGGTGGAAGCTTAGAGGTGGAGCAAACTCCTTGGTGTCCAGTAGGGGGCACCAAAAGCACCTATCTCAGGACTACTGACTTTCTCCCTTCTTGCCCTTCACTAGCCATCCTAACTTAATGCTTGAAGGGAGCTCAGGCCATAGACCCCGGATATCACAGGTGACTGGAGCCCTTCTGCTACACACTTTCTGGACTTTAGGTAGTCCTGTGACCTCAAGTGCAATGGAGCTGGTGAGCTGTACATTCCAAGCAGAGGGAGCTGCTTGCTCTTTGAGATAATTCCTTTGGATTTAGAGCCAGTGTGTTACTCGAACTCACAAAGGGCTCATAGAACCCGAAAATGCCAGAGCTAGAAGAAAGGAGTCTTGAGGAACACTTAATCTATCCTCTTCCCAAACCTTGTATTTTGCATATATAACTTCATTTCCAGATGATAAAGACTGAAGTCCAGTAAAAGAACTACCTTGCTCAGATCACATGGCTATCTGGTAGGAGAGATGGAACTGGGTCTGAGAATTCTCAGTCCTCTCTTTGGAGCTCTTTCCACTCCAGTGACCTGCTTCTTCTGTACTGTGAAGATGGACATATGTTCTTTACGCAGTAGGCACTGGTAATTACTGACTGATCAGACTTCAATTAATAACTTCGGTAAATTTGAAGAAATTTTCACTCTGCAGAGTGAGGAGGTAAAGAGCAGATAAATTCTCATAATGTACATACACAGATCATGGAAAGTCCTCATTAGTCTTTCATCCACTATCCTTTCTCATTGTACAAGTTCTTTAAGCAAAAGTCATTCACTTCAGGATTCTGTCTGTGCCTTGGGATCAGAAGTGCCCAGGCCTTCACTGGGTGGTCTTAAATCTCAGACTCATAGCTCTTCCTTTCCTCTACTGAGTGTCCTGTGGTCACACCCCAGCTGGTGGGAACCTCTCAAACTCAGATCCTGGATGAATTGGAGAGTTTCCAGAGTATTTGCCAATTTCTCCCATGCTTGCTGCTGCTCCCAGCTCAAGGTCAGAGTGCTAAGATGTTCTATTTTTGCAAAATTCTCCTGTTCAGGTTTCTTGGGTGACCTGGAGGATACTCCCATTTCCACAGCCTGCCCTTTTGTTCTGCAAACCTGGCAGCTGACATCTCAGCAAGGCCCCGGGAGGGAAGATTGTGACTGACCTGTGGCTGCCCCTTTGTTCCCCTCTCCCACCTAGCTTCTTTTCATGGTGTTTGGCTTTTCTCAGGTTCCTCTTGGAGGCTCCGCTGACAAGGCAGCCTATGCCCTCTGAGGAATCCCCTATTGCCAAAGCCTCTTCTCTCCCTGAGGCTCACCTAAGGTGTGCTTGTTGCCAGGCAAGCTGCTTAAGGTTGCTCTTCTCACTGGCTCATAGAAAAGATTGGTCTTCATCTTTGGAAAGGAAGGAGGTAAGGATCATGTGCACCGCCAGAGAGCAATAACCCCTTTCTTTACATAGGGTTCCAAGAGTTATGGTTGAGATCTCACCATCCTCCTGATTTAGCTGGAGAAACAGCCATGCATTCTCAAGCCGTGGTTTGATTCTGGATTCAGACCAGAGGAGCATAACTATTGATAATATAAGTAGAGCACAAGCTTTGGGTGATTGTTTTTAGAAGTTGCCCCTATCATGAGCCCTGCTATATTGTTGACCCTTCCCTACTCTCACTGAGTTGCTAAAGACAGAAGCTTAGAATGTAGCACCTTGACTTTCCAGCTTAGGGACGCCTAAGACAAACCACTTGATCCATGAGTTCCTCTGTTTCCCTTTCTGCTAAGTGGTCAAGTTGGCAATCTCATAAGGGGTATTGGAGAATAAAGAGGAGGGAGGCCATCTTCAGTATGCCTTTGTTCTTGATAAGCTATAGAGAGGTATTCAGTTGGAAGGGCATATTATTGCTGGCTCATAAGAAGCCACATAGGGTCTTGCTTCCTTGGAAGCAAGGACAAGTGTTCCAGGTCTTGGCATCCGTCTCTGCTCACAGCCCCCTCTGGGCTGATGGACAAGGGCTTCTTGGCAGAATTTCCTCTTTGCCTGGTTTCCTCCCTCATCTCAGAGTTTTCACTTTGGGGTTCTGACATACTTGGGGGAAAGGAATTTTACAGGTCCCACGATAATTCTGAATGTGATGGAGGGCCCTGAGCTATTGATTCCTAAGGAAGGATCTTTCTGCTGGGAGAAGCCTTCCTCAGAGCCCAGTGATTTAAGAGTGCTGACAAATCCGTGCTCACCAAGCCTCCTGCAGGCTGCAGATAGGCTTCTAGGCCAGTCCGGACTGTGCTAGGGATTTCCAGAGAGCCTGGCTGGTTGCTTAGGGGACATAAACCTGTGAACTCTCCTTAGGAAAAAAGTATGAAGTCAGTTCGTACATTATCACACCAAATACACCCAGAACCACTGAGGGCATTTAAGGAATGAGAATGACTGAGAAACTGGGTTTGAAGAACATCCAGAAAGGTGTAAAGGAATTAGGGGAAAGGAGGGAACAAGACGGTCTTTTTCCATGATCTTGAAGTTCTTGGGCAGTGACTAAAGAGGTTATTTAATCACTATCCCCGTCATATAACAACATATAGAAACAATTTTAATGGGGCTGGGAAGGTGGCTCAGGTGGTAGAGCGCTAGCCTTGAGCTGAAGAGCTGAGGGATGGTGCCCAGGCCCAGAGTTCAGGCCCCACAACCAGACCCCCCCAAAAACAAACAAACAAACAAAAGAAACAATTTCAATGCCACAATTGGAGCAAGAACCCAGTGGGGGAAAACCAAAGATGTGGCTAAACATGCTACCCTACACAGAGAAGCCCTTACTACAAAGCATTATCATGATGGCCATGCCCATGGCCCAGCTATCCAGCAGGCAGATCGGAGGACTATCGTCCAAAACTTGACTGGGCAAAAGTTTGAATCTTTATCTGAAAAACAAACTAAGGACTGGTTTAAGGGATAGAACATTTGCCTAGTGAGCACAAGACCCTGAATCCAATCCCACTAAGAAAGATAGGTAGATATAGATAGATAGATAGATAGATAGATAGATAGATAGATAGATAGATAGATAGATAGATAGATAAATAGATATCTGACCTCAAATGTCAATGGTGCCAAGATTGAGAACTCCTGGACCAGGGTATCTCAGTGGAATCATTGCACATTACACATGGCACACAGAGATCCAGGGACAAGGGACCAGCCAGGGTCACATAATAAATGGGCAGGCCTGACCTAGATCTCAGATCTGTTCTCCTGAGACTGACTTACCCAAACTTTTCCCCAAAGTTGTTATGAAGAATTAATTTGAGCTGTGAAAACACTTATAAAATTATAAGGATATTCTTATTAATATTGCTATTATTATGAACTGGGAGTTTGGAAAGTTCTATTTGTGGCTCTATCACTCACTGACTCATTGTATAATGTTGAACGTCTGTGTGTGTATGTGTGTGTCTCTGTGTCTGTGTCTGAGACTATGTCTATGTCTGCGTGCTGGGGCAGAAGGGGGGCGGTCTTAGCAAAAGGTAAATATATTGTAATCCTTATCTCTAGAGAAAAGTCCAAAGATCTGCCCTTCAAAAATGCTAGACACCTTAAAAAAAAAAAAGAAAGAAAGAAAAGAAAGAAATTTTCCTTGAAAGACATCATGTGGGCTTTGTAAGAAGCAAAATGCTTACTTCTTGGAAAAATTCCAGTCCCCTGGCCCTGTGAATTGGTTCCAACCCAGGAAATCTGATCAACATCCGGAGGAGAAACTGATAGCTCCACAAATGACAAGTGACTGGATTTGTCTCTACTCTCTCCAAGAAGAAGAGACCTCCTCGACTTCCCTGCCACCCTTTCCTACTCACTGTCCCTCCCAGCACTGGGAAGTTCAGCTGGGAACTTCAGGGAGGAATGGGAAGGCGGGGCGTTAATTAGTAAAACCTTGTTTACTTAACAGACATATTCTTAAAGATCTCTTCCAAGGGACATTTTGACATATTACTTTAATTAGCCACAGAAGAATCGAGAGTGCAGAGAGTGTAAAATGACCCGAGCGGTTGTTTCCAGTTACTCTTATCTTTGTTTGCACCTGACAAGTACCCTGACAAGGTCACGGTATCACTGCTGAGCTCAGGCAGTGTCCTGGTGACCACAGGAGGGCCTGCAGGGGCCTCTTCTCTTACACCAGCCTCTACCTACCCAAAGAACAGCTACCTCTGTGGACATTTCTGCCTTAGCAATTCTGGAACCGCCTCTAAAGTATCTGTCTTAAAGGGATCATCAAGCCCTGCAAACCTCAGTGAGGGGAACAGGCCAGGGAGCCTGAACTTTCCTCCTGGGCAAAGGGGCTGCGTGCAGGACTGGGAAGGGAAGAACAGTTGGATAGCCTCAGTTATTGTTTTATGTATAAAGCTGAACCCTGGCCTTGTCCTCTTCCTGGAGGAAGCATCTCCAGAGTTTCCCTATCCTTCCCACGTGGGGGTCACTGCTTAGATCCCTGTCTCAAAGGCTGTGTGGGCAGGCCCTGAGACAGGCCCCTGGGTCTATAGTGTTCAGTCTCTATAATCAAAGGAGCTAGGCTGTAAACACGTTTGAGTCACCACAGGCTCATTCTCTGTGTAAAGGCGGTTTGGCTTTTACCTGGGTCTCTAAAGACAGTCTCTGTTAAATATCAGAACTGTGTACCTCTCATCTAAGAAGCTATACAACTCCAAAGAGGCCTTTGCAGGTAGGAACAAAAAGAGTTCCTAGGAAGAAAAGAGGTGGTGGGTCTGGTGGCTTATCTCTGTAATCCTAGCTACTCAGCAGGCTAAGATGGGTGGATCACAGTTCAAAGCCAGTCTGGGCAAGAAAGTCTAGGAGATTCTTAGTTCCAATGAATGAGCAAAAATCAAGAGATGGAGGCATGGCTCAAGTGGTAAAGTGCCTGACTTGAGCAAAGAAAGCTTAGGGACAGACCAAGGCCCTGAGTTCAAATCCCAGTACCAACATATACACATATACACACTCTCCAAAAAGGAAAGAAACACCACCGCATCATTTCTCAGCTATAGATTCAGCACCTAGCTTAGCACTTGGTGTGGGATTCCTCATAGAATCCATTAGAAATGAATCAGGGAATGGTGAAGGAAAGCAGGTGATTGCTCTGGAACAGAGGTAGCCTTTGGGATTAATGTGAATCTCCAAGCTCAGTCATTGAGGCCTCCTGCTCCTCTTCTAGCTCCTTCCCGGAGCTGGCATATGGCACAGGGGCCACATAAACTTCCAGGGTTCCACTGAGCAGCCATGGCGGTCCTCTCTGAGCTTCCGGCAAGGCTGGGCTTCTCTGCCTTTCCAGGATCCTCAGCTGCTTTCCACTCCCCCTGGGGCAGCTGCAGTGAAGCTTTGCCTGTAGAATAGGTGGGAATTTGGATTTCTACTGAGGACGAAGTCGGGAGTGAATCATTGCTTCACAAAAACCTTCCCAGGAGGATGCTTTTAAATAGCAAGGGCTGCTAATGCGTTTTAAATGATTTTGGAAAAAAACTGACCCTTAGACTCTTAGGCCTGGAAAAGAACTTTGGAGGTCATCCAGTGGCCCGCCCTTCCCCTGCTCCACACCGTTCAACCGTCCTCTGGAACATTCTCCATCGCCATTCAGAAATCCAGCCTGCCCATTACCCTGTACACCGAGGCCCCCAAAGCTACACTGCCCTTTCAGAAATGTAAGTCTGATCATGTCTCTACCTGACTTCAAATCGTCCCCATGCTGTGACTCCAGGCTCCTTGCCTGGCATCGCAGTTTGTCCACACCCCAACTGCAGCCTCCACCCTTCTCCCCGAATTCCTCTACCTCCCCCCATTCCATCCCACCCACACCGTGTTCCAGACAAGCATTCACAGCATGCACACGCTGTCTGGCATGCCTACCTTTGATCCATGAGCCTCTGCCACCTCGAATCCCAATTCAGCTGCTCCAGAGAGCCTTTCCCACCTGCCCTTCCCACCCACCTCACAGGCTAATCTCTCCCTCCTATGGGCTAATCCTTCCCTCCTATGGGCTACATCCGGGATTTCTACCTGTGGCTACTCTGAACCTAGCCTGCTGTATGCACTATGAGGAATGTCAGCTCCCTGAGATCAAGGGCTAACCTGTCCTGTAGGCATCTTCTACTTGCATGAAGAATGAGTGTGTGTAGCAGCAAAGTGTATTGAGGGAGGGCTACTGCATTTGGAAAGCAGTGTTTAAGGAGTCAGCTCCACTGGGGACCCAAGCAAGATACATTAGTAACAGAAGCAAGCCTATTCCTCTGTCTTACAGCCCAGAACAGTTGACAGCTATTCCTGGCTCCACCTCCTGAGTTGTATTCATGCATTCATTCAGACAATAAACATCCAGTACTAGTAGTAACGGTGTGATTCTTGTTACCATTTCCTGCTGTACCCTGGTGTTCTGTACAGTGAGATCTCTCTGCCAGGGGCTAAGCTCAGAAGTCAGCCCAGGTTAATCTCAATTCGTTCTCACAGCAGCCCAGCCAGCCCTCCTTCCCATTTGACAGAACAGGAAAGCTGAGAGCTGAGAATGCTTAAGGTCTTACGATGCCCTGTGCATGTGACTGAGAAGGGCCATGCATTCTCTCTCTCTCTCTCTCTCTCTCTCTCTCTCTCTCTCTCTCTCTCTCTCTCTCTCTCTCTCTCTCTCTCTCTCTCTCTCGCTCACTCTCTCTCTCTCTCTGAAATGCCATTGCAAGTTGGGTACTAGTGACTCATGTCTATTAATCCTAGCTACTCAGGAGGCTTGAGACCTGAAGAATCATGGTTCCAATCCAGCTTGGGCAGAAAAATTAATGAGAGTCTGTCTCCAATTAGCTAGCAAAAGCTGGGCTGAGGCATGGCTCAAGTGGTAGAACACTAGTCATAAGTAAGCAAGTTGAGCAAGAGCACAAGGTCCTAGTACTGGCAAAAAGAAAAAGAAAAAGGAACACCATTTCATTAGCCCTTTTCATTAGCTTTCTTTCTTTTCTGGGCTTCCTTCTTTTTCTTCTTCGGATAAAGCCCAAGTCTCCATTTTTGTGCAGCCTCAGGCACATCTCCAGGTGAAGGAAGCCACAGATTTCATATTTCCTTGGTATTGAGGAAGATGGAAGATGCGTAGGGGTGGGGTGGGGTGGGGTACAGAGATCTAGAGTTCTTCCAGGCTGGCAGTGTGGAGGATCTGGTGGAAAAAGAACTGGGACCTTGGGATGCGTGTTCCATAGGGCAAGGCTTTTTCTTATTCTCAGTGTTTCTCTAGTACCTAGCACAGTACTGGCTCTGTATACCTAGTGCTCTGACATGGAGCAGGTACATAAGCAAGCCTAATGACTGAGTGAATAGCAGCTTCAGCCTTTTCTCTCACTGGGGTCACAATATTCACCTCCCCAACTGTCCAAATGTCCTTTCTGATTCCAGCCCAGACCTCTCATGCCCTCCCATATATCTCCTGCACCCTGTGTATGACTACTACATTCTCTCCCCCCCCACACACACACCCTTGGTGGTACTGGAGTTTAAACTCAGAATCTCATGTTTCCTGGGCCTGTAGTTCTACAGTAGTCATGGCTCTGGCCCTGTTGTTCAGTGGTTATTTTTGAGATAAGTGTCCTGCTTCTGGTCCTGGCATGTGCCTAAGCTGTGATCCACTTCCTTTCAGTTTCCTGTCATTGCTGGGATCACAGGCATGCACTAACATGTCCAACTTCCCACTGGTAAGATGGAAGTCTTAGCCAGGTACTGGTGGCTCACGTCTGTAATCCTAGCTACTCAGGAGGCTGAGATCTGAGGATCGCAGTTCAAACCCAGCCCAGGCAGGAAGGTCCATTAGTCTTATCTCCAGTTAACCACCAGAAAACCAGAAGTGGCACTGTGGCTCAAGTGGTTGGTAGAGTGCTTACCTTGAGCTGAAGAGCTCAGGAATAGCACCCAGGGCCAGAGTTCAAGCCCCTTGACCGACCAAAAAATAAAAATAAAAAGATGGAAGTCTCGTGGACTCTTTTTTTCCAAAGCTGTTCTGGAATCATGGTTCTCTTAATCACAGCCTCCCATGGGGAGGAACAGGTGCATGCCATGGTGCCTAGTTGTGGGTTAAGGAGTGAAAAAAAAATTACTTGTCCTGGCTGGTCTTGAACTGCAATCTTCCCAATCTCAGCTTCCCAAATAGCTAGAATTATAGGCACGAACCACCAGCTCATACCTTTATTCTTCCTTTCTTTTTGTCTCCTTCCTTAATGCCTGCCTGTCTGCCTGCCTGCTTGCCTGCTTACCTTCCTTCTTTCCTTCCTCTCTCTTCAGTGCCAGGGATTGAACTTGGGGCCTTAGGCATCTTAGGCAAGTACACTATCACAGCTAACCTTACCATATTCTTTTAACCACACCATGAATCTTTGGTTCATGTCCCTCAGGAGCCTCCATTCTCTCCCAGCCTCCTGGGCTGCATCTTTCCCCCATTATTTGGCCTTTCGATCATGTGTGTGCTGTCTCCTCATCCCAGAGCACAGTCTCCATTTGCCCCTCGGATCAGTTCACCACTGCCTCTGTTCTGGGCCTTCCCCAGCTTCCCCAGGCTACAGTGTTCCATCTCGGCATAAGACAAGTTTTGTGTAACAAGAGAGATTAGTATAGTGTCTAAGAACATACATTCTGGAACTCATTTGCTTAAACAGAAATCCCAAGTCCTAGCTATGTAATCTTGGGTAAGTTACTTAGCCTCTTTGTGCCTTCACTTCCTTATCTTTAAAATGAGGACAGTGGTAGTAGCTATGCCACGGTGTTCCTGTCAGGATTAAATGAGTCATGCACATGAAGGCTGAGAGTAGTGCTGGCCACGGGCAGGCAGGTGGGTGGTGTTACTCGTGTTACTCTCTGTTTTTACTGCATGAGTGGATTTGGCTATGAACTTGACTGAAGAACCACATGGTCAGTTCTGAGGCCTGGAAAGGGAGCTCTGACAGCCACATGGAAGCAGGCGAGATGAGAATAGAGGGGAGGAGTTAGCAAGCTCAGGTGTGCAGATCCCCAGCTACCGGGATGGGGAACCGATTCCACTCTCCCTCTCCCAGTGGTTTTAAAGAATGCGGAAGCACGATACCAGGTTTCCAGCCATGTGGAGTTTGAATGCCAGTGACACTGGCATTCACTTTCCTACCTTGATTTGGCAGGTGGTAGACAGGGCTCAATCAGCTGGAGATGAAATGTACTTAGGACACTGATGCGAATGTTTGGCAGGCGTGGGTGTGGGGTGCATCAGGCTTGCTGGGTGTACTACTCCCTGTGGCTGGGATGCAGGCCAGGTGAGTGACCTCTGCAGGGATCAGGTACAGAGAGGGTGCACCGGGTCCAGCTCTTTCAAAATGGCCAGCAGGTTGCTCTGGGCCATGAGTTCTCAGTAAGCATAGCTTACTGATTCATAGCGGGATCATTCTTTGTTCTGGGGTCTGTCTCGGGGCATTGTAGGGCATTCAACAGCATCTCCAATTTCTATGCACTGAGTGCCAGGAGCACCATCTTCCCTAGTTTGACTATCAAAACCCTCCTAGAGGGTCTGTAGAGAACCACAGTATGGCTGCTCCTTCCTAACTTGGGACCTTTGTCCACTCTGCATTGCTTTTCCTTCCTCTTCCTCCTCTCCTTGTCCAGCCAACTTCTTAGCATTCTTCAAAGCCTAGCCACAGAACATTCCTTCTGCAAAGACCTCCTAGTTTCCCCACGATATCATTTAGATCTCTCTGTGACTCCTCCTCCACAGAAGCTCTTACTCTGTCCTGCAAAGGCTGAATAACTTTCTCCCCATGACCTCAGCACCTAAGACAAGGACAGGTTTGTGTCTGGTCAGCAGGAAGTGTGGCAGAGGGTGACTGAGCTGGGACAGCTTCGGTCAGCTTTTCTCCAGTGTTACTGGCCTTCCAGGAGGTCTTTGGTGGATCTGGTGGTCCAGCCTACACGGGGTAGAGTGTTCCTGCCACTGCTGATCTCCCTTGTGTCTCAGCTCTCTGACACATGTCTGAAAGGGTCTGCGTTCTTTGCTTGTTCCCAACATTTGGCCTCTCACTTTCGTGAGAGTGTAGGGTATGTCCTTGCTCTTTTGGTAATTGCAGAAGAACTGCTTGCCCTGGAAATTGTCCTGGAAGCCTCTTCTGCAGCTGCCTGACCCCATGGCAGAGAAACCAGGTTGCTTGGTTACCAGTTTTCAGACTCAATTTCAGGAAAGTCCTGAGGACACAGAAAACTGAGTTTGGTGGCACATGACCAAGAGCCAATGCTTGAAGGAAGAATTTCTGTTCCCTCCCAATGAGGGAGGACAGGGGCACCGAGGCTGCCTCTCTGGACCCCTGGCAGGCCTTCCTTGGGGCTCACTTGACCCTTGATCACCTGGGGCCAAATGATAAGACCTGTTACAGATGGGGACATCCAAGATCAGGAAGGTGGGAAGACATACCTAAGGTCACACTAGCATCTTTGCAGTGGACTTCAGATCCACATCCAGGTCGCTGACTCCAAGCTTTGGGCGCCTTCTCTTTTACACATCTTGCTGAGGATTGTTCAAAAAGTTCGCTTATGGAGCATTTTAAAGCAATTATTATTGCGAAGCAATTCTCACAACCTGCAACACAAGGCCCATGTCTCTGGCCCTTATGAGGGTCCTTCTTCTTTCCCCACAGCTGCCTTGCAGATCCCTTGGTGAGCCAGCTTTAATTCTGACCCCACACCCCTCGGCCTTACCTCCTCTGGGCTGCTCAGAGCTGGAGGCCCTGCCATGGCTGCTCTGCTGCCTCTGGGAAGAGCTCCTCTGTGAGGCAAGGACCAGGTTTCGTTCATCTTTGAGTTCCTGGAACTCACTGCATCTCTAGCAAACAGTACATGGACTACTTCCTGCTGTGTACTACAGTACTAGTAGTATTCATACCCGTAAATGCTATGTACTCTGTAGTTCTCTGTGTACTACTCCAGAGCTACTCTGTCCATGAGTACCACCACTCCGTATTCCTTTTTTTCCCCCCAGTACTGGGACTTGAATTCAGGGCTTGCTCACAGCTGATGCTCTACCACTTGAATCTCACCTCTTACTTCCAGCTTCTTGCTAGTTAATTGGAGAGAAGAGCCTCTCAGACTTGTCTGCCTGGGCTGGCTTTGAATTGTGATACTCAGCTCTCAGCCTCCTGAGTAGCTAGGATTATAGATGTAAGACACTGGCTCCTGATACCACTCAGTCTTCTAATACATAGTAGGTGGTTGATATGCAAACATTCAAGAAAACAAAAATAGTCCCTTTAGCCCACCTTTCTATTCTATTTTTAACTTTTCTACCTGTTTTCCCGAAGGAGTCATATGTTCACAGTTGTGTGACAGGAAACGCCCCAAGCAAGCCATAGCAAACGCAAGGTCCGCGAGGTCACTGTGGGCTCCCGCTGTCTTCTGCTCCCAGCAGTATCCACCTGCTCTGCTCACATCCTTAAACCTCATATCCCCTGCCTCTCTTGACACTCTCTAGCTAAATAGATTTTCTTCATAGACTTCAACAAGCCCATGATGAATTTTGTTAGCAGAAACATCTTTCACATCAAATCAGATTGCAGTATGTACTCCCACTGGGGGACCACAAGTCTGGGGCAGTGGTTTTCATCCTAGACTGTCCATTAGCATCATACAGCCAGTTTCTAAAAAGATACAGCACCCAGAGCTGGGTGCCAGGGGCTCATGTCTGTGGTGCTATCTGCTCAGGATGCTGAGATCTGAGGATTAAAGCCATCCCAAGCAGAAAAGTCCATGAGACTCTTATCTCCAATAAAGTAACAAAAAGCCTGAAGTGGAGGTATGGCTCAAGTGGTAGAGCACCAGCCTTGAGTGAAACAGCTAAGGGATAATGTCCAGGTCCTGAGTTCAAGCCCCAGTACACACATATACACATACACACACGTGCGCGCGCGTGCGCGCGCACACACACACACACACACACACACACACACACACAAATACAGCATCCAGACACCATCCTAGACCAATGGAATCTCATCTCTACCCAAGGATCCAGCAGCAGCAAATGCCCCAGGGCTCCCAGGTGAGTCTTATGGTCAGTGGGAGGCAGGAGCCATTGGTCTGAAAGTTAGAAGTATGGTCTATAGCTTAGCAGACTGGGCATCACTTGACAGTGTGTTAGCTGTACAAGCCACCTAAATCCAAATCTGCATCTCAAGTGATTGTCAAGCAAGCATTGTTTTAGAAAAGAACAGTCCTTAGACACCTATGACAAGTTGCAAGCCGTTTCTGCTGATTCATATAATCATTTGAATACCTTTTTTCCTTCCTTCCTTTAACAAATATTAATAGAGTACCTCCTACAATGGTCCCTGGGAAAGCAATGGCATGCATCTCTCTCTTGGTCTGCAAATGACTGTCCATGACCCATTTTCTCTGGGCTCTGCTCTTTGATGGTCTCTCCTCTTGTCTCTTTGACCTGACCCCTCTAGTTCCAACCCTCGCCCTCTTTCTCCTCTTTGCAAAAAATTAGAGTCATTCCCTAGCACTTGAGCAGAACATAACATGGAGTATATACTTGGAGAATATAAAGATGAATGGAGCCTGGGCAGCCCTGCAGATCATATGGTCCTGTGTTTGATTTAAAAACTCTTAGATCTTTAGGCAGAGAAGATTCTTGAACCAATCTTGTACTTTCACTGTAATAGCCTGGTTTCCTGACTCAGGGAGCTATGGTATAGAACCTTGCTGTTCAGTGTGTGGTTTATGGAGCTGGTTAGAAATATAGAAAGTTGGGCCTGTATGGCAAAGTTACTGAATCAGAATCTGCATTTTAACAAGACCACCAGGTGATTCATGGGCACATTAATGTTTGAGACGCATGAAGCGCTCGTATAGAACAGCATTTCTCAAATTTTGCAACTAATTAGAATCATGTGGGAACTTTAAAAAATATAATGCCTAAGACTGTATCCTAGGCCAATTAAGTCAGAATATTTAATGAGATAGACCTACGCACTAATTCTTCTTTAAGGGTACAACTCAGTGATGTGAAGTACACTCACATGACTGCAGCCATCACCACCAGACATCTCCAGAACTTTTTCATCTCCCCATTCCTCCTTTCCCCACCACCTAGAAGCCATATTCTTTACTTTGACCCATGACTTCTCCATGTATCTCATCTAAGCAAAATTAAACAATATCTGTCCCATGTTTACTTACTTCACCCAGCAAAATGGCTTTGGGATTCATCCACATAATAGCCAGTGTCAGAGTTTCCTTCCTTTTTGAGGATGAATAATATTCCATTGCATTTGTGTACTACATTTTGTTTATCCATTCATCCATTTATTGACTCAGGTTGTTTCCACCTTTTAACATCATGAATAATGTTGATATAAACACTGGTTTGCAAATGCAAACCATTTTTTGGAGGAGAGTACAGAAGTAGAATTGATAGATGATACAATAATCCTATTTTTTTCTTTCTTTCTTTCTTTTTGTTTTAGTGACACTGGCAACTGAACTTAGGGCCTTAAGCTTAGGCAGGTGGTAGAGTGCTTGAGCCATACCTCCAGCTCCATATTTTCAAACTTTTTTTGTCAGTTGTGCGGTTTGAACTGGGTGCTGTCCTTCAGCTCTTCAGCTCAAGGCGAGCGCTCTACCACTTGAGCCACAGAGCCACTTCCGGTTTTCTGGTAGTTAATTGGAGGTAAGAATCTCACAGACTTTCTTGCCCAAGCTGGCTTTGAACCATGATCCTCAGGTCTTAGCCTTCTTAGTAGCTAGGATTACAGGGGTGAGCCACTGGCACCCGGTCATATTTCAAACTTTTGAAGAACTGTGGCTGTACCACTTTACGTGCCTACCAGCAATGCACACAAATTCCAATATTTTTATTTTCTTGGTAATTGTAACCATCTTCAAAGATGTGAAATGATAAATAAATAAGGGTTATTTTAATTTATTACATGATTTCTGATGTTTTCTTTTCCTGTTGGACATCTTTGGAGAAATGTGTATTTCAAGGCCTTACCCACATTTTGAGTCGGGTGGTTTCATTATTTTTGTTGTTTTGTTGTAGAAGTTTTTTACTGTTACAGTCTGGATATTAATACCTTATCAGATGTATGATTTGCAAATGTTTTTCTCCCTTTCTGTGGGTTACCTTTTCATTCCTTAGATAGTGTCCTTTGGTGCACAAAAGTCTTTAATTTTGGTATATGTAGCTCATTTCATCCAGTTTTTCTTTTGTTACTTGTGCTTTTGATGTCTTATCCAAGAGATCATTGTCAGGCATGAGAATTTTTTATAGCTTCCCAAATGATTTCAATGTGCAGTTGAGATTGAGCAATGTTTCTCCAATTTTAATGTACATTCAGATCACCTGACATCATGTCAAAAATGCATATTCTTAGTTATGAGGCCTCAGGTGGAGCCTAGATTCTGCATTTCTAACAGAGTCCCAAATGGCATGGATGCTGTTGGTTCTGTGGTCCACTGCCGAGTAGCCAACAATGGCCTCCTTCTGAGCTCTGAGAGGAGTTGGTAGAGATTTATAAGGTACACTTTCTCACCATCATAGTTCCTGATCCACCATCAAGCCAAACTACTGCTTACAAGCTAACTTTTACCTGATCCTAAGCAGCCCCAGTGGTGAGTGCATGGAGTATCTTTGGCCTGGTCGGGGAATGAAGAACACATTTTTCCTGCCCCATCCCCCAGCCTCCTGGGAGATCCATCCACTAGTTTACCCACACTAATAATGACTGGTTTCTTTCCAACCCTGGCCCTTTTGAAGACCTCACTAGAAAACTATTTTGCTCAAAATACGTTAAAATACACTCAGCAGAAATCTATGCAGGGTGAAGTTTGTAGAAGAAGTTGGTAAGGTCAGAAGAGAGACTGCTGGAAGTCTTCTCAACAAATGCTTTAATCCATCATAGCATTTTAGAGCCTGAAATTCAAGAGCCTTACTGATCTCCTCACAAACTTTTTTTGGAGTAGAGAGTTGGGACCCAAAGAGATAGTAACTTGTCAAGATCACTAAGTAAATTAGAAGTACACAATTTCCTTTTCATCTTGCTCTAAGTTATTTATCTGGAAATGGATCGCCTAGAATGTCTCTTCACATAGCTCCTTTAATTCAAAGTTCTGCTTTTCAGAGAAAAGACAAACATCAAGAGGGTAGATCATAGTTCTTGCCTCTCATGGTGTTAGAAAAATTTTTTCTACCAGTTAGGCTCCGATTTCCCTAATAGGACCTGGTCCCTGGTAGAAAGAGATCCAAATTGCAGGTATGAGTTCTAAAAGGAAATAACTAGCTTCTAGAAGGCATACACAAGCCCGTTTTCTCTTTCAGGACCCTGGCAGGTGTTATAAGCCAATTGCTCTTTTTAGCCACTACTAATCAATAGGATTTGGCGCTCAAGTTGGAGTTCATTGTTGTCCTTTCAATAGGGGTCACACCTTAAAAAGAGTCTAGTGACCTTCGGATCCATGCTACATTTCAGCATGTCTACACTGGCTATTAAATCTTCTTTCTCTTCTCCCGTGCCCCTAGCTGTTCATTAAACCAATTATGAGTTTCTTTTATCCAATCAAACTTCCTGCCAAGTCAGAACTGTGGTAGGGATGCATTTGGCTTTAGTGATTAGACAGCCTGGGAGAGGCCGATGTCTCATTCAGATGTAGGTAGGTGTAATTTGGGATGACCTCACTCTGCCAGGATGCATCCTCTGATCATGCTACCAGAACCTCCTTCCAGGAAAGACGCCCCTAGGTTTCTGCCTGACCATTGGAGCCCTGCCCCTAAGTCTTTCCAGCATTTCCAGCAAGGCCATCAGAGAGTCTTCTGATCTTCTTTAGCACTGAAGGCAGTACCTGAGCCCCTCATTTTGGTCTCCGGGTCCTTGACCTGGAGCAAGCTCATTTGTTGGCAGAAGCATCTGTCTCCATATGGGGAGACAGTCTTCAGATCTTTCTTGCTCTTCCCTCATTAAGACGTCAGCTTCACTCAGCCTTGCTCTCAGCTGCCAGATGCATTGACAAGCCAGCAGCAGAAGTCCCATCAGAAAGAAGTTTGCTGTTTTCTGAAGGCAGGTGGTACTTAGCCTGCCAGCAATGGACCTGCACAGGCTCCATAGGCCTCATCCCAGTGAGCCTTTGGAACCACTGTGAGGTCCAATTCTGCACCTGTGGGCAGTCTCTGGGTGGCTCCATCTGCGTAGTTCTGTGTCTTCCTTGCTATACCCAGAAGGGTGGAATCCTGCCACCTTCCTGGCCATTCTCTTCTGTCTCCTGGGTGAGTGCCACTGGCTCCCATGGCCCCAGGCTGCTTGGCAACACCCTGAGTTATGTTAGAGATATAATAATGAATTATACAATGCATTATACATAATTAATTTATAATAAAACACGCATGCAATGGTTTAATTTCTCCAAGTGAATGATGTGCTACTCTCCAGACCTTGCTGGAATGCATCCCCTGACTGACTGCTTCTTCTTCTGGAGGCAATGGCTGCCAGCTGCCCTAGAGAAGGATTTGGCTTGTAGACTCTGCCAGGCTACCTCTAGGATATCAGAAAGTAATAGATCTGGAACAGTGCTGAGATAACACCTTTGTTGTCCTAGACCTAGATATCATGGGGAGGGGGGGTCTGCCTCCACTTCTGTACTGCTTGCAATCTACATTCTCATAGTATTTCTCCAAGAATATGGAAGATGTATATACTTATACATATGTCTCCTTCCTTCCTTTTCTCCTTCTTTCCTTTCCTTCCTTCTTTCCTTTCCTTCCTTCTTTTCTTCCTTCCTTCCTTTCTTCTTTCCTTCCTTCCTCTCTTTCACAAATATGTAGTGAGTGCCTCTTACATACCTGGTCTTTGGCTTTGTGTATATCAGTGAACAAAAAAAGATCTTTGCCCAGGTGGAGTTTATATTCTGGCAGAGGAAGTCAGGCAGTAAGTGTAAGGACTAAGTAAATGATAATGCATGTCATTCAGTGATGGGTGCTGCACTAAAAAAGAAAGCAGAGTGGCATAAGGGTAGCTCATGGTGCTGGAGGCAGGTTTTAGCTTATAGGAAGGGGTCCATGGGCAGGGCTTGTGAAAACGCAGCAGCCCAAGAATTACTAACCCTCCTCCCCACATCCCTACCTACCCATCCCAGGAACAAAGGCAATACTGAGACTAGATTCTCCCAGTTGCCAGCCTCCAAGATCTTTCAGTAATTGTTGTAACTTTGGGTTTCAGGTATTCAGGATGTTCCTGCTACTGTGGTTTCTGCCCCCCACTGAGGGGTCCCAGCGGACTGAACCCATGTTCACTGCAATCACCAACTCTGTTCTACCCCCCGACTATGACAGCAACCCCACCCAGCTTAACTACGGTGTGGCAGTGACTGATGTGGACCACGATGGGGACTTTGAGATCGTGGTGGCGGGGTAAGTGCCTCTTACCCTGAGTTTGACAGATATATTAATCAGCTTTTGCTATGCTATGGTTGTATAACAAGCAACTCCAAAAGCCAGTGACTTGGGGCAGTGCACATTCTTACTCACAGGGCTGGTCCTCTGTAGCTTAGCTACAGCCTTGCTGGCTTGTCTGGGAGTTCTGGGATGCTATGGATTTGACCTTTACCCTAGCAAGAAGTTGGGATGGAGGATAGTTTGAAAAAAGGCTGTTTGTTCTACATGTCTCCCTAGGCTTTCGGGATTGTCCCTTTGTCACATTTAAGCCTCCTTGGTCATGAAGGTAATTCATTCCTTCCCTGGGGGGGACAGGGGGTAAGACCTTTACAGAGGTAGTTGAAGGGCACCAGTCATGGCAGAAGACAATGCTAACTGCTGGCTTGTGGAGCACTTGACACGAGACCAAGCAAACATTAATTGTCCAAAGAAGAAGAGAAGATGGAAATCCAGAGGGATTACTAAGCTTCCTCTGGCCATGTCTTAGTACCCACTGCTCCCTTCTTTCCTAAAAAAAATCATTGTCCTGCAAGGAAAGCAGAGACTAGGAGTTCAAACATGAGGTCATGCTCTAGGTGCATAGCTTTCTAGTTGTATAACCTTAAGTCAGTCTCTTACTGAAAGATCATCTATAAAGGGGGTTCTGAAGCTTAATAAGCTAGTACACATTACAATACATTGTAAATTTAGCCAGTTACCATTGATTATTATCATTTATTGAACACTAACATGTGTCAGACACCATACATCATCTTATTTCACGTGCATCATCTTATTTACACCATCATCTCCATTTAGAGAAAAGGAAATTGAGGTTTAGAGACAGTAAGCAGCTTGCTCTCTGTCAAGTCAATAAATAGTAAGTGGATGAGTCAGGACTTGAACCTCCTGGCTTCCTAACTTGAGCTGCCAAAGTACACTGTACAAAGTTTAGTTATCACTTCAAAAAATCAGCCAATCAATAAAAACACTACAGGGCCCTGTCGACCTCATTCTGGGAGGCTTGAGCTTTTGTGGTAGCTCAGAAAAAAAAGTACCTGGCAGGTAACATCATTTCTAACATCTGCATGAAACAGTGAAAAAGCATTGACCTTGGTATTGGAAGAACTGGTTAAAATTTTACCCATACCTAACCCAGAAGTCGCAAACTTTGTGCATCCATTTAGCTTCTACAGATCCACTTTCTTCCTCTATAAAATGGACACATCAGAATTTTCCCTGTCCGCTTCATAAGACAGTCCTGAGGGTCGGTGGTGACCATGGATAGCAAAGATACTTTGCAATGGGCGTTATTTCTCTCATTGTTGTTCCTAGTATTTTTGATACTGGGGCTTGAACTTTGGACCTGGGTTCTGTCTCTTAGCTTTTTGGCTCAAGGCTGGTGCTCTACCACTCGAGCCACAGTTCTACTTCCAGCTTTATCTCTCATTATTCATTTCTTCTACTGTGTGAAGAGGAGAGGGATTAGATTTTAGATCTTCAAAAAGGGAGACCTACATTCCTGTTCACCCAATAGAACTTGCTATGATGACATCAGTGTTGTATGTTGGTGTTGTCCATGTGTGGCTGTTATGCACATAAAGCACATGTTAAACTGAATTCCTAGTTTGTTTTAATTTTAATAAAACAGCCACATGTAGATTGGATAGTTCTGTTCTGTGCCTTCAGAAGGAAAAACTAGAGAGCAGAATATGACAGCAAAAAAGGAAGTAGGAATCGTGGTGGCTGCCCATTTCATTGGAGGGGAGTTGAGTAGCATTACAGGCCTGCGTTAAACCCTGTCACTGCCCAGTCAGAATCTGAATCAGGGAGAAATCCTCCTGGCCAAGCCTTTGTTCAACCTGATTCCCAGAGCCATGTGCCATCCTTCCCCAGTCTCTGTTCAAGGACTTTGATTCATTTCTGAGATGCTCTGATTGGCCCTGACTTAGTGACTCCAGCCTTGTCCTGGTAGGCTTTAGACAGAGAGCCTCAGGTGATTTCCTTCCCTCCTCCCACCCCTCCCCTGAATTACTATGAGGAATGTGCTCTCCTGTCATCTCAACTATGGTACAATCTTATTTCTTCACAAATTAATATGGACAAAACAAGGCCTAAGATATGAAAAGGAAATCTCTTCACCCTCTTTTCCTCTCTTTCTGGGACCAGGACACCTGATAGAAGCTACCAGACCAAGCCTATGGAAAGTCTCCGTCTCCACCGGAAAGGCAACTCAGATTTCAGTAGCTTGAGTTGCCCTAGCATACATGGAAAGGCCCACTCTGTTCCCATGATTTGCCCCAGTGTACCTTCTGGTTCCCTTGGCCTGCCTGCTGTTGCTTACTCTTCAAAGACACAAGACCCCTCACAGTTTTCTTTTATTATTGTTGTCCCCTTCTCCTTTCTTGGCACCTGTCTCCAAGGGAGGCTGATGCCATAGTCACAGGCTTGTACCACCCTCCCTGTAGTTCACTTTCAGCTGCAAAGAATAGAAAAGAGAAGGTCTCTTCCCCTCCCCCCCCCCCCCCGGTCCTGACCCCGTCTGTTTTGGAAGAAATGTTTGATGGCAGAATTTTCAGTGTCTGCTTGTCATTTCTAGGTCAAAGGCAGTGCTTATGCCTCCCAAAAACCTATTACTGAGGTCAGTTCCTAGGAGAGTCTTAGCTTCAAGCACAGGTCTCCACCGTTCCATGTGCAGGAGATGACACCTGCATTTCCTGATCAGGCAGCTTCCTTTCTGATCCTGGGCCTGTATTTCATCTTCCTCTTCTGTGAAGGCTTCTTTCCCTTCAAGGAATTCATCAACTTTGCTTTTATGTCCTTTGTGAACAGATTGTTTTTTTGTAGTCAGCTTAGAATAGACTTTGTCTAGCTTGCTGCTTACTGTGGAGCTTGTAAGACTCTGGTAATCATCCCCCTGGAAACAGGAACCAGACCATAAAGGGTCTTGAACCTGGGTCTGCCATTCAGAAAGACCCTGGTCTTTTCTCCCAAGGAAAGATTATATCAAGCAGCTTCTGTCTGAGAAAGCTTGAGCTACTGCATCTCTGAACGATGTATTTGCTACTCACTTGCAGAAAAGGCTAATGAGATTTACATGGAGGACAGGATGGCGAAATTGGGCAGCCTCCCAGCTCCAGGTCAGGGTTTCTTTGTGGCTGGTTGTGGAAGCATTGTGAATTCTCAGAGCATCAGGAAGACATGTTCTAATTTAAGTACCAAACTACATTCCAAAGGCAAATATAACTTTTTATTATCTCCAGCTTAGGATGATTTGTCACTGTCTTCCCCTTTGGGAATAGGATCACCAAGAGTTGACTCTACAGACATATTTAAATCAGGACCTTGGGAAGGAGGACATTGGGTCCATCCTTTGCCTTCCAATAAGGCCACACACACCAGTAATCTGGAAGCTCGTATTTGAGCCCAATGAGCATTTCCTTTTAGCTTTTGTTTGGCTACTGCCTTTCATACCATAGACCAAGTGGTCACCATCCTGCCTTTCATCCCACATGGACCCCCTTGAAAACATTTCTGATTTTTGACTCTGTTATATCTCCCCTGCGCCCATATTTAATTCGGTTTCCGGATGGTACACTCTGTGTAAGAATCACGTAGCAGGAGTTGAAATTTTTAAAAATTGAATTCGAATGCCTTTAGCTGGGGCACCTGCGTCCTGGTCCTGGCAGGTCCCCTTCTCTATTATCTTATAGATCTTTCCATTACCTGGCCCCTGAAGGCATTTTACTTTTGCAACCCCTGGGGGATCATGGCCAGCTCTTCAGTTTATAAGGCTCTGGTACTTGAACTCGTCTTGGATTTGTTGACCTTGGCGTGTGCCCCGTTGCCTGGAGTATTTACTCTTGGAATCGGTGTGTTTTGTTTTGCTTTTACGGTACCCTCGTTCTGGGTATTGACGGCATTGATTTTGAGCGTGTTGCGGGTGGGTGTGTGTTGTGTTTCGGATTCCGGAGTTAATTGTGATGGAAGGCGTGTGCGTGCCTCTGACTCGGGGAGGGGCGGGGGAAATGACCGCCCTTTGTTCTGCGGGGGATGGGGGCGGGAAGGGGCTGGCTCGGGCTCCTCCGCCACAGCTGGGCGAGTGTCTCCGCAAGTGGAGGGCTGATCTGCGAACCGGCAGGTTGCGTGATTGCGGGTCTGCGCGCAGCCGCCTCCCTGCCGGGCCAAGGGGAGGATTTGATCACCCCCAGAGACAGCCACGCACGCACAGACCTTGGAGGGTCTTCAGGACGGTTCTGGGGCAGATGGAAAGCCCCCGTGTCTTCCCCCCTTTTCTGGGTGGAACTAAACACCCAATCTCCGGTCTCAGGCGTCGGTCTGGGCGCCGAGCTCTCAGGGCCGAGGCTTCCTTCCTCCCCTTCCCCGCCCCACGCAGCCCTCCCCAGGTCCGAGGTGATCTCCCACCCCACCCCTGCCTGGCCAGTCTCCAGCAGGAGTTTGCTCAAATGGGGGAGATTGTGGTGGTTGTAAAGTTTAAATCACGGTTTAGATCAGGTTTTTTTTTCCCCCTACACAAAGAGCATTCATTTGGTAAAACCTTAACGCAGTCTTCACACTTGGGAGGGTTTCGTTTAAAGGGACGCCACATCTTGTAAAGCAGCGTTTTTATTTTCTTCTTAATTCTGCAACTACGTCAGGAAACTTTTTTAATTTACTCAAGTTAATTGGATTATATAAAAGGCAAACTCAATTGCCAGATTAATCATGATTAGGAGATTTTTTTTCCATTTAAAAATAATAACAATGAGAAAGAATAGGGTGTCTATGATTTTAACCAAAACAGCAGTTGATATATACCATTATAGTTTTAATAGATACACATACCCTAGAGATACATGTATACAGGTGTAGATAGAGACAGGTATAGTCAATAGGTATACTATGCATAGAAATATTATATATATATCTTAAACATATGTGAATATATGCTTTTAGCAAAAGCGAGAGTAAACATTTTTAAACTTTCAATCCTTGTTTGTAAAATATAACATTGTAATGGATTTGATCACCAGTTTTGACAGTCTCTTAAAACATTGTTCTGTTTGTTCTTTAACAACATATAGTTTACTTTTAACTACATTTAAACATGTTTAGCTGAAGAAAAACACACACACACACTAAAGATGAAGGTAAACACATACAAACACACACACACACCTCTTTTCACTCTTTTTTATTTCTTATTTTTCTGTCATGGGGGCTGGACTCTGGGCCTGGGCACTCTTCAGCTCAAGGCTAGCACCCTAGCACTTGAACCACAGCACCACTTACGGCTTTTTTCTGCTTATGTGGTGCTGAGGAATCAAACCCAGGGCCTTATGCATAAGAGGCAAGCACTCTACCACTGAGCCAACTTCCCAGCCACACACCCCCCCCTTTTCTATCCTATCCCTTCCTAACCCCATCCCTGCCTATCCCCATCTGATCATTTCAACAGCTTTCATTTTGGCATTTATGCGTCTAGAAATTCCCATGTTATATATAGAGAGAGATATAGTCTATGTTATATCGATTTTTTTGATATATGTATGTAATATATCTCATGAAGATACATGATGGGGGAGGGATCACACTGGTACATACTGTTCTGCTTGTTTCTCACTGTGTAAAGTAAGTCAAATATATAAATGTACTGAAATGTTGATGTTTTTTCAAGTTTCCCAGTATGGATGTACCGTATGCATTTCACTAGTCCTCAAGTGACATTTTAGCTGTTTTGAATCTGTACCATTGTGAACAAGACCATGCTGAGGTTACATTCTCACACACATATGTGAGTGTTTCTCTAGGAAAAAGTGGAACATTTTCCCAGAAGTGAAAATGCTAGATTAAGGATAGGTATGATTTAAATTTTAATAGACATCACCAAATTGCTTCTGGGTTCAGTCTTTTTTCTATTTATTGACAGGCTAAAAAAATAAACAAGATAAGCTTGGGTATTTATTCAGTCCAACAACTATTTTGAGCATTCATGATGGTTACAATCACATAGGTTCCATGACCTGGACTTTATCAATTTAGAATTAATAGTTCCAAGAAGGGGAAAGGGACTATTCTCCATTAGCAAAAGAAGCTGCTGCTGTTGAAAACTTCAATACTTTCTAATTCAAACTGCAGGAAGGACTTCCTCTAAAGCTTCTTCTGCAAAAATATATTTCATAAATGGGTCACCCTTAACCCTGAGATTCATTGTTGTCGGCATCATAGAAGAAAGATCACGGGTACCAGTTCTTCTGCTGTGGTTCAGCATGGATTGTCCCTGATTCTGAATACTAACAAGATTCGTGTTGGAGAAGAAGCCAGGGCTTATTAACCCTTTCTTAAAAGGTCACTCCTAAAAATGTTACTCAGCAGTGCATGGCTTACCAGAGATGTCCTCTTGCTATATGTATACATCCTTCTCTCCAGCCCAGGGTAACGGTGTACGAGGGCACAGGTGCTGCCTCCATCTCCCCCCACCTAATTACAGACCCTCCTGGCCAGCTCAAAGGCCCGTGACCTCTATGTCCTGGTTACCCCAGACACACATACAAAGAGAGTATCACTAAGTATGGTGGCAAGAATAATGGCCAGCTAAAGAGACTCACATTACAAATCCCCAGGATTCATGAATATGCTATTTTACACGGCAAAGGGGATTTTGTAGATGTGATCAAGTTAAGAACTTTGAGATGGGGGAGATTATCCTGGATTATCCGAGTGGGCAGTTTCTTCAAAGTGGAAAAAGGGAGTCAGGAAGGACTGGTAGAGTACTTGCCTAACAATGTAAGGCACTGAGTTCAATCTCCAGTACTACCAAAAATATTGAATAACTATATACTAGACATGGTGTTACATACCTATGTAAGAGACAGAGACAAGCTTTATGCTGAGGCAACATAACAAAATCCTATCTCAAAAATATAACCTGGAACTAGACACCAATGGCAAATACATGTAATCCTATCTACTCAAAAGGTTGAGACCTGGAGAATCATGGTCTGAAGCCAGCCAAGCCAGAAAGGTCCAAGAGACTATCCCTAATTAACTAGCAAAATGCTGGACTGGCAATGTGGCCCAAGTGGTAGAGTAACAGCTATGAGCAAAAAAAAAAAAAAAAAAAGAGTGCTCAAGTTCCTGAGTTCAAGCCTTGATGCTGAGGAACAGACTTACCCCAGAGCCTGTAGGAGACTAGAACCCTACCAATACCTTGATTTCAACCCATGAGACGCATATTACCCTTCTCACACACACACACACACACACACACACACACACACACACGCAGAACTGTAAGATAATTTGTATTGTTTTAAGCAATCAGGTATGTGGTGATTTGTCATAGCAGCCACAGGAATCAAATTCAATAGGTAAAAGATCAAGCCGGGTGCCAGTGGCTCATGCCTGTAATCCTAGCTACCCAGGAGGCTGAGATCTGAGGATCGTGATTCAAAGCCAGCCTGGGCAGGAAAGTCTGTGAAACTCTTATCTCCAACTAACCACCAGAAAATGGGAAGTGGCACTGTAGCTCATGTGGTAGGGTGCTTGCCTTGAGCTGAAGAGCTGAGGGACAGTGTTCAGGCCCAGAGTTCAAGCCCCATGACCGACAAAAAAAAAAAAAAGATCAAGTACTTAGTGTCTTTTTTTTTTCCAGAGAACTAATGGCCATTATCTCAGAGAATTTTAACCGCACTTAAAAAAAAATAATTTCACAACACTAAGTGTATCTCATCAACAAATGCATTTCTTCAAATCAGTGTCCTAGAAACATGCACAGTTTGAAAAGAATTCCTGAAAGCTAGCTTGTTCTTTGGCGAGCCTCTAGATTCACTGGTCCTACCATTCATGATTTGACACCCAGTGCTGCTGGTTTGTGGTAGGACAAATACATCCAAACTGAATGAGGTCTCAAGTGACCAGTAGCTTTCCTGCTCTACTGTGGTCCAAGTACCTCTAGCTGAGAATTCCCAAGACCTAGAGGTGGGAGAGAGAGCAGGATCAGTAATCTCAGCATCTGTTTCACAAGGGGACAGTGCCTCTCCAGATCAGAGAGGTTTGTTTATTAGCATTTGTTTGTTTTGAAATTTATTTTTAAAAAGGCATTTTTAACACCCCCAAAAAGCCCTGATTTTCACAAAGAAGTGAGGCGTTTTTATAAAGAGCCATTCAAAAATAGTAATATAATTAAGACACTAAAATTGCCTCTGCTGAAAACGGCAAAGCTACTTTTAGTCATCTGAATTTTTCATCCATTCAGAAAGTCAACATGTGCCCTGTCTCCTGTCACTTCCCTTGAAGCCTCTCTTCCCATTTTTTTAAGTGGTGGGCTGGCAGATGGCCTTCTCAGTCCCCTGGGCTTTATGGCAGGCTACATAGGGCTGGACCCAGGCAAGCAAGAGCTGAGTATGACCTCCACAGCCCTGCGGCCTGGGCCTCCCTCCTTCCTGCTCTGCTCATTGGGGCACAGGTCACTTCCCTTCCCACAGTCACTCCAACTCTGGGAAGCCATGTGACCCCAGCCTCCCTCTCTATGTTTCCTTTGCATATCCTCTCTCTTTCAAAGTCTTACTGACCTACTGGGCTGGGAACAGGTGGTTTGATCATTTCCCTAAGGAAGAGGTTGTGGGGTGTGTGTGTGTGTGTGTGTGTGTGTGTGTGTGTGTGTGTGTGTGTGTGTGTGTGTGTGTGTGTGTGTGTGTGTGTGTGTGTGTGTGTGTGTGTGTGTGTGCGCGCGCTATTGGGGCTTGAACTCAGCATCTGAGCACTATCTCTTGCTTTTTCACTCAGGTGCTCTACTATTTGAGCTCCATTTCCAACTTTTTGCTGGTTAATTGATGATAAGAGTCTCATACACTTTCCTGCCAGGCTAACTTTGAACCACAATCTTCAGATCACAGCCTCCTGAGTAGCTAAGGTTACAGGTTTGAGCTAGCAGCACCTGGCTTTTAAGAGGTCACATTGGAGATGCAAGTAATCTAGAGAAACAGAAGAAGATGAGAAGAAGCTAAAAACAAACATCCCCACATCTGAATTTTACCAGAATCTCCCCTAGTTTTCCTTTGCCTGTTTGCAGAGTAAAGTTTTGAGGGTGATAAGAGCAGAAGCAATATGTGTCTGGCATTTTATTTACATCATCGTAACCATTGGGACAGGCTATGTGATAGGCGGCATCTCATTGATTCTAAGCACAATTTTAAAATATATTTTAAAGCACATTCTAAAAATAGTTTAATATCTCCAAAATTGAGACATGTGTTCCAATTGTAGCTTGCATTGAATTGACAGGTTTTTTTTAAAGAAATACATAAAATAATGATGAGCTGTATTACCAATGACACTTTTCTTAGGCTGGAGAGATTTCACAGTTCGGTTCCTTTTTGGAGATGGGGAAACTGAGGTCCAGAGATCTACTTAGGGTCATAGACATGGCAAAATGCAGAAATACTATTCTGTATATGTGCATTAGGTTTTTAATGTGCTGTTCATGTCATAATCTTCATTAGATTTTTTTGCTTGGCTTATTAATAACTAGAAACTCATTTTGTAATACCCTACTGTTGTCTTTTTTCTCTGTGATCCCGTCAATTTTTTTGATCCTGTGCATTTTTGTATTCCATATGTTGAGGCTAGTTTATTAGATGCAACTTCATAATTTTTGTGTTTTTCTAATAAGCCAATTTGTTACCATTATGATCTATCTATTCCTAATTATGCTTTTGGTCTAATATCATTGTAGCCATTTGGCTTTATTTTGGTTAGTGTTTGCCAGCTGTTGTAGTTTAGATCTCAAATGTCCCCCGAAGGCCCGTTAAGTTACAGGCTTGGCTTCTAGCTAAGCACTACTGGAAGGTAAGGGAAACTCTAAGAGCTGAGACCTGTTGGGAGGGCTTCTCGCCATTGGGGGACTACACTTGAGGAGGAGGATGGGACCCCCAGCTGCTTCCTCTTCTCCATTTTTTTTTCTTCATGACCAGGCCATGAGGTCAGTGGTTTTCCTCCGCCACACACTTTATCCATGATGTTCTACCTCACTCTAAGCCTCAGAGCAATGGGCCACCAGTCATGGATTGGAACTTCCAAATCGGTGAGCCCAAATAAACCTTTCCTCCTTACTAGCTGCTTATTCCCACCATAGCTCTTGCTATAGTGATAGAAAGCTGACTAACACACCAGATACATCCTCTTCTTTCATACTCTGAACTGTTAAAGTCGTTATGTTTTCTGAGTATTTTTACATGCAACATAGATTACAAATATATATATATATATATATATATATATATATAAACACATATATATATAACATTTATCTTTAAGTTTTTTAGCAGTTGATCATGTCTGTCCTTTTAATGATGTGTTTTAGTCTACATCCCTTAAAGCTTAGTTCCATTATCGTATTTATCAATTTCTATGTTTCCAGTACTGCTTTTCCTTATTAGATATTTTTTTGCTTTTTTAGAAAGTTGACTATTTTTTGTCTCACCCCAGTGGTTCATGCTTATAATCTTAACTACTTGGGAGGCTGGAAACAGGAGGATTGCAAGTCAAGGCTAGTCCAAGCTCCCCCCACCCAAAGTGCAACAGACCCCCTCTCAATTCAGAGATGGGTGCAGTAGAATATTCCTGTCATCCCATCAACAACAGTGGAAAGACTAGAGGTAGGCAGGCTGCACAAACTCAGATGGAGCCTATCCTAAAAATAATCATGGAAAAACAAGGCTAGAGGCATGACTCCGGGGCTTACACGAGGCCCTGAGTTCAAACTCCAATATTGGAGGGGGGAAGATAAATGAGATAATTTAAAGAGCTTTCTTTTTTCTTTAGTCAAGGATAGCAGAAGTTCTTGTTTGCTAAGTACCATTTTCCCCTCTATTGATTTGGGGTTTATACTCTCTACTTCTGTTATTTTTATGGTTTACTTGGAAATTTTATTATACATTTTAACTTTCCAAACTCTAAAATTATCCTAATATCCTTCTGCTGTAAGAATGCAAGGCCTGTAGAACATCTGAGCAATAAACAAGCATTTTGGGTACATGTTTATCTTGCCCTTTGCACCCTTCCCAGTTATAGCCATTATCAACGTTGTTACTGTTAGTAGAAGGACCATGCTTTATATTTACACCAATTCTTTCCACTTTTTTTGCTCATCTTTCCTTCCTGCCTCTCAATAAGACCTTCAGGATTCTTTTTCTTCTTCCTGACATTCAAAAGAATGTTCTTTTATTGAATGTGAGTAGTAGTAAACTACTTAGTAAACTACTTTTGCTCAATATAAAAATATCTCTATTAGGCCAGGGAAGGTGGCTCAGTGGTAGAGCCCTTGCCTTGCATGCATGAGGCCCTGAGTTCAATTCCTCAGCACCCCATAAGCAAAAAGAAAAAAACCGGAAGTGGTGCTGTGGCTCAAGTGGTAGAGTGCTAGCCTTGAGCTGAAGAGCTGAAGGACAGTGCCCAGGCCCAGAGTTCAGGCCCCACGACCGGACCCCCCCCCAAACACACACACACACACACACACACACACACACACACACACACACACACACACACACACACACACACACACACAAATCTCTATTATTACCCAATCAGGAAAGATGTTTCAGACTGACTGTTATTAATACACTCTCTTCCAGCTCCCATCTTGCTTTGGAGAGCCTACTACTGGTGATGGTGTTCCTTTGTAGTGACTGTCTCTTGTCTATATTTTTTATCTTTGACATTTGGCTTTGCTACCATGTGTATAGCTATGGATCTTTCTCTCTCTCCCTCCCCCTTCTCCATTTGTGCTTTTGTTGAACCTAAGGATTCATGTCTTACCACTTCTAAATATATAGCTATCATCTTAGGAAAAAAAAAACTTTCCCTTTGTTCCTTCTACTCTTTCTGGGACTTGCTCAGATATGATAGGCTTTCTCTCTTTGGTTTCTAAATCTCTTAACCTTTCGCAGATTATGTCATCTCCTGTTTCTCCATGCTACTGCATTCTGGGTAGTTTTCCAGGTGTATCTTCCAGTAATTCCTTCTTCAGTGGCATCTATACACTGATTCTTTGTTTAATTATGTTTTTTTCATTTCAAAAACTGTTTCACATTTCTAGGAGTTTCATGTGGTCCTTTTTCAAATCTCCCTAGTAATTTCTGATGGTGTCTCTTTGCTTATTCACCTTTGTGATTTTATTGGTTTTTTTTCCTACTTTTTCATAGCATTTGACAGTTCTAGTGTCTGCAGGCTTGAGTGGTTAAATGTATTCTAAATTATTTTTAGTATTGCTTATTTGGAGTGGCTTGTCTTTCTGTATTGCATGATCTTAAAATGTGGAAGCTCTACAGGTCTAAATTGAAGACATTGTTTTGCAGAAGAGATGCTTATTCACCTCGATTGAAGCCAGAGATCCTGTTGACCTGGAAATACTCTACCTCTTTCCAAGGGTGATAGCTTAATGTAGGATTCCAAGGTACAGCATCCCTGCCTCACTGCCGGTTCCAGGGTTAGCAACACTTGTCCCTCCTTTCACATTTGTTGTGAAAAGGTAACCCACTGCTGTCAGATCTGATTTTAGCTCAGTTTTCTGTGGAGTAGGATAATCAGTTCTTGGCGATTTCTCTTAATTTTGTAAACTTAGCAATACCTTAAAAATATCTTTTAGCCGAGCCTGGTAGCTAAAATCTAACCTGCTCAAAGGCTGAGATTTGAGGATCATAGTTCAGAGCCAGCCTGGGCAGGGAAGTCTGTGAGACTCTTATCTCCAATAAACCATCAAAAAAAAAAAAGCTGGGCCGGGCGCTGGTGGCTCACGCCTGTAATCCTAGCTACTCAGGAGGCTGAGATCTGAGGATCGCGGTTCAAAGCCAGCCCGGGCAGGAGAGACCGTGAGACTCCTATCTCCAATAAACCACCAGAAAACCGGAAGTGGCGCTGTAGCTCAAGTGGTAGAGCGCTCGCCTTGAGCTGAAGAGCTGAAGGACAGCGCCCAGGCCCAGAGTTCAAGCCCCACGACCGACAAAAAAAAAAAAAAAAAAGCTGGAAGTAGAAATGTGGCTCAAGTAGTAGCGTGCTAACCTTGATTTGAAAAGCTCAAGGACAGTGTCCAGACCCTGAGTTCAAGCCCCAGGACTGGCATACACACATAAAAATGCAGGTGTTCGGAGGAGGCTGCAATGCTTGATAAGAAATGTACTCATTATCTTGCCCATGTAATTGTAACCCCTGTGTACAGTATGTTAACAAAAAATAAAAATTTAAAAAAAACACAGGTGTTCACTAGCCAAATTAGATTTAGAAAAAAACTCAAATTTAAAAATATGTAATATTGTATAGTTAAACATTCTGTATCTATTATAATATATTCTTATCAACAATCCTTTTTAAAAGTTTCTGTCAGATTATGGACTCCTAAAGGCAGGAACTTTGTCCTTTTCTTCTGTGTGTTTCATCTGTGCCTTTCATACAGCCAGTGTTCAGTGAAATGAAATAGGCGGGGGTCTTATAGCAGAAAGGCAGCTCTTGGGTAAGGGCACTAATGAAAATAATGAACATTAGCCTCATTCAGGAGTGATTGATTTAAGGATCTTAGTTTTGAGAGAGCCATCAATCAATTCAGTAAACTACTTCTGTATTCCTACCTACCATGTGCATAGCTTTGTGCTCAGTGCTTTGGCAAATACAAGAATATTAGCGCTTCCTACAAGCTATTGTAGTTAAAGGAGAGATACGTCATATACAGAAAAAAAATAACAGACGGAAAATGTCTTAAATGCTAGAGAGAAAGCATTCATCCATGCTCAGTACATTTATCAAGTTCATGTCTCCTGAGAATATTCCAGTTTCTTATAAACACTACATATCATCTGAAGTTGTGGTAATATGGCTTTGTCTTCCCTCTATGGAATTCCTCTGTGATGTCTTGGATTTGATCTTTTACAATTGCAGCCAAGGTCCCTGTGTTCATTTCCCTTTCATTAAACCACAACAATTATTTGTTGACTGAGTAATCCCATAGGACTAACAATATCATGGAGTCTCCAGTCTTTGTTCTTCTTAGTGCTTGGTTTAACACCTTAGAGAGACAGTGAAATTCTCCAAGATACACCATGAACCAGTTGTGCAAACATAGTATAAAGCATAAAAATAAGCTGAAACATGTTCAGAGGGAAGGTAAGGAGGGAGGGCACAGGAATGGAGGGAGGAAGGGTGAGCAAATATAATCATTTTATTCAATGTACATTATGTAAAAGTTGTACTATATAACTTGAAGGTAGGGATGCGATGGGGAAAGATGAGAGGGAATGATAGAAAGGGTGACATTGTTGAAGATGAATTGTACTCTTAACCTGCCTTCTGGAATTGAAACTCTTTGTATAACTATTTAATTAAAAAATAAATATAGGGGCTGGGAAGGTGGCTCAGTGGTAGAGCGCTTGCCTTGCATGCATGAGGTCTTGGGTTCGATTCCTCAGCACGATATAAGAAAAAAGAAAAAAGCCGGAAGTGGCGCTGTGGCTCAAGTGGTAGAGCGCTAGCCTTGAGCTGAAGAGCTGAGGGACAGTGCCCAGGCCCAGAGTTCAGGTCCCATGACCGACCCAAAAAAATTAAATGAATAAATAAATAAATATAAAGAACATAAAATAGCATGTATTTATCATGTACAACATTGTTTTGAAATACATGTATATTATGAAATTACTAAATTGAACTAATTAACATAAGTATTACCACACATAGTTTTTTTTTTTTGGGTCCAGTCATGGGGCCTGAACTCTGGGCCTGGGCGCTGTCCCTCAGCTCTTCAGCTCAAGGCTAGTGCTCTACCACTTGAGCCACAGCACCACTTCCGGCTTTTTTTTCTTTTTGCTTATGTGGTGCTGAGGAATCGAACCCAGGGCCTCAGGCATGCAAGGCAAGCGCTCTACCACTGAGCCACCTTCCCAGCCCCCACACATACTTATTTTTGTGCTGACATTAGTTGCAACCTATACTCTTAATGATTTCTAAGAATATCACACATTTTATGGTACTCTAGGATTTGAATTCAGGACCTTGAGTTTACTTGGCTTGTTGCTCAGCTGTTACTCTTACAACTTGAGCCATATCTCCAGTATTGCTTTTTGTGTGTGGTTATTTTGGATATAGGGGGTCTCATGGATTTTCTTCTCTGGCTGGTTTTGAGCTCAGATCTTCAGATCTTAGCCTCCTGGGTAGCTAGGATTATAAGCATGAGCCACAAGCACCTGGCACATGATGTTATTAACTGTAGTCCCCATACTATATAATGAATCTCTTGAACTCATTCCTTCTAAGTTTTTTTTTAAGTGAATCTTTTTTTTAATTGTGAAAATACCGTACAGAGGGGTTACAATTACATGGGCAAGATAATGAGTACATTTCTTATCAAGCATTGTTGCCTCCTCCTGTTTCCCCTTCCCATCCCTTCCCATCTCCCCACCTTCCCCCAACCCCTACCCCCCCACACCCCTCACCCCTGGCCAAAGTTGTAAAGTTCTTTTTTCAGCATAATGATTTGTACATTTCATTGTTACAATGGGTCCACCTGTATCCCTATTTAAACCATTTGTTTTTTCCCTTCCCCTCCACAAATTATACCAACATCAAATACAGTGAAAGCAGGGATTATACTGTGAGGGAGGGACATACAAAGCAACAAAGAAATCATCTTATAGATATTTTAGAAACAATTGCATGAAAGAAAAAAACACTTGAATACTTATATTGGGATTCATTTCACTTAACATCAACTTATCTGACGTTTTCTGCTTGTCTCAGACATATACTTGTTATTGCAAATAAGGGAAACCATGGGATCTATGTTTCTTTGGGCCTGGTTTACTTCACTTAATATAATTTTTTCCAAGTCTTTCCATTTCCTAACAAATGGGGCAATGTCATTCTTTCTGATGGAAGCATAGAATTCCATTGTGTATATATACCACATTTTCTTGATCCATTCATCTACTGAGGAGCATCTGGGTTGGTTCCATATCTTAGCTATGGTAAATAATGCTGCAATAAACATAGTTGGGCTGGTAGCTTTAGTATGGTTTGTTTGTGATCATTTGGGTAAATGCCCAAAAGTGGGATTGCTAGGTCATAGGGGAGCTCTATTCTCAAAATGGATCAAAGACCTCGGAGTCAAAGCAGACACTCTGAAAACATTACAGGATGGAATAGGAGAAACCCTAGGTCTCCTTGGAACAGGCCGAAATTTTCTTAATAGAGACCAAGAAACACAACAAATCAAAGAAAGGTTGGACAAATGGGATTGCATGAAATTGCAGATCTTCTGCATGGCAAAAGACATAGCTAGTAAGATCAATAGAAAGCCCACGGATTGGGAGAAGATCTTCACTAGCCATACAACAGACAAGGGTCTCATATCTAAAATATACCTGGAACTCAAAAAATTAAGTCCCCCAACAACAAATCCTCAAAGAAACAACTGCCCAATAAATAAGTGGGCTAAAGACTTAAAGAGAAACTTCTCTGAAGAGGAAAAAAGGATGGCCAATAGACACATGAAGAAATGCTGATCCTCTCTAGCCATAAAAGAAATGCAAATCAAAACAACACTGAGATACCACCTCACCCCAGTTAGAATGGCTATAATCAAGAACTCTAATAACAACAGATGCTGGAAGGGATGTGGACAGAAGGGAACCTTATTGCATTGTTGGTGGGAGTATAACCTTGTTCAACCACTTTGGAAAGTAGTATGGAGGTTCTAAGTTTTATATCCTTTTACCATCAATTCCTCAACTGCTTCTATCCAAGCCCCTGGTAACTACCAATAGCCTCTGTGATCCCAACAGTTTTAGTTTCTACATTTAAGATCATGGAGTATTAGTCTCTGCTTGGCTTATTTCGCTTGACATTATGTCATTTAGGTTAATCCATGTTGTCACAGATTACAAGATATTCTTCTTTATTTAAAGCCGAATAATGTTTTGTTATGTGTTTATTCCCTATTTACTGTATCCATTTCTCCACTGGTAGACACTTAGATTGATCCTAGCCACTGTGCTTACAACTATAGTAAACATGAGAGCGCAGAAATTCCCTCAGCACACTGATTCACTTCCCACGGATATATGCCTGATGGTGTGATTGTTGGATATTCTGGTTATTCTGCTTTTTTACTTTTGAGGAAATGCCATACTATTTTTCTACAATTTGCCTTTTTAAATGTAGCCATGTTCCCATTAATAACCTACTTTCCTTATCTTTCTCTCTAAGCTAAAGCAAAATATGAAAGGAGCAGGAAAGAGGTAGCCAGCCATTTCCCTCAATCTCCTCCAAATAAGATGAGCTGTATTCTAGTTCTTTTTAAAGTTGCTTCCTGCCAGACATCAGTGGCTCATGCCTGTAATCTTAACTACTCAGGAAGCTGAGATCTCAGGATAATATTTTAAAGCCAGCCCACAAAGGTGACCTTTATCTCCAATTAGCCACCAAAAAGCTAGAAGTAGAGCTGTGGATCAAGTGACAGAGCACCTGTGTTGAGTGAAAAAACTAAGAAGAGACAGAACTCAGACACTGAGTTCAAGCCCCAGTATTGGCAATAAGTAAATAAATAAATAACGTTGCTTCTCTATTATTGAAAGCTGTGGCTACACCAGGCTGTAGCCCCAGCAGCACGCTCCCAGTTCCCATCAGGCATTGCACTATCTTGCCCGAAAAGGCCCTGTGCTTACCTGGTGTATTCTTACATGCAAACCATTTTGCTTCTACAAGTTAGGAAGACTTGGTAAGGTATGGCAAGCCTCACGATGAAAGTTTCCTTTCAAGCAGTTCATTAACATCATAAGGCAAGCTAGTGAAATAACAGATCTCAAAGTTTCCAAGGGCATATCTAAAATCTAAGTCAATCTTTCGAACACATCTAACATTTCATAGGAAAATAAATCTTTAATTTAAAAAACTAGGAAGCAAAGAGAAGACAAGTTCATTTTTGGCTCAAAATACTGGAGAGAGCTGCAGAAATTTTTGAAGGAACACTGACAACTTTCTGATGCCTATCAGATAATAGTACTTCCTAAGTTGTATTGGAGACAAATGAGATAAGGTACACCAATTACTTAGCACAACATGTGACATACACAAAGTGTTCAGTGATTAGTATGTTGAAGATGCCTATATTCTTTTAATGCTTAACAGGAAAGGAATTTTCCCAGAACAATCTTTATTTTAGAAATCTCAATATCTCTCTGTTCCTCCTGTCACCAATAGGATAGCATGACACCATTAAAACTATATATCCTGGCTGGGAAGGTGGCTCCGTGGTAGAGTGCATGCAAGAGGCCCTGGGTTTGATTCCTCAGCACCACATAAGCAGAAAAAGCTGGAAGTGGTGCCATGGCTCAAGTGGTAGAGCGCTAGCCTTGAGCTGAAGAGCTGAGGGACAGCGCCCAGGCCCTGAGTTCAGGCCCCATGACCAACAACAACAACAAAAAAAGTGTATATCTCTTAGTGTGTGTGTGTGTGTGTGTGTGTATTCACATGCTTGTGGTACTGGGCTTGAACTCAGGGCTTTACTATTCACCATTCTCATTTGGAGTTTTTTTGTTCTAGGCTGGTGCTCTGCCACTTAAGTCATACCTTTGCTTCCAGCTTTTTGCCAACCAATTGGAGTTAAGAGTCTCACAGACTTTCCTGCCTAGGCTGGCTTTGAACCATGATCCTTAGATCTCAGCCTCCTGAGTAGCTAAGATTACAGATGAGAGCTATCAGCACCTGTTAATTTTTTTTAAGTAAGGTAACAAACAGTTTATTTAACAAAGCAAAAGTAGAGGCCACTCAGGAGAGTGAACAATGGAACCAGGAAACTAGTTGTCCATTGTTTTAACATAGTCATTTCAACACTGTTATTCTCTGTCATCTGCAGTCATACAACCCAAAATAAGGTACCTTGCATTTTAGTTTCCTATAAATCAATGTGTCACCCAGGAGAAAGTTTATTTACCCCTATTATATTAGTGAGTTCTTATGCATTCGTTTTACAATTTTTGTTATTAAACTACCATGTGACAGGCACCTTGCTGAGCCCTGGAGGTTAGTAGTGAATGAGAGCAACTCCTGACTTCACAGAGCTCAGAGAGAATCAATATGCCTGATGAATTAAAGAAATTCTCACTTTGGGAAATAACTTCACCCTCCTCCAACCAAATCTTTCATCAGAATTCATAATTTGTATCCAGAATCGTTTCTCATTTCTACTGTCCATTCTGACTAAAAAACGCTAATAAGAAGTGGAATGATAAAACAAAATGGGGATAGAAAGAAGGACATGACTTGGGCACCCCATGAATTAATCAGCCCTTGAATGATCAGGAGGTGATATATAAAACGTAAGTATCATAGTTCATGCCTTCCTAAATAATTAAACATATTAAAGAAGGGACAAAAAGACCACATTTCAGAAGAAATGAGTAGCCTGAAGGCAGAGGGTGAGCAGAAAAGAACTCTGGAATAGCATTTAGAAGGCTTTTCTATACTGTAACAAGCCAGGCAGACAGCAGGAGGAAGGATGCTAATATAGATCTTCCCATATATTCTCAAGTAGTGAATGCCAGCCTAGAGGTCACAGAATTATTACAAGGCAGCTGAGAATCCATCTGTGCATGGGCATTTTTATCAATACATGTGAGTACAGCTACTATTATATGGAGATTTTTTTTAACATTAAAAGGTATCTTTGTACTTGAAACCTACAGTCTTAAAATATATGCTTATGGACTGTCATAAAAATGGGATCAAAGGGTCATTGAGAGGAGAAGAGAGTACTCTTTCTTTCTTTTCCTGTCTGTATGTCAGACAAGACATGAAGGGGTAAGGCAAGGAAAAGAGAGAAGAAAGGTACAAAAATATAGAAGGGAAATTAGGAAGTCCTATGAACTTGTAGAAACTCTAGCTGTTTTTCTTGTCTGCTGTGGAACTTTAGAACAAGTCACCTCACCTCTCTGAGTCTTGCTTTCCTCATCTATAAAGTAGAGGTAATGATAGCTAGGAGCCACCTTCACAGCTCAGAGGTAGCAGCTTATATAAGCGTTTGCCAAAATAATGAAAGAAACGTAGTGCACTGTGGCTCACCCATGTAATCCTTGCTACTCAAAAGGATCACAGTTCGAAGCCCACCTGGCAGAAAAAAAAATCCCTAAGACTTTTATCTCCAGTTAACCAGCAAAAAGCAGAAAATGAAGGTATGGTTGAGGTGGTAGAGTGCTATCCTTGAGTAAAAATGCTAAACAGGAGTATGAGGCCCTGAGTTTACATCCCAGTACCAGCAGAAAAGCAAGCAAGCAAGGAGCAAAACAATTTATATGTGGAGGATAGGACGTTCTGCCATCGGCGAGTTGGAGACCCAGGAAAACCAATGGCTCAGCTGAGTCTGACGGCCTTAGAATTAGGAGAGCCTAAGATGTGAATCCTGATCATAACGCAGAAGAGATAAGGTGAGACAGCTCAGTCGGCAGTAAGGCAGGAGGAAAAGGGGGCTGTGCTGTTCAGTGGATTGGATGATGCACCAGCATGAAGTTAGGAAGGGCAATCTACTCTACTGAGTCCATAGATTCCCAGGCTAATCTTATCTGAAAGCATCTTCTTATACACTCAGGAACAACAGTTAGTCTGGCACCCTGTGGCCCATTCACACCTATCACAGCAGTTTACTAAAATAATGCACACAAAGTACTCATTCCTATGTCAGACACATCGAAAGTCCTGAAATATTAGCTACTACAACCATCGCCATCCCTTACTGTCCTATCCTGTATCTACCTATGAAATCTTTCAGAGTCTTACCTGTCAGCAAAATATCTCACTGCTACTTTCTGATCAATTCTCATCTTTAATAAACTGGATTAGTCAGAACTTTCCATTGCAATAGAAACTGACCTTTTGCTATTCTATTCCCCCTTAACAAAAAAAAAAAAAAAAAAGGAATAAAGATGTTACAAGGGCGACTAGAATAACTGAAAGATCTGATCCACCGAGTTTCAAGAAAGCAGACACAGGGACAGCAGGAGGACAGCAGGACTGACAAGATCCCACAGACCAACCGCAGCCAGGATGGCTCTCTCGATGTTTCTGCCTCTCATCCTTGTACCTGTGACTCAGCCTGTCAGCTTAATTATTTCAGAGACTCTTTCTCTGTGAATCTAGCACCAGAACCACCAGCATTCCCGGGCATAAATCTTGCTAGTATGACCACCAGAGAGAAAGTTCCAATTATAAGGAAAGGATTCTGAGTGGTCACATACCCATCTCTGTGGTTTAAGGGAACTATGACTAGGGATGAGGGTGGATTCCCCCAAATAGAAGAAGGTCTTGCTCCTAGATCCAAGGAAGAATAGTGCTAAGTATGCAATTGTGACACTGTCATTCATTTAGCGCCTACTGTTTGCCTAATCCTGTATCCAGCCCCAGAGATACAGACGTGGCAGAGATATCCATGGTCTCAGCCCTCCTGCAGCTGTCATTCTAATGGAGAGACAGTAATAAAGAAACTGGAGATTTGAATTTCTGTAAAGAAACATGGGGCAGACAGCAGTGTGTATGTGCATCAATCACACACAAACACATAGCCATCTCATAGGAAAATATGCAAGAGCTTCATGCCAGCACATCTTCATCACCACCCGCAGAGGCCTCCGGCACAGTGCTCCCTTCCTTGGTTGCCTTGGAATTCTCTGGTTAAATCATCCACTTCAGCACCCATTCATCTTTCCCTTCTAACCCTCAATTTTAGTCCTTTAGAAGCCTATTGAGAACCAGTGATGCAAAGAAGACACCAGCTAGATTTCCAAGCAGATCTGCATGCTCGGAAGTATGCCCAAAAAGTAGGGAAACCTGAAGCACTGTTACACAGGAACCTCAGTCAGGGAAAAGAACAATGGAAAAGACAGACATAAAATCAGTGTCTCAGAATTTATCATCCAGAACCATGGCTTAGGAAGAAGTCAACTGGGACCTACCATTGGGACCGAGGGGCAACTGGATTTCAACTTCACTCTTGCAAATGTGAGATTGATGAGGTGTTATATATAGTCATTCTATTTGTGTGCAAATGTGTTTCAAATATTTCCTTCTAATGTAATTATTTTTGAAATTCTGTGAATGGTTTTAGCAACCTTATGTTGGCATTTCTTCACATTCTAGTATAGTGATGATCCTTGACCTATTTGATTTGACTTATAATGATTTGACTTATAATTTCTTTTTTTTTTTTTTTTTTTTTTTTGGTCCGGTCATGGGGCCTGAACTCTGGGCCTGGGCACTGTCCCTCAGCTCTTCAGCTCAAGGCTAGCGCTCTACCACTTGAGCCACAGCACCACTTCCGGCTTTTTTCTTTTTGCTTATGTGGTGCTGAGGAATCGAACCCAGGGCCTCAGGCATGCAAGGCAAGCGCTCTACCACTGAGCCAACTTCCCAGCCTCTTGACTTATAATTTCTTGACGAGATGGTAGGTTTATCAGGACATAATCCAATTTTAAGTTGAGCAGCATCTGTCCTGCAAACCTCAAAATCTGGATCATGCAACCTTTGAGAGGTCCTGGCATTTGCTCTTAAAGAACACTTGCTATTACTAGACTCTGTGCTTTGCCTTTATACATATTCTCATTTAGGAAGGTGGTGTTATTGTTTGTGGTTTATGAAGAAAGAAAGTGAGACCAAAGGGGAAGTTATCTTGCAAGCTAGAAAAGTACAGAGCTGGGAGGGAGGTGGCTATAACTTGTTTGGCTCCAAGACCCAAACTCATTCCTTTCTGCCCCTAGCTCTCAAACGCCCATTTCCCAGCTCAGCCAGCCTGGAATGAAGTTGTTTTCACTTTGTAGTGAATTCACTAAATAAAAACTATGCTATTTTTTCTCATAAAGTTAAAACAATCACCTAAATTCCATTTTTAAGTTCTGAGATTTGTCCTTAACCTTTGGCTAGTAAAAGCATGTTATTGTGGTTATACTCTAGAAGGTAGAGGATTTTTTTGGTTGTTTTAATTGTTCTCAGTTGGCAAAAATAAAATATTGTCAAACCTGCATACGTGTTCAGAAGTTTTGTTTTGACATTTACCATGCCATGACATCTCAAAGTCCGGAAAGCATTGTTCTCTATAACGTTGGCACCTCCAAAAGGTAGAGCTACCATTGAGTGCTTATGTGGACCAAACAGGTTGGATGGGTTCCATCCAGGCAGGTCTTACCTGGTCAACCAGCTCTTACCTTCATTTTACAGGAAACAGATTAGGAAACTAAGGAGGCTTAGAGAGATGAGGGTCTGGGGCCCAAACTCCATACTTATACCTTCCTGTGCAGGCTGCTAGCCCTCGTCTCCCAGCCCACATTGTATTTTGTCCCAAGAAGCACTCCTCTAGGCCCTTGTGCCTTCCCTTTGAACAAGTTCTTATTGCCCATCAGTTCAGTTCCTTTTCATGTAACTGTCAGTTTCTGTTGCTTACACCCAGAGCACTATTGAGCATCATTCACCCCAGTCCACAACCTCATCTTCCCTTCACCCTTTCCCCACACCCCACCCTTCTCTCACTGGGCAGCACTGATGGCTCTCAGAGACCCCATGTGAGAGGGCAGAGGCCAACTCTTATGGACCTCTTTGCTACTCTAACTTGGAAGGACTTCCTAGGAATTTAATAGGGAGGCTATGAACTGTGTGTTTCTGCCTTTTGTTGGTCAGGGACATTGAGGTCAAATGAGTTTCCCAGAGCTCTTAGAAGTACACCAAGAGTTCTCTCATTTCAGGGCCAGGCAGGCTTGGATAAGTGAAGTAACTACTGGTTGACTTATATGTTCATAATGCCCTTGGTATGGGTGTGTGGCTTTCTCCTTTTTCTTTTATTGTTACTTTATTATTTTTAATTAATTTATTTTTATTGTAAAGGTGATGTACAGAGGGGTTACAATTACATAAGTCAGGTAACGACTACATTTCTTTTTGAACGGTGTCACCTCTTCCCTCATTTTCTCCCAGTGTTTTCCCTTCCAACCTCCCTCTCCCACAAGACGTACAGTCCATTTTCAACATAGTGTCTGGTGAGTATCACTGCTGCATTTGTTCACCCTTTGTGCCACTATTTCTGTGTTCCCCCTTATCCTCCCCCAAACAGATAAATTTACATATAAGACAAAAGGTACAGAAATCAAAACAACAACTCTTGGTGTGGGGGAAGTGGGAGAAAAATTGGGGAGAGGGTAACAATGTTCAACAAAAACTGTGCTTCTTACCTTACGTATGTAACCCTCTGTACATCACCTTGACAAATTAAATTTAAACCCCCCCCAGCAACTCTTTGTGCAAAGGTTGGAGGGTGTTTTTCTCCTGGGCTCCACACATTTGGAGCTCTGGCAATTTGCAGAGGTAAGTGCACCTCTGGGCTGACCAGAGGCTGTTTGTCACTCGTTCTTTGGCTCATCTACAGTGACAGCCACATGGTATGGCTTCATGTGGCTGCCAAATGTGGCTGTGGCAGGCACATATGCAAACAAGAAGAGCACCTGTGCTTTTCATGAGGAAGAGAAGGAGCAAGCTGGTTCTCTGGACTCATGAGTGCTCAGAGCAGAAACGTAGAGGCTCTGGTGTCACCTAAAGAAGAAGCAAACCATAGACCGATGTCATTTTCAGGACCTATAAGATAAAAGGAAAAGACCCCCATCAGCCCCACAGAACCAGAAATAGCTAATCAGGCCTTTGTAATTTATAACATGAGGAAAAGGTTGACAAAGAACACCAACAGAATAGTATATGTAACATTATGCAGTAGTAATAAGAATAAGACTTGGCTGTGACTCCTATTTGTCCTTTTCTTTAATGCCTACTATTTACTCCTTCTTCCTAAAAAAAAAATACTCTTCTTTCTACCCTTCCATTTTTATTCAGGCAAAAAAAATACTGCCCTCACTCCACCAAAGACAAAAGGATCCCTGGAGGCTCTTCCCAGATGCCAAAAGGTAGAGCCAGGAGGTGGGCATAAGTCCTAAGTGCATCCAATTGGAAGTCCCCTTGGGTCATTTTTGGGCAGAGTAATGCAAGGATGGAAGAATTGTTTGAAATTCAGTCATTTTGGCTCTAGCACCTGAGCCAAGCTGTCAGAGAGTTCATATTCCTGAAGCCATCTGTTCCAGGCCTGGTCCTTTGACCTCCCCTTTGAACCAATGAGCTTCTCCATAGCCTACCAGGCAAATCCTTTTGTTAGGCATTGCAAGTTTCTGTTGTTTCCAACCAAAGAATCCTACTGATCATTACCCACCCAAATTAGAGATATCCTCTTCACAGAGAACCACTGAAAGGTCATGTCCCTGATCCTGTAGTGAGCGGCCCTGCCACAGTGTAGGGTCTCTTCATTTGAAATGACCTTGGGAGCCTGTTTCTGTGCTGTACAAAAACACGGGACCTTATAACTATACTTCAGTTTGGACCCAGAACAACATTACCAGCTCAATCATCTGGTTATTCACCATGCTTGGCTACAAATGCCAAAAAACCTCTTGACTGTTTCCAAAAATAAAATCCAGCCTTGCAGGATGAGGATCTGCCACTATTGTGCTTATTCCAAATAATGTGGCATCAATTTGAAGAAAATTCTCAAGGGAGCCCCAAAAGTGTCTGGAACAATAGTAGCAGCCTTGGGATAAATATCTGGCATCTCTGATGACTGCTAAAAACGGGGGGGGGGGGGGAGGACACTCACTTGGATGGACATATTCTGAATAGCTTATCTCATTATCTCTGTGGCAGAGACAGATTTCCAAGCCTAAGAAGTAGAGTTTGTTTTAAAGATCTTTTGAGAAAGTTCCCTTCAAGCAGCCCAAGACCCCTTCCTAACTCCTAGACATGACTTCCTCTTTCCATGGGAAGCAGATGAGGTTTTAAAGGCAGTGGCTATTATCTGTTCTTGCATAGGATGTATGTCCTCTGCCCATGGATGGGATATACATCTAAATTAAGAAAATATGCAGCCAGGTACCAGTGGCTCAAGCCTGTAATCCTAGCTACTCCAGGAGGCTGTGATCTGAGGGTCATGGTTTGAGGCTAGCCCAGGCAGAAAAGTCCAATAAACTACTCAAAAAAAATGCTGAAAGTGGCACTCTGGCTCAAGAGGTAGAGCATCAGCCTTGAGCAAAAGAAGTTCAGGGACAGTGCCTAGGCCCAGAGTTCAAGTCCTAGGACCAGGAAAGAAAAGAAAAAGAAAAAAGAGAGAGAAATACAGAGAAAGGAAAGGAGAGAGAGAGAGAGAGAGAGAGAGAGAGAGAGAGAGAGAGAGAGAGAGAGAGAGAGAGAGAGAGAGAGAGAGAGAGAAGAAAAGATTCAGCATCCACCAGAAAACCTTTTCTTTAACTCTCCTTGTGGAGGCAAGCATGATGTTTCCTTGAATTTTTGGTTAACCTTAGATTGGGGTAAAAATTTGCCTTTGTATTGCCTAAAATGAGAGTTATATGGCTTTGTATGTATGTTATGGGATATGTGCATATATATGTTTGAATGACATCTGTAAGTGGATGGAACAGATGCTCCCTTACCCCATCTTGTCACGGTCACCTGGCTGCATCCACAACACAATCAGGCAGATGAATGAATACACGCTTCATCATTTAACCACATGCCTCGGCCAAGTACAAGCTCCTAAGCCATCCCAGCAATCAAAGAATCCCACCTTCAGGCAAAAGACAGAAGAAATGTGGTCATTCTTGATGTGTCTTTTTGACAGGGAAACAAAGGAAAAGTGAAGCTTTCAGTATTGACTTGTCTCTGGGTATCGTGCCATTCCCATCTCTTTATGATCAAAAGATCACAGCCCAACTAGAAGAGGAAGAATCTACTTTTGGCAAGCTCCAAGACGGTCTTGGATTATTTATTTGTTCTGTAACTCATTTCTGTCAAACATTCTTTTTCTATCTCTTGTCATAAAAAATTGAAATGCTAGTTTCTCAGTAGATGTCTTAGCTTTAACTATCTCTCTGACCTTGGACAAATTATTTAACCCTTTTGGATCTGTGTCCAGGAGGGTAAGCTCAGTGCCTGACACAACAAAGGTGCTCCAGGTGTGAAAGAATGGGATGTGTTCTATGGTCCCTCCAGTTTTAACCGTCGGTAGCTTCCCTGGTAATCGAAGGGGATTCAACATTGAGCTCTCTCCCTATGGTGGACATCACCTATTGTCCTCTTGTCATGTTTGGTATCATTGGGTGCTTCTCCAAAACATTTTTTTTCATTTTCTTCACTATGCCCAGTTACCACATTAGCATCTAAGGATCCTCTAGAGAGTGTAGAATTGAAGAGTCACAGGATTGCTGTCGCTGACCATTGTTAATGCTCTTGACTTTTGCTTATTTATTCTTTTACACTGTTTACTTGAAAAACTTTCCATGGGCAATAACTTCCCCTCTCCCTTCAACTACCTGACTGAGTCATGTCATCCCATAACTAATAGTTCTGGCCATAAACTTTGTTCAAACATAATGATACTCTTTTCATTTCTGGCTCTCAGTTGGTCAGTGCCTGAGCTTATTCAACTGAGGTGTTTCTGGGGTTAATGTGACTCTTTTGTGAAGTTGATTTACAAAGTGTGTCCCCTACAGGCTCACCTCCTAATCTGAATTGTCAACTGGAGACCGTTAGAGATTGATGATAGGGGATTATGACTGTCTACGTGTTGCGCTTTCATCCAATTTTCTGATGTGTTTTGGTAATGATGTTGACAGTTGTGTGAAGATCTGTTACTGAAATTAAAGCCGCCGCAGCAGCATTTTTGAGCTTGATGATTAGATTTGATTAGATCAGAGTGGGTTTTACTTCTCCCCCAGAGTCAGCAGAGATTTACTGTCCATCGACTGATTTAACTTCTTGCTGGAAGATGGTTAGTGACATAACTTACCATCAGCAAAAGAAATGTCAAGGAGCATCAGAACAAAACCCAACCTTGCTTGACTTTTGTGGTGACCTTGAAGGGCTGAGAAGGTATGCATTATCAAATATTTCTGCCTGTACAGCATCATAGGGAAAATAAATGTTGACACATTTTGGTGGACATTTGTATTGATGAGTATCTTCCAACAGTTGCTATGGCTTGAATGAGTCAGAAGCTTTCATGAAATCAGATGAAGCAAAAAAGAATAGAATTATGGCTTCTGAATTTCTCTTGCCACTGACAACAGGTGAAAGTAGCCATTTCTGAGCCTCAGACTAGATGACATAAAGTCATAGCCTTCTGCAAGATGCAGAAGGAGACAGCTTATGTGCAAAGATTTCCTATAACATGCTAAGTGTAGTTTCAGTCTACATAGGAGTTCTTTTAGATTATCACAACTGATAGTTTGCAAAAGAAGAAATGCAGATGGGCTGGGAAGGTGGCTCAATGGTAGAGTGCTTGCCTTGCATGAGGCCCTGGGTTTGATTCCTCAGCACCACGTAAGCAGAAAAAAAAAAGCTGGAAGTGCTGTTGTGGCTCAAGTAGTAGAGCACTCGCCTTGAGCTGAAGAGCTGAGGGACAGCGCCCAGGCCCAGAGTTCAGGCCCCACGGCTGGCCCAAAAATAAAAATTAAAAAAAAAAAAAAAGAAGAGATGTAGATAGCCAATAGGCAGGAAAAACATGCACCTTCAACTTAGCAGCATAGAATCAGATTCTAGTTTTCACTTACAAAATAGGCAGATGGGGGTGGGGGAACAGCAAAAGCTAAGGAAGGGGTGACATTGCCCAAAAAGAAATGTTCTTGGAAGAGTCGCTGTAGCTCAAGTGGTAGAGTGCTAGCCTTGAGCTGAAGAACTGAGGGACAGTGCCCAGGCCCAGAGTTCAGGGCCCACGACCAACAACAACAACAACAACAAAAGATATGTTCTTATTATCTGACTTATGAAACAGTAACCCCTCTGTACATCATATTAATAATAATAATAATACTTAAAAATAGGCAGCGGGGGGCTACTCAGCATGGGCAGAGCCTTGGTTTCTCAGATACTTCCATGAATTACTAATGGGAAGTCAAAAGTCTGGAAATAGCCAGACACTGGTGGCTCTACCTAGTAATACTGTCTACTCAGAAGGCTGAGATCTAAGGATCCCTGTTCAAAACTAGCATGGATAGGAAAGTTCATTCAATTCACCACCAAAAAGCAGGAAGTGGGGCTCTGGCTCAAGTGCCAGCCTTGATAGAAAAAGCTAAGGAACAGCACCCAGGTCCTAAAGTCAAGCCCCAGCACTGGCACATATACAAACACACACAAAAATCGGGGACAGTCTTGTCAAAGGTACTAAGAGTCTTAAAAATAGTCAGCCATGTTGAATGTATAATGCTACTTCTATAACTCTGTTCTAGAGAAATAATTTTTTAAAAATGTGTGACCAAAAGTTCATGTGCAAGGCGATTTGTTGTATCTTTTAGTAATAGCAAAATAAACCAACAGTAACTTTAATATTCATTTATAATAAAATGATTAAGTAATTGTGGAACACCAACATGATAAAATACTAAGCAGTTACTAAAAAGTTCTCTTCAAACAGCATTTAAGGATATGGGAGAGATATTCATGATATCATTACTAAGAAAAAAGAGGCAACATGCAAAACCTCAACTAGTGTCATCCCAATTTTGTCAAACATTTAAATGTATACCATAATCACTAGATACTATATTGAAAATGAACTATATAACTTATGGACAGGGACAGGAGGGAAAATCTGGTAAAGAACAAGGGAAGGGATGACATAGCCCAAAAAGAAATGTACTCATTACCTGACTTACATAACTATAACCCATAATAATAAAAAATTATACACCAAAAATGACTAGAAGAAAATATACCAAAGTGTTAAAAAGTTTTATCTACATGATTGTTTTAAAAGTAATTTTTAAAGCTGGACGCTAGTGGTTCATACCTGTAATTCTAGCTACTCAGGGGGCTGATATCTGAGGACTGCAGTTCAAAACCAACCTGGGCAGAAAAGTGCATGATATTCTTGTCTTCAATTAACCAGCAAAAAGGTGGAAGTGGAGGTGTGACTCAAGTGGTAAAGCACCAACAGCTTTTATCTCACCAGATGAGATCTCACCAGGTGAAATCTGTAAGGCTTTGAGTTCAAACCTAGTACTGAACCCCCCCCTCCAAAAAAGGAATGTTTACTTTATTATTTATCTAGTTTTTGTAAAATGTACTCACATTATATGTGTGATTAGTACCCAAGAGAAACAGTTTAAGAGGAGAAAGGATTTTACTTTGGTTCATGGTTGCAAAGGTTTTAGTTTATGATTGGTTGGCTCTCTTGTTTTGGGCTTGAGGTAAGGCAGGACATCTTAGCAGACAGGATAGAACAGAGCTGCTCCCTTCTTGGCAGCTGGGAGCAGAGAAGAATCACAGGCAGGGACCAGAACCAAAACCTTCAGTGACCTACTTCCCCCAATTACACCCCTCTTCCCACAGTTCAGCCTCCCAGTAGTCTGTTCTGATTTTGAATCCATCAATGTGTCAAATCATTGGTTAGGTCAGAGTCAGCCCTCATGGTGTAATCATGGCAGGAAATCCCCTCACAGACACACCCAGGGGTTTGCTTTATTAATCTCCTAGGCATCTCTCAATCCAATCAAGTTGTCAATCAAGATTAACCATCACAGTACTTTTTTCTGCAATGAGGGGGGGAAATTTAATGATTATATTCAGAGTATCCAAAGGGTCACCCAAAAATCTTATTTCTCAAAATTTCAGCTCCTCGGGATAAGAATGATTATATGTCTCTCTTTGCCTAATTTGGAAAAAAAAATTGCAGAAATTTCATTGTATTTGGGTAGCTTTTTTGTGCGGATTATTTGTTTGGTTGGGTTTTCATTTTAGGTTTTTTGTTTGTTTATTTGTTTTGGCTGCTTTGATAATTTTCTATACCTTGTCAAGAATCAAGAGGGAGGCTGCAAATTCTTTTGTCTGCTGTTGCAGGGTGGAGTTGAAAATGTGTTCTTTAATAATTGTCTTATCTGAGGTTTCTGAAAGCCCTTTCCAGAGCTCAGCTACACCTTCATTCTTATTGGTGACTGGTGAATACGCCATGCATGTGTGGCATTTAAATCTGTATGTGTCTTAGAAGGTTGAGGGAATACTAGGTTCTTCCTGGGGTCATTTTTCTGTCTCTTCTTTAAGCCTATGCCCTGGTGTGTAGAAGCCTCAATTTCTCTCTGTAAGTTGGTGTCATGTGTGGGAAATTAAAAGCCTCCGACCTCCCACCTGCAGTATGAACAAGATAGAATACATGATCTCAGGTGTCTCTCAGCCTCTGCCTGGTTTGTTTCTATGACACGTCCTGTATCCTCTCATTACTATTTTTATTGTTCTTTTTCCTTTTTCAGAACTAGGGTCTGAATCCAGGATCTCGTACATGCTAGGCAAGCACTCTAACACTTGAGGTATGCATCCAGCCCTCTCCTTGTTATTCTTAAGACTCCTCCTTTTCTGGAGGAAATCCTGGGACTTCCTCACAGCACTACTGAAAGATTAAAATTCTTCCTTTCTATGGAAAAGCATAAAGCTCCTGGAGTGCACCATATGGTATTCCATAGGCTCAGAAGCAAATGGTAGCCCTTGGTCTCTGATTTCAAAGAGAGGTCCTTGAAGCAGGGCCCAAACATCTGCCTAAAACTAGAACCACCTTGTAAGAATGGGATGGCAAGGACCAGTCACCAAGTGCCTAAACTGTGTGCCTGCCACTGAACTGAGCACTTAACATGAATCTTCTCATCTGATCTTCAGCAATCCTCTAGAATTGACATTAATGAAGGAATAGAGGCTTAAGAAACTTCTGAGGTCTTGGGCTCTCTCTGTCTTTGTCTGCTGTCTGTCTGTCTGTCTCTCTCTCTCTCTTTCACACACACACACACACACACACACACAAGGATTTGAACTTTTGAGTTCAAGGCCTTGTGTTTCCATGGCAGGTGTTCTGCTGAGTCACATCTCCAGTGCTTTTTTGCTGGTTAAAGTTTTAAGATAGGGTCTCACTTCCTGCCGGGTCATGCACTTGGACTACCTTCCTCCTATCTAATGCTTCACATCATAGCTGGGATGACAGATGCACACTACTATGAGTGTCTCAGGTCTTCTGGTCCCAAGTGGTCAATCTCAGCCTCCCAAGTACCTAGGATTACAGGTATAAGCCACCAGCTGTTTGGCTCTGAGATCTCTTTAAATTGCGAAGTGAGAACCCAATCACAAAGCTTGCATAGGCCATTGAACCAGTATGCCCCAAGCTTGCTTAAAAGAAGAATGGAGGGTTTTCTAAAGAGACAGATCCCAAGCCGTGGCACTTCTCTGCCAAACTGGTCTAAGGAGAGACCTGGGGATTCGTAATTTGAACAAAAGTCCCTGATGGTTCTGATCACAGAAGCTGAGTGAGTGAGCTGTATATGACATCACTGCAGTGGTGCTCAGCCTGGCTGCAAGTTGCAGTCATCTGGGGAGGTTTTTTTTTTTGGGGGGGGGGTTGTTGTTGTTGTTGTTGTTGTTGTTGTTGTTGTTTTAATACGGGTGCCAGGCTTCATCCCACACATTCTGATTTCATCAGAGTCGGATGGGATTCTGTATCTGTCGGGTGGGCTTCAGTATCTTCAAGCTCTCCAGGTGATTCTAAAGTGCAGCGAGGGTAGAGAACCGCCGCTCTGCTGCCTCTGCTGATTAAAATTAAATCAGCCTGACTTACTTTACAAAAACACTGGTAAAAAGAAGAATCACTCAGTGCCGGCCAGCTGTCTCCCACTTCCAGCCCTGCGATTGCTGGGGGTAGAGGGCAGGGAGGGGCTGGAAGAAGCAAAGCCAGACAGCCAGCAGGGTGTGACAACTAGCTGCATTCTTTGCCCTGCAGCTTCTGATTGAACACCCAACCCAGGGGCCTTCATGTTGCTGATAGGCCAGAGCAGAGATGATGAGGGTAGTCTCTGTTCCCTGGCCACAGTATCATCATGCCTCATCAGAGCCACAGGAAGACCTTGCTGAAACAGACAGCTGAGGGTTGGATATGGTAGCTTATGCCTGTAATCTATTCGGGAGGCAGAGATCAGGAGAATCCAGGCCAGCCTGGGAGCAGGTGGGCACCAGAAAAGGTTAGACACCCCCCTCAACAAACAAGCTGAGTATGGTAGTACATAACTGTGCTTCCAACTAAGCTAGGAAGCCACAGGTATTAAGATTATGGTCTCAGGCTGACCTAGGCAAAAAACTCAGAATCCTATCTGAAAAGGAACCTAAAGCTGGGGTTGGGGAGGGCGTGGGGCGGCTCAAGAAATAGAGCCTTGCATGCATGAGGCCCTGGGTTCGATTCCTCAGCACCACATAAGCAAAAAGAAAAAAGCCGGAAGTGGCGCTGTGGCTCAAGTGGTAGAGTGTTAGCCTTGAGCTGAAGAGCTGAGGGACAGCGCCCAGGCCCAGAGTTCAGGCCCTATGACTGGAGCCAAAAGAAAGAGAGAGAGAGAGAGCTCCTGCCTAGCATGCTCAAGGCCCAGAGTTCAAACCCGAGTACTACTTAGAACAACAGGCTGCTGTTCCCCATCCTCATGAGTTCTGATAAATAGATCCAGGGTGGGGCTGATGCTGCCAGTCAGGAGACTACCCTTAGGGTGTACTAGACCAGGACTCTAGTATTTCTTTTGCATATTGGAGGAAGAAGATCTCTGAGACAGCTTTCCCCAGGGTGTTGGGCCCTGTGGCCTTGACAGTGGCAGGAGACAGCACTGAGGCACCCACACAAATGAGTAGGACCAGCCCTCCCCCATTGCCTCCTCAATCACGGGTTATTACACACGCTTCCAGACCCCAGCACCAATTCATCAAATCATTCAGCAGAGTGTATAAGGATGCCCACTGAGTGCCGGGCAGTGTTCCAACGGCTGGTGAAGGACAGTAGACAAGTCAGACCAGATTCTTACCTCCACTGAGCGCTCCTGGAAAGCCACAACACACACACACACACACACACACACACACACACACACACACACACACACAAGCAGGGTGATTTCAGAGTGAGCAACAGAGAAAGAAGCTCTAGGTTGGGAGAAGCAGGAAGGCCTTTCTGAAGGGAAGACACAGCAGCAGAGATTTGAATAACAGTCGGAGCTAGGAGACTTAGGAGAAGAGCCCCCATCAAGACGGTTGCAACCGGATTCTTAAGAATAATGAAGGTGCATGGAGGAAGTGGCCCTGCATCCCACAGTAGAGTAAACAGCTTGTTCAAAAAATTCCTGGGGCAGGCATGAGCTTGGTGCATGTAAAGAGAGAAAGCAAGCTGAGGTTGATGCGTGCACAGCAATCCTCTGATTCCTCAGAGCCATTACCTCATTGCAGCCTTGTGGTGAAAGAGGAAAGGGCATTCATTCTCAATCTCAGATTATGAGTAATTATGAGTTTCCTTTGTCCAATCACACTCCCTGCCAAGTTGCCGAGTTCTTGTGGTGAAGCATTTGCCTTGAGCGATTAGATGGCTCAATAGAAGATGCTGAGTTTCATCTGGAAAAAGCTGGGGTGTGGTGTGGGGAAAGGGACATTCCTGAGGAGGATGGGGCTGGGAAGTGATGGAGCTTACAGTGGTATTTCTCCAGATCTCATGCACACAAAAATCATTGTGGGTCTTGTGAAAAGGCAGGTTCTTACTTGGAAGGTCCAAGCAGGGTCTGAGAGTCTGAATTTCTGACGCATTCCCTGTGATGTCACTCCTGCTGATCCCTGGGCCATGCTTTGAGTAGCAAGGTCTCCATAGATGTACTTAGGTCTCCATGGATGCTGACCATGGCTGTTTGGTATGGATTGGGATGGGGTTGATTATTATTTCATAATGCTGGTCACTTGACTAGGTAAACTAGGACTTTGGATTTCACCTCCCCTAATTCTAGCCAACAACAGAGCATTAGATGTTTGAAGTCTTTTCACATACTGACAAATAGTCTCCAGAAGAAGCAACAGGGATCATCTTCTCCCCCCCTCAACCCCCCATGCTCAGCAGAGAGGCTGGAGTCCTCGCTGGTGTAAAAATCTCTCCTTTGTCTCAGGCACAGCCTGGGTCAGGCCATACATACTGATGATAGCGGCATATTGGTTCCCTGCCACTCTGATTTACGCTCAGGAGGTGCTCATCAATTCCAATAGGGAACTTGTTGAGTTATTTTAGGCTTCAGTTTTGATAGCAAAAACCAACTCCATGAAGCCGGCATTTCTCTTCTTAGTTATGTTTCCAAGGATGGCACAGCTGCTTTCTACTTCCTTGCCAGCCAGATCTTGTTCCTCTCAGGGTCTCAGAGCTGATGTCCCACTCCCACCCCCACACCCCCACCCCAGGCTGGTTCTTAGACTGAAGTTTGGATTGGGACCCTGTAGAGCAGCCATTAAGATTATCACTGGGGTTAAAATTATGTATAGAGAGATATAGCTATATAGACATATATATCAGCATGGATTATAAATAGTGATTTCCTTTGAATAGCAAGGATATCTCATTACACTCACCATTGTTACCCAGGGAGAGAAAAATCTGATACCACTGGATTTGGGGGACCTTTTATAGTGCCTTGTTGCATCGGGAGAGCAGTACCAGTCCTAAAAAGCACCCATCGAAGTGCAATTACAGCACCCCTCTTGCTTATGTGCTGCTAGCCAGAGTCACCTAGAATGGCTGCTCTCCCCTCCCCCGCCCCCCACAGCATCCCAAACATCACAACGCAGCTCCTGTCATGATGAGCAGCTTGCCAAAGGACTTAGAGAACCTGTCACAGAAGATGCCTGAGCAGAGATGTCTTTATCAATTACCCAGGGTCCTCTTAGCTATCAGAAGCCCACTTGGTCCAGCTGTTCAGATCTCACCCATACATCCCAGGCAAACCCAATACTAATTTGGCAGTAAATGGTACGTGAATTCCACGTGCATATTAATGCTTGGCAAACACTTTCAGTTTTCCTGTGACATCCTGAAAGTCCAGCAAAGACCCTGAGAGCAAAGAAAGCATCTATTTCATACCCTTCATTAAGATGATCTGTGGGCCTAAATTAACAACAGTAACTGAATTGGCCTTTACCTCTCTACATTTCCTTCAATTCAACAAACACTTATTGAGCTGTAGGAAGGAGTTTTGCCAATCACTCAAGGAAAAACAAAGATAGGTAAGGTGCAGTCCTGTATTATTGTAATCTGTTATAGCTGAGCCTGCAGACATATCCACAGATAGCTGTACGGAGAATAGAAGATGATAAATTCTCCATTACAGGTAGAATGGAAGTGTGGCTGAGAGCTGGGTGGGAGAGAAGATGAGTTCTAACTGGAAGTCTAGAACAACCTGCTAGAAGGGTGGCAATGAATCTAGTTTGCCCAGGTAATAGAATTTCAAATAGGTGATGAGCATTTTTAGTAAAACTAACAATCACTACTGAGAATTCATCTCTCCTCGTGTATGTGTCCTAAATACAAGTGTTAGCTCATATGATCATCCCTTTTCCCCATGAGATGGTTTTTTTTGTTTTGTTTTGTTTTTTTTGGGTCCAGTCGTGGGGCCTGAACTCTGGGCCTGGGCGCTGTCCCTCAGCTCTTCAGCTCAAGGCTAGCGCTCTACCACTTGAGCCACAGCGCCACTTCCGGCTTTTTTTCTTTTTGCTTATGTGGTGCTGAGGAATCGAACCCAGGGCCTCATGCATGCAAGGCAAGCGCTCTACCACTGAGCCACCTTCCCAGCCCCTCCATGAGATGGTTTTTATATTTTCATCCTCATACTACAAGGAAGTCAGATGAAGCCCAGTAAGGTCAGGCCTGGTCCACAAGAAGATGGATTTGAACTCAGGCAGCTTAGAGCTAGAGCCCTGGCTGTTAACTACAAATGTTACCTTTGTGTCAAGACACTTTGATTTGTGTGTGTGTGTGTGTGTGTGTGTGTGTGTGTGTGTGTTGGGGTGGGTTTTGTGTGTGTGTGTGTGTGTGTGTGGTTGTTGTTGTTATCAGTCTTATGCTTAAATCACTCATCAACTCTGTTGAGCTTTGTTAGAAGCAGAGTAAGCCCTGAGGACTCACTGAAGATGTTTGTTTATTTCTCACTACCAGCTTTCCAGCTACCTAATCAGCCAGGCCCTGGATGAGAGCAAACTGCAGCAGCCTGCCTCTTGGAGTTTGAAAGAGGCAAGGACCCTCTCCAGGCCAAGGATCCCCACCCTGAGAGTCTTCAAGCTCCTCAGAGACCAGCTGAACCCACCTCCTCTCCTCTGGAGCTGCTGTCACAGCCCCTGTAGGGGCCCTAAGATGGAAGCTCTGGCTGGAGAGAAGAGCCCACACACCAGGGAGATATTCCTCTTTCTCCCTGGCTTTACGGCCTCAAGAGGCAGCTCTCGGGCACCTTATCTGGAGCCTCCAGAGCTAGCCTTACAGTTGTGCCCCACTCCCCTGTGTTAATGGGAAAAGGTGGGAGAGGCTGCATTTAGCAGGCTTTAACAGGACATGGTGTCACACACCTGTAATCGCTGCACTCAGAAGGTTGAGACAGTTGGATCAGCCTGAGGCTAGCCTGAGCAACATTATCAAGACCTGCCTGGGGAGGGTGTGTGTGGAAGAGAACTCTGTGGGGGGGAAGGGGCGGTAATCCCAGCGTGGGTCTGCCCCTCCCCCCAAGCCCTGCCCACCTGAGCAAGTGCCTGCCTGACCAAGGGGGAGACCTTTTTGTTATTTCCAGGAGGGCCTCTCTAGGACTCTAAGAGATGTGGCTGGCAGTGTTGCCAGAAATGGTATCTTTTAGTGACCCCCACAAGCCTTGAGGAAGAGCGGGGAACCGGGTTCATCCCCACCTGGGCCAAGGTGAGAGGGGAGGAGGAGTTCATCCCCTTCTGAAATGAAAGGGCACTGGATCTCCGGGCTCCTCCTCCCTTCCCCAATAAAGGAGAGAAAGGGGGGCCTGCGGGCCCTCCCAGCCCCCACACCGCGCCGTCCCAGCGTCTAGGCCCAGGCCCCGCCCGAGGTCGGTCCCGCGCCTCCCGGAGCCCCACGTCGGGTCGGTGCGGGGGGGGGGGGGGCGCTGTCCTCCCCACCCGCCAGCCCCTCGGGAGGGTGGAGCGGATCCATCAGCCAGGCCCCACGTCCCCGCTCCGGCCCGGGATTGGTCTAGGCGCATTTTGTGTTAAATGCCGACCTATAAATTTGTGGACGATCCTTGTGAGCAAATTGGATTCCTTCACAGGGCCCTTAAGTGCTGCCATTTAGCCAGATTTAACGGCAGGCTCCGGCCACCAGCGTCCCCCCAGCCCCCTCCCGTCTCCCCAGCCCTCCGCGCCCTCCCTCCTGACCCTCCACAGTCACCGGGAATCGATCCCGCGCCCTCCCCACCGCCCAGACAGGCCGGGGCTCCGCGCGCCCGCGGCCGCCGCCGCAGCCCGGGCCTGGCTCCCCGCGCAGCCCCGTGGCCTCCTCCCCGCCGCCGTCTCCACGGTCTCCCCCGCTCTTCTCTCCCAGCCTCCCGCTCCCTTTCTCCCCAACGCCTCCCGCCCGCCTTCCCCTCTTCCCCTCCAGCCTCTCTCTCCCTCCTCCTGTCTGCGCCGTGGCAGCTGCTTCCAATGCAGCGAGATGCACCAATTCATTCAGCCTCGCAGACTCTTTAAGGTCGTTACTAAATATATCAAGCAGAAGAAAAGGGTCTTTTTTTTCCCTCTCTCTCTCTCTCTCCCTATCTCTGAGCAGGGAGCGTAAATGCTGGCCTTGGGATCAGAGCTCATCCTCTCTGATCCCCGATGGGAGACAGCCCAGAACGGCCCTGCTGTGGGTCGACTCCAGCCCGAAGCTCCTACAGACAGAGGCAAGGGTGCTGGGGAGAAGAGGGGCGGGTTTCCGAGGCCGGTGGGATGGGGTAGACGGTGCCCAGGGAGTCTAAAGCATCAGAGATGAAATCCACCTTTTTTTTTTTTTATCTTCAAGGAGTTAAACAGCTCTGGAGACTCCAAGAAGAAAACAATTTCTACCAAAGTGATTTCTCCTCCTGTAGATTAATATTTTTTCCTTTATTTTTGAGGAAATTGGAAAGTGTTGAAAGAGGTCGATGTGCCAGTCCAAGAGACAGAATTCGATTCCGATGCTCTAAGCAGTAGTCTGAGGTAGTTTTTGTGTTTTTTTTTTTTTCCTCCCCTGAGTTGTAGGCAGATGACCTTGTAGCCTGAACATTAACCAGAGCTCAGGGAGCGCTAGACTTGGGTGTTGTGATCAGAAATGTACAACAAAGTTAGCCTGCCTGTTTCACAGCAGGGGGTGGCTGACAGTGCCTGCTCTTGGTTGTAGTTTCCTGGCAGCTCCTCCCTCCAGCCAGGCCTCCCTCCCAGACACAGAGAGAGGGACACAGGCTTATGGTGTGTGGTGGAGACTTTTCTTCATAAGCAAAGCCATGAAAGCAAAGCCATGAGGCTGTGACTTACAGAGCACTCGCACCCCATCAAACATGTCTTCCACAGGCAGGGGAAAGATGATAAATATAAGTGATACTTTCTATCTTAAAAGCAAAAGTGATAAGGTCACTGAAGAAGGTACAGGGCAATCATTTTTAACCTTTTAGGGTGGTGGGGGATGTGAGATACTTTTTGAGACAATTCTGTCCGGCCAGACAATGAGCACTCTCATAATCAGAGTTCTACAAGCCATATTGGGGGAGGGGTAGGTACAACCCCTAGGGCTTAGCCACACAGCCTCTGAACTAAAGATGAGAACCAAGAGGCCAAAGAAGGACGTCTGGGAACACTGGCATGTCAGTAACTATCTAGGAAAAGGAAGATTCCTTCAGAGCTGTAGTTCGGAAGGAGACCTTGGGTGGAGAACATTCTAGAAAAGTTGTCATTGAGTCCACAGGCAGAAAGAGGCCTAGGATGGAAATAGTGCTATCCATGAGGTAACTCGAAAAGCTTAGAATACGTAAGGACTGAGAAATGTTCATAGGAATTAGAAAGCAACAAGTTGGTAATGGTGGCCTGGTGATGTCACATATTAGGCTTCCAATTTCTCTGGACAGTTAAAGAATTTAAGGGTAGAGAAATGTTTAAAGCAGACAGAGCAGATTTATTTGAAAGTGAAATAAACAATGAAATGAACTTTTTGTGCAGATCCAGGTGTTCTGAACACTAGATAGACAGACAGACAAACACATAGTCCCTTACCTCTGCCCCCTAAGGGCATGCTCCTGGTCCAGTTGGTCCAGGGAATCTCACAACCCAGTCCTTCTGCTCAGAGCATAAGCATGGAAGTTTCCCTACAATTGGAGCCCCATCTCCTCCTACTTGCATGAATACAAGAAAGGGCTCTTGATTGGATAGCTGCTGGGGGAACAAAACTTGATCATGGCCTTAAAGGCCTCATGTGTCTTCCTGTGTCCTCCCCATGCTGAAGCTGGGCCCATTCACCATCTTCTATTCTTAACTCCCTGGCCAGAGAGGCCTAACTTCCTCCTCACTGGAAGAAAAGCTGCCATGAGGAGAGGAGAGGAAGCTCAATTTTTCAAGGCAAGGCCAAGAAGCAAGTTAGAAGAGATAGGAAACATAGAACCTTCTTCAGAATCTTAGGTGAGAAAGGGAAATGGCAACAGAACTGGCTGCTTCTTTCAGAGTGGGAAGTAAACAGGACATCTTCATAAGAGTCCATTTCTGAAATGGGTGGTTGGTTGAGAAATAAATAGTAATTCACCAGGCGGAAGGGGCCCCAGGAAGGGCAGTTCAAGGAGGGAGAAGAAACATTCTCAGAGTTGGATTCATGAGAGACCATGTTGTGTTTGGAGGCCTAGAAGGGAAGGTTAGAGTGTGGATTATATAAGAAGAGGGTGGAAGAGAGGTAAGACCAGAGAGCCAGGCAGGAGCCAGAGGGGGCTGGAGTGGGGAACTAGCACTTTATCCTGTCAAGCTATGAACAATCACTGAAGAGAGATGATGAACAAATACTTTTTTTAAAAAACTGATTCTACAAGTAATACAGGCTCATTACAGAAATTCCTTAAAATATGGAAAAGTATAGAGAAACACAAGTACATAATTAATGTTAACATTTTGGCATCTTACTTCTTTTTAGCCTTTTTTCTATACACTGTTTCATTAAATCTGAGACACCCCACTTGGGAACCCATCATTACTTGTGCTACTAACAATGTGCAATTACACTTGGCAAAGAGGATGAGGTGCATGCAGCTTATTTAGGATAAGAGAAGATGTGGGGGAAAATGTATGATATAGAAATGATGACATAAAGTGTATGTGTGTGTGTGAACACGTGTGCACACACACATGCACGCATACAGGCGCCAGTCCTCCTAAGGCTTGAACTCAGATCCTGGACACTGTCCCTAAGCTTTTGTCCACAAGGCTAGCATTCTGTCACATGAGCCACAGCTCTACTTCCAGCATTTTGGTGGATAATTGGAGGTAAGAGTCTCATGGACTTTCCTGCCCAGGCTGACTTTGAATGACAATCCTCAGATCTCAGCCTCCTGGGTAGCTAGGATTGTAGGCCTGACCACTGGCGCCCAGCAAGTTTTGTTTTTGTTTTTTTCTTATTTGAGTTTCCATCATATTTCATCATATTTCAAATTTTCTACCTTTCTTTGACCAGAATTGTGCCACAAAAGTTTCCAAATTATAAAAAGTATTTATCAAAATAGTCTTAATGGCTACAAAATATTGTATTACATGAATATTCAAACAATTTATATAATAAATTTCCCTACCAATAGATACTAGATACTATCTTAATTTTTTTATTATAGTACCTTAGTTAAAAAAAATTGTGTACGCATGTGTGTGTGCATGCGCACATGCGCACATACTCACCTGCATGCATGTGTGTGCCAGTACTGGGGCTTGAACTCAGGACATAGGCACTTTAGCTTTTTCCATTCAATTCCAACACTCTTATCAATCACAGCTCCACTTCCAGCTTTTTGCCTGTTAATATGGAGATAATAGTCTTGCAGATCTTAATGCCAGAGCTGGTTTTGAACCAAAATCCTCAGATCTCAGCCTCCTGAGTAGCTAGGATTACAAATGTGAACCACTGACACCCAGCTCTATACATAATTTTTAGTATTTTTCTGGCTTTAGTATTTTAGTCAAACTGATAGTTGAGAAGCCTGTGTTATACTAGCTCTCTTTCCATAGGATGTTGATGAACTTAGCTACTACTGTGATAAAATGCATATGACAAAGTTTATCCTCTTACTCATTTTCAAGTACACAGTTCAGTGGCATTGAGTACATTCACAATGTTGGCCAATGGTCCGGCCCTCCATCTGCTCAGCTCTTTTTAGCCTTTCTAACTGAATCTCCCCTCCATTCATCAGTGGCTCACTTCTCCCACTCTTTCCAGTCCCCAGCATCCCCTCTTCTACTTCTCTGTGGATTTAACTCTTCTAGGAACCTAATATGAATGGAATCATATACTATTTGCCCTTATGTCTGGCTCCTCTCATCTAGCATAGCCTCATCCAGCTTCCTCTATGTGTGAGAATGCCCTTCCTTTATAAAGCTGAATAATACTCTATGGTAGGTATAGACAACACTGGTTAATCCATTCATCTATTGGTGTGTGTGAACTCTTATTAGAATTTTGGGATGTTTCACAGAGAATAGATTGCTAATTGTAAATCAAAAGGTATAAAAAATTAACTCTTGATACATACCACCAAATTGTTTTCCAAAAACTTTTTTGCAAAGTTTTCTACACTATACTACCTTTCTTGGTGTGCAAATGTGTTATCAGCATTGGATCTCGTTATTTGCTTTATTTTTGTTAGTTTATACTAGAAATACAGTGTGTCATTGTCCTAATATGTGTTTCCTTGAATCTTCCTAATGGAGGCAAACTTTTTTATATGCATCTTTATTAGCTGGAGTGTGTTTCCTCCTTGTAAATTGTCTTTTTATGTCTTAGGATCATTTTCCTATTAAAGATATAGTGTTTCACTTCTTACTTTACAGGCACTCCTTAGAAGGAGTGAGCTGATTCATTCATATAATTGCCAGTGTTCTTGCATTGCCTCTGTCTCGTACCAGGCATTGTCTAGGTAGACTACGGGGAACCATCAGGCAAAATTTCCCACCCTTATCAAGTTTACATTCCTAGAGAGGGAGAAAGGCAACATTAAACAACGTATGTAGTATGTTAAGCAGTGTGAGTGCTCAGGAGAAAAGTTCAGATGGAGAAGGGAGGCAGAAATGTTGGGGCTGTCGGGAAGCCTCCCTGAGGAGGCTGAGCAAGCCCTGAGGACGGATGGTCCCTCCCCATGCTGATCTGGGGAGAGTGTTTCAGACAAAGGGTCTAGCCTAAACAAAGGTCCTGAGGCAGGAACACAGGAATCATCTTAACTAGAGCAGAATGAGGAAGAAGAGAGGTGGGAGAATAAGGTCTTAGTATGACCAGAACCACGGACCATGTTGGCCCTGAGGGCTCTCTCTGTTCATTTTCTGTTGCTATCATAGTAAACCTGAGACTGGGTAATTTAAAAAGAAGAGAGAGGTTCATTTTGGCTCACCATCTGGGAAGTCTAAGATCAAGAGACCTCATGCAGTAAAGGTCTCTTGCTGCTTCAACTCATGACAGAAAGCAGAAGGGCAAAGGGTACGTTCTGAAGAGGTAAAAAATGAGGGGACTCACTCCATAATAGCCACTCTCCGGGTAACTAATCCAGTCTTCTGAGAAAGGCATTAATCCCTTTTAATGACCTAATTACCTCACAGAGGGCCCCATCTCCCAACTCTACATTTCAATACCAGCTTCACTCGGGACAAATTACATTCAAACCCTAGCAGGCTGGTCTCTGAGATTCCGGCTTCTTTCTTTCAGCAAGAAACAGGCCTTTAGAAAGAGGGGTTTTTGAGCCAAGAGGTAACGTGATGTGACTCACACTTTAAAAGCATCGCTCTGCTTTTCAGGTTGAAAATAGACTAAAGGAAGGAAAGGAAAGCCGAGAGAACTGTTGGGAAGTTCTTGAAGTCATCCAGATGAAAGCTGGCAGGGCTCAGCCCTAGGTTAGCAGACACGCGTGAGAAGGGCCCTGTGTTGTGTGCGTTGTAAGACTGGAGATGGGGTTTGCTCATGATTGGAGGAGAGATGTGGGAGGAGTCCAGGAAGATTTCACACTTTTGGCCTGAGCACCTGAAAGTCAGAAGTTGTGAAAGGAAAGACAGCAGCAGGAGATCCAGATGGGCGGTTGGGAGCTCAGTTTTTGACAAGTTAAGTTTGAAATGTCTATTAAACATTCAGGAGCAATGTCAAGTAGGCAGTTGGATATATGAATCTGGAGTTCAGAGAAGAGGTCTGGGGTAGAGATATAAATTTGGGAGTTGTCAGAGCATAGATGGTATTTAAAGCCCTGATATTGGGTGAGGTCACCAAGGAGTGAGAATGGATAGAAGAAAATAGAAATGTCCAGTGACTGAGCCTGCTGCTGCCAGTGTGAGGGAGACCTGGACTCTTCTGGTGATTTGGGAACTCGAAGGGTTCCAGGTTGGGAGTGGCATAGCTGGTGTGATCAGAAAAAAGGTGTGATCAGAACTATGTTTGAGATCAATGGCTCAGGAGGGCTGCCCATGTTATCCCATCTCTTCTGAGCAGAGAAAAATCTAAGAGCCTCCCATCAGAAGTCCCCAGCAGGCCATGGTTAATGTCTTTGATTTCCATGGTTACATTTGACCAAAGATCAAGCTAACTCTTTAATCTCAAGACTCATCATCAACAGGGTGAAGCACATTGGCAGCCCTTTGATATTGGCAGGGGAAAAATGCAAACTCTGGAGAAAGAAAGGAGGCTAAAGAGAAAGGAAGGGCAAGGGGCCCAGAGGGAGGCTGGGGGCTGGAGTGGTAGGCTTGGCCCTATCTGCCAGCTCCTTCTTTTAAGCGATTGTTAAAGGACCACAAGAGAGAGAAGGATCCTCCCTGGATCTATTATTTTCCTCTTTCCTCAAGTCTCCTGAGCCTGGCAATACCCTCTCTTGCCCCAATGAGAACATGAAGTTTCAGCAGCTAATCTATTCTCTGAAGCTGGGATAGAATCACTGTGCTCCACTAAAAGGATACTCACCTGTATTTGCTGCTTAGGGACATCAGGACTGAAATTAGTGACAAGTGTCACCCAAAGAAGGGCACTTTTCACGTGATGGGGAAAGGGGACCCTTGTAATAATTATTCAGGGCTACAAGCATCAACTGTCCCAGGCAAACTCTGGTATTAAAACCATCAGTAGAGTCCCACGTGTGGTTGAGAAATTCCAGTATTGGCATCACCTAGGGAGATGGTTTTAAAAATAAACCTCTGAGCACATTTCCAGATGGCTCAGAATCTTTGGGGATGGGACCCACAGTCTATTTTTTAGTGAGAAATTTTTAGTGGTAGAAATTCTTTCTGGCTTCAGAATTTTCTTTGTACCTTTCTCTCTTCTTTCCCAGAGAGGTGATCTAGAATCTTTGAGGCAAGAACCACTGGTTGAGGGGTGGCATGGGAGACAGGGAATCCTCTTTCCTGCAGGGAGTAACCATCTGTTTGTAACACATCCTAAATCCTGAGCACCACTGTTTTTCTTGGGACCAGGAGGGGTTGGCCGGCCTCTGGGTGTGTTTGTTCAGGACAGTCAATTCCTTGTTTCTTTCTCTTGACTCAGACTCAGCTGCCTATTCTTTCCTACTAGACTCTGGGCTATGCTGTAAAACACTAAGTATGGTCCCTCTGACTCTGCACATCCAGGACTCTTGAAAGGACCACATGATTAACTCCTTAACTTCCAGCATCCTAGCAGGCATCCCTCCCATGTGCCAAGATCATTCTCCTTTCATAATCCATTCTGGCTCTGTCATCTGTGAATTTAAAATCTTTCAGAACTTCATTTATATTTTAAGCCTGTTTTCTCTTCCTTGGATTACAAATGCCATAAATTTCTCACCTGTTGAATTCATGCTTCCTTTATTTGTCCTAAATGCCAGCTCTTTCTCCTTGCCCAGCATTTAGGCTCCTGAAAGTTTGAAGAGGATGAATTCCCTTAGGGAATGTACCTTTCCCTAAGTGGCACTTCTGTCTCAACACTCACTGGACTGGAAGCATCTTTGAACATAATTAAGTCGAACTTACTTTTCTGATTCCAACTTTTCCATATAGATGCCCGGTCTAGACTGAATATTTTCAATAACAGAGGACTCACTACTTCCAGAGGCAACCAGCTCCAACTTTGTAGACTTCTTTTCTATGATGTTTCAAAATCAGCCTCCAGTGGGAAAGAATGACCAGGTGGTAATGGAGTTGGAGTTGGACATATCAGTGTGAACTCACATTTAGCTTAATAAAGACACAGATGGTGACCTATAGAAACAGATGTGTGTATATGCATGGGCTACTATACCCACATAGATTTCTTTGCTCTGCATTCTCAGAGACCCTAAAACCAAATGATAGCCTGACAGCAGCAGGCACACTTAGCCTCTAATCTTGGTTTCTAATATCATTCTCTAATAAAAAGAACCAGGGCTCTTGGAGACATGTCTGAGTCTAAGATTAGGACAGAAAATAGGCAAGATGAACCTGGAGCATCTGGGAGTGGCACAAGAAGGAAGTGCTCAACAAAGCCATGGGGATGAGGAAGAGACACTGGAGCCTAAAGCAGAGCCAAAGAGACACAGAGAGCACACAGTGGCAAAAGCTGGGAGCTACAACCTGAATGGAGTAGTATTAGATTATAACCCAAAGCATAAATATCAATGAATCTCCACCAATATAAATAAATGATTACATGTATAAATACGTGAGGGAGGACAGATAAATCTCCGATGTAGAAGAAGCCAAATAATTTATGTGGATATTCCATCCTCAAGGAGATGGAGCACTATTCCCCCTTCATAAGGGTGGGCCATGCATAGGGAATGCCTTCCAAAAGTACAATATCGAACAAATACTACCTCAGCCAGCCAATCAAACCTCAACAGGAATAAGTCATGTTCATAGAATGTTCCTTTTGATATGATGCAATAAAAATGATGCATCACTTCCCCCAAACCCATTAACCCTTGTAAAACCATGAGAAAAAACATCTACAAATCTTAATGGAGGAGCTGGGTATTGGTGGTTCATGCTTATAATTCTAGCTACTCGATAGCCTAAGATCTGAGGATTGTGGCTCAAAGCCAACCGATGCAGAAAAGTCTATGAGACACTTATCTTCAATTAACCAGCAAAAAGCATGAAGTAGAGCTGTGGCTCAAGTGGTAGAATACCAGCCTTGACCAAAAAGGTCAAGGGATACTGCCCAGGTCCTGAGTTCAACCTCCAGTACTGGCACATACACACAAATTCTCAAATAGCTGAGCAGCACCTCTCCAAATTGTCCAGGTGATCAAAACCAAGGAATGTGAGTAATTATGACAGTCAAGGGGAATTAGGCAGACAGGACAACTAAATGGAACGTGCTGTTCTGGATGGGTCCCTGGAACAGAGAGACCCTGGGATAAATAGTAAGGAAATTATTTCCAATTTTTCTGTAAATCTAAGACTATCCTAAACCATAATGTTAATTAAGAACAAAAATCAACCTTCCTTATCTAGATATTGGCCTTGGCTCTGACCCTGACCTGAAATAACTCAGACATGACCTAGAACAATAGTATTTGTCATCTTTCCATTACTATTACAAGAACTGAAATAATTGACATATTTATACATATAGAAAGAGGGGGACTTGTTTGGCTCACAGTTTGGGACATTTTAGCCCATGGCTGATGGGTCCCATCACTTTGGGCCTTTAGGGAGGCAGCACATCATAACAGAGGCATGTGGCAGAGCAAAACCATTCACCTCGTCAGGCAGGAAGCAAAAGAGTGAGGAGCAAGCTGAGGTGCCACAAACCCCACACAAGCTTATACTCCCAATAACCTAAAGTCTTCCCACTAGGCTCCACCTCCTAAAGGCTTCACTAGATCTTCATACTGCCTCCAGAGGGACCAAGGCTCCAAACCATTGGCTTTGGGGGGACATTTAAAATCCAGATTATAGTGACAGATCATCTCTGTGTCCCCAAGATTCTCCCCAGTGGCAGTCAAAATTCTCATCTCTTTACTACCACATCTGTCATCTCATTCCCAAGTCAGATCTCTTGGCCTCCATTAGATTCTGATTCCTGCCTTCAGTCTCTCACTGAGCAGGCCACCCTTTCTCCAGTATAGCTCACTTTGACAACTGCCTGCTAAAGTTTATTGTGGTGCCAGAACTGAGCACCCTGAGTGAAGCTGCCAGCCTAGGGAAGATCAGGCCTGTCACCTTTATTCACTTGATAGATCTCCATTACTATAGCCTATAGTGGTATCGATGACTTTTACTTTGGGGGTACAGAGCAGTCATCTTGCAGTAATAGCTCTAATTTAGCCTTCCAATTTTTTCCCTAAATATTTCCTGTATAATCAACACAAAGAATAACTTTCTGCAAATTAATGTTTGGAAGAAGAGAAACAAAGAAGGAGGAAAGGAAGGGATTTCTTTTTTTTTTTCTTTTTTCTTTTTTGTTTTTTTTTGGCCAGTCGTGGGGCTTGAACTCTGGGCCTAGGCACTGTTCCTCAGCTCTCCAGGTCAAGTCAAGGCAAGCGCTCTACCACTAGTGCCACAGCACCACTTCCTGTTTTCTGAGTGGTTTATTGGAGATAAGAGTCTCACAGACTTTTCCTGCCTGGGCTGCCTCAGATCTCAGCCTCCTGAGTAGCTAGGATTACAGGCGTGAACCACCAGCCAAGGGTAGGGATTTCTGAGAGTAGTATTTATACTGGGAGTACTTATATACACTAAGCAGCTTCAGTGAACGTGAAGGCTCACTGGATGGAGCTGTAAAGTGAGTTCAATCCAATAATAGTTATTGTCCCCTAGAGAAGTTACTTACTTGCTCTTGCCTCCGTTTTCTCATGTTTAAAATGAAGACAATAATAGAACCTACCTCATAGGATACTGGGAACTAACTGAATTAATGTTTGGAAAGGGGCTTAGACCACATTTCTGGTACACAGTAAGTGCTACATAAATGTTTACTGTTGTTTGCAATTACTTTAATGTGTGTGTGTGTGTGTGTGTGTGTGTGTGTGTGTGTGTGTGTGTGTGTGTTCTGAGAGTTAACTTAGTCTAAGTAAATGCCCTCCCACCAGGCCCTGGAAATCACTCCCAATTCACAGGTCCCTTTTGGATCCCAACACTGGCTTTCTCTCCCAACTTTATGTCACCTGCTAATTTGATCAGTGAGCCCATCAAGGTCCCCTTCCAAGGCATCTGTGTGAATACTGAATAGACAGGGATGGTGGGCAGAGCCTGGTAGTGACTGTGATGGGGTGATAAGACCCGGTCTCCCACAGCTGGGCTGAGATCATGCCAAGTAGGAGGAAATGCCCTCCATCTCTGGACTCCAGATTCCCCTCAACACAAATCATGACAAGCGCCTCACAAATGCTAATGACCGACTTCCTTTGGTTTTAAAGACCGATCATTTCTGGAACACCGGGGTAAATGATGGGCTCAGTAGCTATCTAGAAAGAAGTTAGAGGTGTTGGCATCCGAACTTAATTAGACACCTGTGCTCTTTATACAGCCTGATAAGGTCAGGCAAATACATTCAGCATTAATAACATTATCAGCACCGCGTGGTCCACAAGCCTTGCCAAAGCCAATATGTCAAGTTTTTGTGGCTGGGAACATGTGTCTTCAATTCATGCTCCGGCTTGTTTCTTACATGCCAACAGCTGGCACCACATCTGGAAAGGCTGTTTCTGCTGTGGCTTCTTTTCTCCATGAGTATTTTATGGGATACCCCATCCCACCTCAATCCTTACAAGAGAAAAGGGCTCATTCACTCATCCTCTGATGGCCTGTCAAGACATGGCCCCTGTTTATCTGCTGCTGGCGACCCATGTGCCTAACACCAGCTCTCTCTTGGGGCAGTGGTCCTCACACATGCCTCTGCAGGAGTCTCATGGAGAGAGGGCACCTGCTTCAGAAAAAGGCATCTTCAGCCCTACTTCAAGCCCAGTGTTTAGAATTCAGGAGGTGGAGGGCATATGGATCAGGGCTAAGCATAGCTCACATGCTCCCAGGTGATGTGGTACAAGTGACCTGAGCACCAGACTTCTTGTACTCATCTAGAGGCTTTGAGGCCCCCTAAGCCTGCATTATCAGTATCATCAGCAAGTGGGTCCTTTTACTTTGAAGGAGGGTCAGAGATATTCTAGATGGTTTCTGAACACAAGAAGAAGGAAAGGAAAGAATGTACTGGAAAGAGGGGCTAGCTAAGTCAAACCATGGAGTCCTGCAAGAGTGTGGCAGGTGGAAAGAGTGGAAAGGACATTGAGGTCTGATTTTGAAGGGCCATACACTTAGGGCATCAGCCTTGGAGGAGATAGACAAACCTGAGTTTGAACTCCAACTCATCACTCCCAGTAGTATGTGTGCTTAAACAGGTTACACAACCTCTCTGGCCTTCATTTTGTCTGTGTATAAAGAGAAACTACCTATCTTAAAATAGTTCAGAGAAAAAGATTGCTGGACACTGGTATTTCACAACTGTAATCCTAGCTACTCAGGAGGCTGAGACCTAAGGTTTGTGGTTCAAAGCTAGCCTGGGCAAGAAAGTCTGTGAGATTCTTATCTCCAGTAAACTACTTAAAAAGCCAGAAGTGGTGCTGTAGCTCAAATGGTAAAGTGCTAATCTTGAACAAAAAGAGGCTCAAGACAGCACCTAGGCACTGAGTTCAAGCTCTTTGACAAGAAAGAAGGAAAGAAGAAAGAAAGAAAGAAAGAAAGAAAGAAAGAAAGAAAGAAAGAAAGAAAGAAAGAAAGAAAGAAAGAAAGAAAGAAAGAAAGGGAGACAGGGAGACAGGGAGACAGGGAGACAGGGAGACAGGGAGAGTGGGAGAGAGGGAGGAAGGAGGGAAGGAGGGAAGAAGGAATAAAGGAGGGAGGAAGGAAGAAAGGAAGGAAGGAAGGAAGGAAGGGGTGTTTACCAAAATGCCTGGAGTGATGTATATACTTCACAGAAGATAGATACTAATAAAAAAAAATAGTACTAAATAACAATCACTGGGAGATTGCTACATTATTTTTTCTACATTATTTTATAGCCCATGAGTACTCATAGAAGTTTTAAAAGCAGTAGTTGCATTTCAATTAGTCAGTCAATAAATAGTTATTGTGTACCTATCATGTCAGTTGTCACCAGCCCTGATGGAAGCAGAAGACAACCCAAGCTGTTGCAATCATGCAAACCAGTAATTCTCAAGACTGAGTGTGTGCTGTGTACCTGAAGCCCTAGCTTCTTAAGAGGCTGAGATCTGAGGATCATGGTTCAAAGTCAGCATGGGCAGGAAAGTTCAAGAGATTCTTATCTCCAATTAGCCACCAAAAAGTCAAAGGTGGAGTTGTAGCTACAGTGTTAGCCTTGAGCAAAAAAGCTAAGGACAATGCCCAGGGCCTCAGTTCAAGTTTCAATATCAGAAGAAAAAAAAATTAACCCTGAATGTGCATCAGAATCACCTGAGGGCTTGTCAGAAATGTACATTTCTTAGGCCTCATTCCACATTCTGAACTGGACTCCATCAGAATTTCTGACTCAAGAAATCTGGAACAAGACCCCAGCACTGTAGATCTTTAACAATCTCCCAGGTGATCCTGACAGGGCCTGCCAGGGAGCCACACTTGGAGAGGTAGGAAGAGATACAGAGGGCACAGACACTGAGTTGCAGAGGTGAGGCCCTGGTTCTCAGCAAGGGTTTAGGAGTGGAATGGTAACAACAAGGGACCTAGGGACACTATAGTTCAGCAAACTTCCTCTTTGCCTAGCCCTAAATTTCTTTCTTTTTTTTTCATTGTGAAAATACTGTACAGAGGGGTTACAATTACATGGGCAAGATAATGAGTACATTTCTTATCAAGCATTGTAGCCTCCTCCTGTTTCCCCTTCCCATCCTCCCCCACCCCCCCACCCAATCCTCCCCGCCTCCTCTCCTCCCCCACCAAAGTTGTGAAGTTCGTTTTTGACATAACGACTTGTATATCTCATTGTTGCATTGAGACTACCTGTATCCCTATTTAAACAATTTGTTTTTCCCCTTCCCCTCCACAAATTATACCGACATCAAATAGAGTGAAAGCAGGGGTTATACTGTAGGGGAGGGACATACATAGCAACAAAGAAATAATCTTATAAATGTGTTAGAAACAATTGCATGAAAGAAAAAAAAACATTTGAATACATATCTTAGGGTTCATTTCCCTAACATCAACTTAACTGACCTTTTCTGCTTGACTCAGACATATACTAGATGTTGCAAATAAAGGAAACCATGGGACCTATGTTTCTTTGGGCCTGGCTTACTTCACTTAATATAATTTTCTCCAAGTCTTTCCATTTCCTAACAAATGGGGCAATGTCATTCATTCTGGAGGCATAGAATTCCATTGTGTATATATACCACATTTTCTTGATCCATTCATCTACTGACCGTTAGCTGGGTTGGTTCCATATCTTAGCTATGGTAAATAAGGCTGCAATAAACATAGTCGTGCTGGTGGCTTTAGTGTGGTCTTGTTTGTAAACACTTGAGTAAATGCCGAAAAGTGCTATCCTTAAATTTCTTACACACCCCTGGGATCCTGCTGACCCATCAGCTTTCAGGGAGAGGGGGCAATGTTGTCACATGGCCCTGTCTATACCATTGGAACTGGTCCTGTGGTCCATTTGGGACTGGCTTCCTGGTATGATCTCTAATCCCTGTGCTGGTCTGGAGAAAGCATCTCTTTTCGCTTTCCTCCCTCCCTCCTCCCTTTATTCTATCCTCCCAAGATGTTGATGCCGCTGAGATGCGCGGGTACCGTTCCGCAAGAGTGCTCAAGGTGTGTATTGAATTTTGGTCCTGGATCATTTAATGTGTGGTGACAGAGGGAGCGGATGCTGTTTGGATTCATGTGGAACTCTCTGCCTTTTCTATTTTCTGTGCTGTAAGACCATAGAGCCTGGCTCAGTAGCAAACTGACCCATCAATTCCCCAGCCTGGAGAACCTTGTGGAACCAGGTCCCCCCAGTCCCCCTAGAATTGCCAAAGTTCCTTGTGAAATCCAGTGGAAAATTGGAAGGTTTGTGTAGGTCTTTGGTGCATCTGTTTCATTTAAAGCTCTCCACAATCCGAGCTGTTACTGAATTAAACATCGAAACTAACAACGATCAATAGCCTAATAATATTCTGCTCTGAAATGTGTCCTTTAATAATGACTCTGAAGGCTGTGAGGGAGGGACAAGGCTGTGTGTGCAGTAAGTGGTGATCTACCTTAATTCCTTTACAGCTGCTAGCTCTGAAAAATGCTTCTGGCTGTTTCTTACTGACGCAGCGTCCTGTTTTCTGCGGGTCAGAAACTTCAAGGAAGTTGGCTATGGTCTGCCCTTCTTCATCTGTCTCTGGAAAGCTGCTTTCAGTCAGCTTACCTGCTTTCAGTCAGCTCACCTTCCCTTTCCTTGTTCTTGTCTGGACGATTGACTTAGCAATTGGACCCAGCCCTCATCACCCTGAGCCTGAGGTACTGATGACTATGGATGGATTGAGAAAAGCAGAGGGATTACACAGCTGAGGACAGATATGTGCTTGGTCCCAGAGCTCAGAGATGTTCTGCAGCACACATACACACATACACTTCTCGGATCTTGTTGTTCTGAAAAAGACTCCACTGAAGAGAGTAGATGCAGAAAAGACACATTCACTAAATATATATGAAAATGAACCAGTTACCTTTCAGATTAGAATGTAGCCTGGGGCAGTGCTTGGAGCACTAGAGCATCCCGCATCTCTGCTGAACAAGAGACAGAACTTCCTCTTTAACCATCAGCATCCACAGGAGAGCAAGACCAGAGCAAGAAGTACATTTTGACTTTGGAGTTTAGGATTATAAAGCCCTAGAGAGGGGTTATCATTTCTGCACAATCTTTTGCCTCACTTGATCTACTCTCTGTTTACATGCTAAGACCCTTCTTTCCCTCCAACACAAGAGCTATATTGATTGTTTATGTTTTCTAATACTGTGGATATTGCTTTGGTAGAGTTTTGAACACAAATTATATTGAAAAAGTTGGAGCCTATATGGTGGACTTTTAATGACATGTTCCCCAATTATTGATGTCCTGAAGTGAGGTATTGTTGTTCTGGTTTGAAGTCACAAAGGATGAGAAAGAGGATGATTGTGGAGATGGAGAAGAGAATGAAGGTTGATCTCCCAACTCCAGTTGACTTCTGTCATCTCTACGAGGGAGGGCTTCAAGCTTAGCCTAGGGAGAGTGAGGCACATACCTTGTCTGCAATAAAATTCAAAGACAAAGTACAGCCTGGTTTATTAATGACCTGTAGTGATCCCAGAAAAATGTGGTGGTTGGGAAAAGAACAGAGTATTTCAGATGGAGGGAGGGGACCACCCCTCACCCCCCCATGGATCTGAAGATTAACAACAAACTGTAGCTCCAAACAAATGTTTCATAAATGTTAACACGGCATTGTGATTGCAAGGAGTGAGCTCTGGCTGGCCAGGAAGAATCTAGTACAACCACCTTTTTACCTGGTGAGGAAGCACCTAGCTACTAGAGTGGCTGAAAGCTTGTAGACATGGTTTGCTTTAATTTTAGTAAGGTTCTTAATCTCTCCTCCCCCCCAACTTTATTGCCTTGAATACCACTGACTGACAAGCCACAGATAGCTTCTCTTAGATGAAATCATGTCCCAAAAGTTGACTTAGAACTGGGAGGAAGGCTCTATCCACAAGGGTCCTGTCTCATTGAACCCATTTTTTTAAATCAATGACTCAGCTAGATCTGGAAGGCATGCTTGTCAGAACTGTAAATACTAACAAGACCAGCGATAGAATAATGATTTGACATTAGAAAGGTCATTTGAAAGTGTATTATGTAAGCAGTTACTTTATCTCAAGTACATACTTGTGTGTACAGCCACAATCAGGACACGTGCTCTGGAGATACATATGACATCCATGTGTCTATATGTAGGCATGTGCTCTTCATTTTCCCAGTTGGTATTCTATCTGACTTGAAGGACATTGGTGGTGACAGAAGGGTCTCTTCTTGCTGTGGAGAAATATACAAGTATGTGATGCTACTGACAAGAGCAACACTTTTACTGAGCATCTGTTATGTGCTAAACTATAAAACTGAAGTTCCAGCAGGCCTGAGACTGCTCACTTAGAAAGACCTGCTAGCAGGCTTGGCAATTGGGAATCTGGCTTTGAAGAGGCCTCTCACCAGATCCCTGGAATGGATACACTTGGTTCACTGTGCCTGAACTATTAATACAAACAATGTCATTTATGCTAAAGCACTGCTCTCTTGTTTGGTAATGTGGTAGGCAGAAGATACCTATGGGACAAGCCCACTGTAAAAACCCTGGACACTGGGTCTCTAATGAGCTTTCCTGGTGGACAGCGTTTCACACATGTTGTCACAACTCATTGCTGAAGAAATTAAGTGCTGTCTGTGTGCTCTACGGGGAGAGGACTCTTGGAAGCTTATGCCTGCTAACCTCCAGACCTTACTCACATGCCTTTTCCTGCTGCTGATTTTGCTTTGTTTCCTTTCACTCCATAAATCCTCCCCATGAAGAAGGTTAGATACTAAGCCTTGTGAGGAATCTAAGCAAATCACTGAGCCTGAGTGTGGTCTTACAGCTCCCTAGTCCACAGGCATCAGAGACTTGTTCTGTCACAAACTTGAATCCAGGTTAAGTCCAAGGCTCTTGTGTTCCACGATGTCACACAATGGCTTGCTGGTCTTTAACATTCACTCTTGCCAATAGCTGAATGAGCCCTGCTGTCCTTAGATTTCCTGTGCCCACCAGTCACATCTCAGTGCTTTCTCAGGTGAGAATAAACTATAGAAGACCACCCAAAGAAGCAGAGCCTGGAATGGTCCCCATTTTTCAGGCCTATAGAACTTATTACTGTTAGTTTTATCCCAGTGGATTTTCTCTGCCTCTTGTTATTGACCGGCCTCCCCCTGTACTGTGAGACTAAGTCAGTATATTTTCTAGCAAAAGTGTGGATAGGGGGCTAACCAGGGACGAGAGGCTAGTGTCGAATGAGGCCTTGTCTACCTGGTGGCTGCCAGCCAGTCTCCTGTTCTTGTCTTGTCAGAGAAAATGGACATGCTCCAAAACCCATAATATGTAGAGTGCCAGGAGTGAATCTTCACATAAACTTTAGCATTGGGTGGTAATGATGTGTGGGTTCATCATCAAAAGTAAGGTTCCTCTCTGAAGGGGTGACTGGGAGAGGGACAGATGAAGACATTTCCCTGTGAATCGAAAATGCCTCTAAAAAAACTAAATTTTTTTTTTTTGGTCAGGACTAAGGCTTGAATCCAGGCTTTGCACTTGCCAGGCAAATGCTTTCCTGCTTGAGCCATTCCTCCACCTCTTCCCTTCCCTACCCCACTTTTTATTTTTAATGAAAAGGTCATGTTCTAACTCTCCAAGGATGGGCAGGAGATGGCTATGCTGGAAAAAAAAAAAGTGACAAATCTCTAACATTGCCCACTAGTGTCTCTGTTAAATGCACCAAAATGTCTCACAGAGAAGAAATTGTCCCCTTTCCAATTGGCACAGGCTGGGCTCATCTCTTCCCCTAGGCTGAGAAGGTACAGAATGCCTAGTTCTCTATTGTGAAACTGCATCTTTCACCTAAGAAGCCTGAGGCTGAGAGCTAGAAGTTTATTGTAAAAATGACCCATTAGTGGGCTCTCTCTTTCTTCTTAAAATTTTTTTCTTTTCTTAAAAACATTATTTATTCCCAGCACCCCATGCCTACCTCATACACCCAGCACTCCGTACCCACCCCCCACCCTCAAGAATGCACACCACGCCCGCTCACACCCACCTCGCACACCAGCTCTTTCTTATACCCCACTTTCCCACTGGGTCTGCAACAAGACCTTGGCAGGGCATGGAGGTAACAAGCAGGAAGACTCTCCCTCATTCATCCTTGGCGAAGGTACAGGAAGGGGAAACGAGGGCCTCAGAAGACCAGCCTCGCACTCCCAAGTTCAAACCTATTCTGACACAGGAAGTTATTATATGTAATCATGAATGTCACAGTCACTTCCTGTTTATAAGCCTCTTCCCCACCCTCCCCCACAAACACACGCGCACACACACATACACAATCAGTGTGTCTTTGACATCTCATACACCAATCCCAACCTCCTAAGGGTGGAGAGTCTATTGTATTCTAATATAGTAGACATAGACCATGCCAGGGCACAACCGCCACTCCATCAAAAAAAAATGCATCCACCTTCAAAAGACTAAATGCAGGGAACAGCCAGGCCAGGGGGGTAAAAGTTGTCATAAGAACATGATGAGCTCCCAGGATTTCACAAGCTTGTGTTTGAACCCATCTCTGCCGCTATCCAGCCATGCAGCGTAAGCAAATTATTTAATCTTGCTGAGTCTTGGTTTCCTTATCAGTTAAGTGGAGGCAAATGATAGTGTCTACTCCACAGAGTGTGAGGATTCGGTTGAGAATTCAGCCAGACGGCATATGATTCATAGCAAGCCCTCACAAATACCAGTACAGCTGCTGCTGCCCCAGTTGTTGATGGTGCTGGTGCTGATGGCGCAGTTGGAAGGAGCCCACCTTCTGGGGTCCACCGTGAAAGCACACACCTTTTAATGTCACTACCTTTCTCCATACTTCATTTTGTTACCACTCCCTCTCCTTCCCACCCCCTCCATTCTAAGAAGTCTACTGTCACTCCCACCAAAGAGATGGCCAATGCCATACATCTCCTTATCTCCATGTCTTTTTGAAACACTGTCCCTAAAAAGACAAAATCAAATAAGAGCTCTCCTTCTTAGTATGCATTTTTCCAGAGAGTTTCCCCTACCCCTGATAGCTCTGTCTGAGTCATTTCTGTCACCCTGGCACACCACTGTGCCTCAGGGGAAACCATCTAGGTCCGTGATTGTGTGTATTCTTTTTGAGAGTGGCTGATTTCTATGGTTTCGAGGACAAAGGAATCTGTGTTTTGCCGGTGGTCATTTTTTTCCCCTTTTGTTTTGCTTAATTACCACTCTTGCTGTCTATAACATTTATTTTTAATGATGAGGATTAGGTCCTGTCAATAATAAAGATGCCCAAGAGTGGACAGTGAGAATTCTTTCTCAAGAACACTGATCCTACAGGGGATTGTGTCAGGCTCAGGAACACAGCCTCCAGAGAGCAGGCAAATCCCAGCCTGAGCCAGGCACTGTCACTTTAGAGCTAAATGACCTTCTGGAAGTCACTTGAGCTCCTACACCTCATCTGTAAAAAGGGATAATAGGTCCATTTGGGGGAACGTGAGACCATGCATATAAAGTTCTTAGCCTCGTACCTGGCAGACAGTAAGCAGTCAATACATGCTAAGCTGTCGTTACGATGCATTCTAAAATCCAATCCAAATCTAGGCTCAAAGCAGCTGTATGGGAAGAGAGAGGCGAGTTTGGTATCAATCATCTGCCTCCAGTGTGGAAGGAAGTAGAATGGGAGCCCTTCAAAGAAACAGGCTCAGTGCCCCTTGCCAGTTGGGTAGCCACTTCCCATGAAGAGAAGTTGGCCACTTAGGTATTAATTGGCCTGCAATAAGACCATGTAAAAGCCCATGGGTGTTAGTCAATAAAGATTTGCAATTATCAAAGTGATCAAGAACATTCTTCATCTCCTCATGGTGCCAACCCTTTCTGAGCACCAAGCACCCTCTCCCAGCTACTGTCATTAATTGCCTTGGATGCGCTTTCTGGAAATAAATGTGAATCCAGAGGAGAATGCAGTGATTGGTGGCTCCCAAAAAGCTCTGTTCATGTCTGTCCCCTGGAACCTATGTGTATCACCTTATGTGGCAAAAGATACAGCTGTAGCTGAAGACCTTGGGGAGAGTCCATCTTGCCACGGCAAAGCAATCCCTTCAGCCACAAGAATCATGGAGAGCCAAGGAACACCTTGTCCCCAGTACTTTGGCAGGAAATGCCACCTTGCTGATCTCCTGATTTCAGATTGCAGGGGCCCAGAACTGTTGGGGTGGGGTGGGGTGAGGGATGCATTTCTGTAGTAAGGCATGTGGCACTTGGTACCCAGCAGACTAATGCAGAGTCCCCGCCCCAGCTTAGCTCCAGCCCTCCTGCTCCATGTAGGACTTGCTTCACACAAAGAGGAAAGCATAGGGCACATGCCAGAGTCCTTGGAATAATGCACCTGCAGTGTCTGCCTCTCTGCTGCACCTGGCTAAATGGGGTTGGGCAGGAATCCACTCTGCTCTTTAGAGACCTTTCAAAGGGCAGAAGCTCGGTCACCTCTCAGGTTTCCACTTTCCTTCTGAAACTCGGCTCCAGCAATCACAATGGCGAGTCAGTTATTTGTAACACCCAGATTGTCATTTCTGACAACGGGGCCGCATTTATCTGTTGAGTCTAATGATCGTGCGGACAGGAGCCTTATTTGTGCTGTCACATTCCCCTTTATCACCATCTACATCCAGGCCTGTAGGGGACTCTCCAGACGAACCGTAATGCCTCCTAGACATTGTGCTCGCTACGTGTCCTGTTCTGGCACTTTTCTTCAATAGCAATGGAAGCTGAGTCAAGTTTAAAGTCTGTGCTGTTGCAAAGCGACCAGGAAGCTGGCAAGAGCCAGGGGTCTTGCATGGTGATGCCATGTTCCTCAGCTACAACAATGTCCCTCCCAGGACGACTGCATAGCTGCTGAGCCAGAGAGATTTCCTCACGACAACCATCTGGCTCTGATTTTGCAGCAACACCTCTTGAGAATTTCCCAGAGACCCAACAGAAAGCAGCAGTCACTGGTATTTTGGCCACCACACCTGCTGAGGAGGTGTCACATGCTCATTCTGAACCCACTGGTATAATTTAGAGAGAGCTTTGCCAAAAGGAATCCCTGGTCTAGTTAAAATAATATGTTAGCTTATGAGCAGGAGGGGAAAAAAATAAGACATTGTGGTTGGGGAAAAAGAAACTAGAATTTAGAAATCAAAGGAGCCAAATCCAGGACTCGGCCTCCTTCTTTCCAGCTGTGTGGCTTGGGACATGACTCACCTCTGGCCTTGGCTTCTCATTTGAGACACAGGAGGTAACTGTGGCTCCACTGGGTGGCTGAGAGGATTAAGCCAATGCGGACAAACCGGGAAGCTCTATGCACCTGTCTGTGCAGACTGAGAGGCCAGAGGATGGAAGGCAATTGTCTTCTCTCTTTAGTTCTGTGTTTTGAAAGCCTAAGGTCAGAGCCAGGTAGTCCCAACATACACACAATTGCACTAAAGGACCATTGTGCAATAGGGAAGGGGAAAGGGGGAGTTGTTCACTGCCTCCTAAACATTTATTAAGGCTATGAATCTACAGAGACCTCCAGCTGGACTCTATCTTATGCTATTCCATCTCTGTAACACATTGAATTTCAAAAGATGTTGTCTGGTTCCTCTTATCTCTAAAAGAGAGTGGGATGGTTCATGTCTCTCTCTTTCTAAAGGAACTAAATTCACACATCACAGGGAGAATGTTCATGCCATCCCAAAGGACAGAGCTCTTGCAGACACCAAAGCTGCATCTGACCTTGGTTGACCTGTGTGCTGGGAATTGGACATGAACAAAGCTGCAGAGGAACAACCCTGCATGGTCTTTGGGAGGCATGGTGGGCACAAGGAGGGAAAGGCTCAAGAAATAAGTCACTGGGTGGCCTACCTGTCTGCTTAGAGCAAGACACGAGGGTGGCTGAGAAAACAAATGGTTGCTCATAGTGGAAGTCTACTCAGCCTCAGGAGAACTGGGAAGAATGAGGACAAGGCATTTGTTGTTCTCTACCCTCAGGGAGGACATCTATTCACAAGTGTGGATGGGAAACTCAAATGCATTGTGAATTGTGAATTAATCAATAATATCCTTCTGGGTATTCGCACCACAGCTTGTTCTCAACATGTTCAACTACAGTGATGTTGCTATAAACTCCTAAATGGCAGAGAAAAGCTTCACCTAAGTTCTTTCATACTGGACTCAGAACACGATATGTTGCTGGGTTCTGAACAAGTCTCCGGGAGACAGGACAGGCTAGCGGCAGAGTGTGAAAACTGGAAGGCGGCTTGGAATTTGGATCCTTGAACTCTCATTCAGAAGGTTGAGTGACCCTCTGGCGTTTGCATTGTCAGCTTAGATGTAAGCATCTATAGATTCCTCTTTGAGACATACCGATCCAGACTGGTCCTTCTGAATCTTTGATATGCATGTGCGTTCCTTGGGCACCTTGTTAAAATGCAGATTCTGATTCAGAGATCTGGGATGGAGCCCAACATTTTACATCCTTTAGCATGCTCCCAAATGATGCCACTGCCTCCCCACCATACGTTTTTAGGAGGAAGAATCTACTCACTACTGTTTTCCTGTAATCAGGATGGACCAGCCCAAGCAAGGGCTTTTTCTAGATGGATGGCTTAAAACATAAAATGTCTGCTGACCTAATATGTTAGATTATACTCGTGTACCTTTCATTTGGAATTAGCATAACTATTTATCTTAACTTCCATTCAGGTAATTTTTATATAGCAAGCACTTTAAGGAAATAAATGTCTAGCTAGGTCCAATTTGGTACTTTCTCACTAATACTTAACATACAACATTTTCTGTCCCTAAACTTTAATGCAAATTTGCTCCAACAGCCAAATTCTGATTAGTGTTAATGCATGGCTAAGGGAATTGAAGCCAGCTTGGCAACAAAGACCCCTCTGAATGAACGCCTTTAGTAGTTGGCAGCTCTATATTTTTTCAAAGCAAGAGTCTCTTCTAGAACTATTTCCTTCCAATCAAAATGAAGAGCTGACTTCATCAGTTAACACTCCATAGCAACTAGCAGGCTTTTGCTGCTTCCTCCAGCCATTATTTCTCAAGACACAGCCAGGCGTACCCCATTAACTGCAGCATGAGAGGGAACACTAGTAGGAACGTGATTTCCCCATTGGAATGGCATGGCTGGCAAGAGTAGGGAATGAAGTCCAGCAAGCAGAACAGTTATGCACACAGTATAGACAGGGCATATGGAGACATCAGCAAGCAAAAGGAAATGGGGCTCAATTTGATGTGACCTATGTGTTCTGACAGGCACAGGGGACTTGAACAGTGACATATTAAAAATTCCAAGTAGGTAGTCATCAGAGGGAATTTCATTATCATGAAGAGGGGCCAACTGCTCAGCTAGAATCTGGTCCAAGACCTTGGTTGGACAGAGCCTGGAGCAGAAAGGCAGGCCTTTATGCTCTAAAGAAGGCCATCTCCATTCTCCAGAGCTGTGACCAAGAAGAACCCACCTGCTCCTTGTCTATGCATGACAGCCCTGTGCTTCACCAGCCTGCCCTTCACTCCCTGACCCTCACCAGGATCTGTGACCGGTGTCCAGTGACCTGTGTCTCCTTACTTGTCCAATGCAAACATCAAACCCGACTGGCTTACCAGCAGCCTCCTGCACATCTCCAGCCTATGCCCAGCCTGATTACCTCCTTGCTGAAGAAAATCATAGCTGCTTGCTGACCAGGCCTCAGCAAATCCTGTCATCTCCCTTAGCCAGGGCATTTCTACAGCTCAAAGGACCTATCATTCAGCTCCTGTCAAACTAGGTAGAAGAACTAGGGCTCCCTGGAGGGCCCAAGCAGCTGCCTCTGCTGCAGACAATAGTTGTATATACCGTGTGTGTGTGTGTGTGTGTGTGTGTGTGTGTGTGTGTGTGTGTGTGTGTGTGTGTGTGTATGCATGTATGTGTGGGGACACATAAGCAAAACCTACAGCTGTGTCACAGTTTACTTGTATTATCTCATTTGACCTCAAAGTAAAGCCAATATTATCAGCCCCACTTTATAGATGAGGAAACTGAATCGTAGTGAATATAAGCAAGCTCCTTTATCAAATCTATGTTCGGGAAAGAAGAATAAAATACGGTCCAGAATGCCATGGAGCTCAGAGTCTCCTATGCTCAAGGCCACCTAGGTAATAATAATAACTCATCCTTTCAAAAATATTTACTGAGTTCCCATTGTATGTCAGGCCCTGAGTGTGTGAGGCAGGAGATAGACTAGTTAACTAGTGTTTACTGAGCATGTGCTCTGTGTCACGCTTTGCATTAAGCACCTTATAGCTTGATCTCAGTCCTCAGCATAGTGGCTGATGTAGACATCCTTACTTTTCACGAAGCACTGAGGCTCAGATTTGGTGATGATTCGAGAGCATCCATACAGCTGGGGATTACAGAGCAATTCTACCCCAGCACCAGCCCTCTCCAGCAAGTTGGCCTGAAGTGGGCCACTCACATTCTGACTCCAAGCCCACAGCTCTCTTGGTTACTCTTTGTCACCTCCATAGATCCATGTCTTTCTAAAGAGCAAGAGCCTCTGCCACCTTTACCCAGCACCCCTCAGGGCTGAAAGCATGTAGCTGTATCCCAGCTCCTTACATAGTTGTGTGCCCATCACGTATCTAGGAGTAGAATCAGAGTAGGGTGATCTAAAGTCAGTGACCAACTTAGCTTTCCTGCTCTTAAAGAAGAGTGAAGCACTATTGGAATTTTCCTATTAGCCTCACCTGGAAGGTTCTTTCCATTTATATATTTATCTTGCTGTTCCTTATTAAGGAACAAATAATATTTTCATGTAGAATTTATATTTTTTATTTTTTGGCATATATTTTTTTCAGATTTTTTTTTTTTTTTTTTTTGAATCTGGTCATGGAGCCTGAACTCTGGGCCTGGGCGCTGTCCCTCAGCTCTTCAGCTCAAGGCTAGCGCTCTACCACTTGAGCCACAGCACCACTTCCGGCTTTTTTCTTTTTGCTTATGTGGTGCTGAGGAATCGAACCTAGGGCCTCAGGTATGCAAGGCAAGCGCTCTACCATTGAGCCACTTTCCCAGCCCAATATATATATTTTTTATTTTTTTTTTTTTTTTTTTTTGCTGGTCGTGGACCTGAACTCTGGGCCTAGGCACTATCCCTCAGCTCTTCAGCTCAAGGCGAGCACTCTACCGCTTGAGCCACAGCGCCACTTCCGGCTTTTTCTGTTTATATGGTGCTGAGGAATCGAACCCAGGGCCTTATGCATGCAAGGCAAGCACTCTACCACTGAGCCACCTTCTCAGCCCCCAGCCCAATATTTTTAAAATAACGTTTTTTATTGTAAAAATACTGTACAGAGGGGTTACAGTTAGATGAGCAAGGTGATGAGTACATTTCCTATCAAGCATTGTTACCTCCTCCTTTATTTTTCCCTACTCTCCCTTCCCTCCCACCTCCACAACTACACTCCCTCCTCCCCTTTCCGTCCCCACCCTAAATTGTAAAGTTCATTTTTCAACAAGTGTCTTGTACATCTCATTGTTACAATGGGTCAACCTGTATCCCTGTTTAAGCATTTTGTTTTTTCCCTTCCCTTCCCCAAGCTAGAGAAGTGTGTATACAAGATGCATGGCACTGACATCAAATACAGTGAAAACAGGGGTTATATCGTGGGGGAGGAACATACAAAGAAACAAAAAAATACATGGTACATTATAAATATTGTTAGGAACAATAGCAAGAAAGAAAAAAACCACTTGTGTCCCTATCATAGGGTTCATTTCACTTAACATTCAGAGAAGATTTGTACACATGTTTTCTAGAAAGTCTTGACTGTTTTAAAAACAGTGCAAATGAGCAAATGTTCCTTTTTTCATTTACTCATATCTGCAAATATCTTATAATCATAGATTTGATCACATGTATAAGTTTGCCAAGTCTTCCCTTCCATGTCAAGTCATATCATGTGTTTCCAACTAAAGGTGATTTGTTAGGTTTTAGGTGTTGTGTTGGTTTGGTTTTTTTTTTTTTTCAAGTAACTTTTAGTTTGTGTGTGTATGCGTGAGTCCGTTTTGGGGCTTAAATTCAGGGCCTTGCTCTTTCATTTGGTTTTTTCACTCAAAGTTAGCATGCTATACTTAGGCCGCATCTCTACATCCAGCTTTTTACTGGTTAATTGGAAATAAAGAGTTTCTCAGAACCGGACGCTGGTGGCTCACGCCTGTAATTGTATCTACTCAGAAGGCTGAGATTTGAGGATCGTGGTTCAAAGCTAGCCCTGGCAGGAAAGTCCATGAGATTCTTATCTCCAATAAACCACCATAAAACTTGAAGTGGCACTGTGGCTCAAATGGTAGAGTGCTAGCCTTGAGCTGAAGAGCTGAAGGACAGTGCCCAGGCCCAGAGTTCAAGCCCCACGACAGATAACGACAACAACAAGTTTCTCAGGCTTGTCAGCACAGGCTGGCTTTAAACCTCAATCCTCAGATCTCAGCCTCCTGGGTAACTAGGATTACAAGCACAAGCCACCAGCTTAAATGTTGCTTTTCAAGCTTAGTAAAAGAAGAATCAAACATCCATTGGCTATTTACGCCACCATTGTGCCCCTAAATTTACCATCTCTACCAAAACAGACCGAGACCAATAGCTTTTCAGATGGCAGCTCCAAGCATGCCAGAAAGAAAGCCAGAGTAGAGATTTAAAATGTTCTGTTACCTAGCATCTAGTTATCTGCCTGAATCCACAGCAAGTTTGTCTACCTGCTGATCCTGACTCTCAGATCTGCAGCCCACCCCTGCTGCCTGAAACACTGACCTGAGAACCCAGCAAGAAGGAGAGACTCTAGCCCATTTCTAGAACCTAGTGAGCCAGATAGTTTTTCCACATTCATTGTTTGCCTTTCTGTAGCTCCTGGGGGTGGGGGGAATAGAGAGACCTTGAGATGTGTCTGGCATAGGGACTTGATAGAGCAAAAGAAGCTCCGCTTCCCATCAGCAGTCCCTGGGGAATGTGTCTGAAAAACATACAGACCCAATGAGTCACTGTCATCTAGAGACACATCCCTCATCGTTCCAGACACTTTTCTTCCTAAAGATGATACACAGCTCCTACTTGAAGGTTGCCAACAATAGACTCCCAGCTGTTGGCTCTGGTATAGATATGTAACCCAAAGTGGGCCAATCAGAGCTCATCCATGGGGCTTGTCACATTGAAAGAGGAAGCATCTTCCAACTCAGGGTGGTGCTAGAATTGAAGTGCTGCCACCGTGCAAACCTCATGCAAAAGAATTGCGTGGGAATAAGAGAGAACAAGGCCAACAGGTAGAAAAGGAAGAGGGAAAGAAGATAAAGCCCTGGCAACTGTCTAGTTAAGACCTGCATTCCAGTTTACCCCAGAGGCCTCACTCTTCCTACAGTTTGGAAATCTGAACCAAAAAATTTGTTAACTAGTCCAGATAGAATGTTTGTTACCTAGAACCAAAGAATCCCGGTTAACACAGCCTCCATCGGGCCTCTTAGTCCCTCCTATAAGCATTTATGGAATGCTTCCCCACTGCTTCCCTCTTTTCTGAGAAACAGTTTGAGAAATGGAGTCCTGATCATCCTTATCCACAACATCAACATGAGCAACCATGACAGACTATTTGTTCTTTCCCAGCATTGCCCCAGGTATGATGGGGGACACAGATGCCTGTGATGGTCACTGCTTTCTGGGTGCTTCTCTGCACATCAAAATATAAGAAATTCCAAGGGCACAGAGCACATGCTGAGCACAGATCTTTTTTAGAACCAGGCATAAATCAATCAGTCTGTGTGGAGTTTTTACAGAGCACAGACACTCATCACTGCAGATTATCCTGACCTTTTAGTACCAAACATCCCTTTCTTGAAAAACCATCTACCCCTCAGGACAAAAGGTTTTGCTCCTTCATCTTAAAGTTACTCTCTTCAATAGATCAGTCTATTTGTGGGGCTTCTTCACTCTGGCCTGCTCCTAAATCAAGATTGAATCTGCTTGCTGTTTTTTTCCTGGGCTGCCCTTTTCAACTTTATCCAATTTAACACACACACACACTCACACACACACACACACACACACACACACACATACACACACACGGTGAGAGAGAGGGATCTCCTCTCCAGAGTTCCCATCACAATCAGAATCAAGGCTCTACTCCCTTTGAATAAATGCCTGGCCTCTAAGACAGATCCTATTCTAGGATCCAATCTGGCAATCTATTTGAATGACTTCCCGTATGTTTTCTGATCCTTTTTAACTTCGGTGGCTTTCAAAGAATTATGTGAAAAGGAAAAAGAAGCATTAAACACATTTCCTAAGAAATAATCCATGCTTAAGGTGCCTTCAGAATGGGAAACGGTTTAATATGAAGAAAGAGGAGGAGTTGAAAGGCTTTGGTATCTGGAGGCCTTGTATTTCTTATTACCCTTCACCACAGGCTCTGAACAGATCTTCAGATATTCTGAGATCCCACTACCAACCCAGCTGGCTCCAAGACTCCACCACACAGACATGCCCACTAGGAGAACAAATGGCCAGCCTACAGAATCCCATTGACTTGTGGATAATCCTTTTTCCTCCCCTCCAGGAAGAAATTCCTCTTTCTCACAGATCTGAGATGACAGATCATTATTATCTGCTTTCCTTTCCAAAACCTGTATGGTCTAAAATAAGTTATACTCCTCCAGGTCTGTGGGTCAGGAATTCAGTCAGGACCCAACTGGGTAATTCTCTAGATAGCATCAAATTCTGCTCCTTCAAGGTGTCAGGTGGGCTGGGCTCAAAGTCCAAGATATGCTCACATAGCTGTTGCTTGGGTGCTTTCCGTGGCACCAGCTTAGCTTTCTTAGCACAGGATAGTCTTAAGGTAGCCACAGTTTTTTTACATACTGGCTGGCTTTCCCCAGAGACAGAAGGAAACTTCAAGACCTCTGAAAGGGTAGGCCTTGAACTTGCCAAGTATCACTTCCACCATATACTTCCAATCAAGGCAAGTAAAGCTAGCTCAGAATGAAGGGGAGAAATAGACTCTACTTGTCAATGAGTGGAGAAACACATGTAAACAAAGAAGAAAGGAGATGATGGCCATTTTGCCACATTATCCCTTTTTCCCACTTACCTCACTTGCAGGACTCATGCTCTTACTTAGTTGATGGCCACCTGATCTCCAAAGAGTTATCTTAAGCAACTCTTTTCTTCCCAAAGGTTATCCAGCCTCACAAGCTCTATCCTAACACTCAACATCATCCTTATAGTCAAACTTTACTTTCCTGGAGCCAAAGATCTCCTGAGTACTTCCATGAAATTCATCTTTACTAACCTGTTTTCTAATCAATTATTTGTTCTATTGTAATAGGATCATTTAAAACTTGGAATATACTCATAAGCTGATATCCCTTTATAGTTTAGACCAAGGGTTGGCAATCTTTGATAATAAAAAGCCAAAGAGTAAATACTTTCTGTTTGGGGAGGGCCATATGGTCATTATTGTTACTATTCAACTCTGTCATTTAGCAAAAGCTAAATGGTGTGTAATTAAATGAGCATGTCCAGATTCCAATAAAACTTTATTTACAAAAACAGGCACTTGGCAAGATTTTGCTCTCAGGCCACACTTTATACCAAGGAATAACTTTGTCTTTCAGTTTGTATTAACGAATAATTATAAATTCCACTTTTATCCAAAATTCATTTTTAAATCTATAAATTTATGATGGTATTGAAGTAACCAAAAGTCATAATAGCACATACTTGTAATCCAGCCACTGAGAGGCTGAGGTATGAGAAACAAAAGTTCAAGATCAGTCTGGGCTATATAGAAAATTCTGCTTCAAAAAAAGGTGGAGGTAGGAAGGAGGAGTACATGTAGGGAAAAGAAGGAAGGGGACTGTGGAGAGAAGGAAGAGGGGAGAGAGGATATGAAGAGGATTGTGGGAAAAAAAGAGAAGGAAGAGGAGAGAGAAAAGGAGGAGGAAAACAAAACCCTTTTTTGCCCATAGTTGTAAAAACGCAACACATTTTTTTCTTACTCTTTAGAAGAAATGCCCCCAAAGAGTCACCAGATGGGATTGTTTCTCTGTGATAATATCTGCAAGTCCTGTTGGCATGCCATGACTTGAACTCTTTCCCCATTTGTCTCTGCATGTCTACAGATGTCATTCTTCATGTGTCATTCTTCTGCATGGAGTCCTCTCTTCATCTGTGTTTACCTGTGTTTACCTTTATAGACTGGCTCACTGCCTCTCATTTCCACCTTTGGATATTTGTGTCTTCTGTATGTCTCTATGCTGCCTTGTTTATACAAATACACATCTGTCTCTTTCTGCCCTGCCTTTCTCCTAAATATATATTACATACATAGGAATTTTGTTCATTCTTTTCCTTTGCATGAAAAATTTTCCCTGTTCTTGGGTTTTCAAAACTGATGTTTTGTTATATATCTTTCAGAGCTTAGAAAGATATATAACAAAAGAAGTTCCTATTTATGTAAATGAGATATCATATATAAATTATTTAGTCTAGTACCTGGTACATAGTAGGTACTCAATGATTACATCCTTTTATCTGCCCTACCCTTATGTGATTTTTCACATCATTCAACAGTTCTCAGCAGGAAAAAAAATGTTAATCCTCTACATCGATTTATAATACGCAGTTATTCTCCTTCACCTTACCCAGGATATGGCTCTCCATATGCTCTTTGGCATTGCATTGTTTGTGTATGTTTGGGAATTAGCAAAATTAAAGGAATAGACACCCAACAGGAGACTAATGGCATAGTGCCCCTTTCGGTCAGCCGCCCAGAGATGATCTTGTACCTTCTCCACCTCCTTCTCAAACAGCTCTGCAAGTATTTTTTGAGCTCTCTGCTTGCACTGAAGGTGGAAGGAAATCAAACAGGCTTGTGTATTACTGGGAGAAGCAGGGAAATCAGTGAAGAAAACAATAGAAATCCAGATGCAGGGACTGGAAGATCATGGAGGGAGGTGATCTCTGAAGCGTTTCCTTTTAAGATGGGATGCAAGGCATGAGAAGGAACCAGTTGTGGAACTCAGCAGAAGGGAAGAGAAGGGGAGTGCGCTTGTCAGAGAGCTCTGTTCTGCAAGTGGCCTGGGCTGAAAACATGCATGCTGAGACATGAGGGCTGGGGGACAGTGGAGGGCCCAGGCCCCCAGACCAGGAATGGCAACACAATGAAACATATCCAGGGATTTTAGACAACGGGGGCTGGCATGATCTGACCTATGTGTTAAAGAAGAAAAGATGAGGAGATTAGATCAAGTGAGGAAACAGAAAGGAGGCTCTCCAGAGAGGGTGGCCATTGGAGAGGAGAGAAGAAAGCTGAGCTGAAATATTTCCAGAGGTAGAAACGACATGATGGGCTGATGAAGTAGATGAAAAACCAATGGGAAGGGAGGGGGCTGGCTTTAGTTCCCAGGTACCCATTTTGGGGAAAGGAGGGGTAGAGCAATCAATAGTTCCATTTTGGACATTTTCCATCAGAGACGGCTTTAGAACGTGCAAGGGAGATGTCAGGTAGGCGGTCGAATATATGAGTCTGAGTCTGGGCTGGGAATTCAGGCTAGAGATATAAATTTGGGAGCTGTCAGTCATGGGAATGGATATTATGGGCTGGTGAAAAGGAAGAGAGAGAAAAGAAGAGGGCTCAAGGCTAGACCTGGAGACCCCAACATCCAGAGGAATGGGGAGAGAAGGAAGGCCCTTCAGCCAGACAAGGGTGGCATCCTAAAGCTCAGAGAGAAGAGTCTCCTAGGAGGAAGTGGGGAGGCAGAGGCAGAGAGAGTAGGGATGATGTACAGCTGAGAGGTCAAAGGTGAAGAGGACAGAAAGGCCCTAAGTGTGGCCATGGGGAGAGGGTTATAGATGATAGAAGCAAGAGTAGCCTCGGGGAAACTGGAAGCAGAAGTTAGAGGGGGGCGAGAAATGGGTGGTGGGAGAGTAAAGACAACTCTTTTGAGAAGTTTGGTTATCAAGTAGAATGAAGAGTGAGATCTAAGAAGATGAGCAACCAAGGATGGGGTGTTTGGGGAGGAGGTACTAGAATGTGTGTGAAACGAACAAAATGATCTCTAGAGAGTGAGAGGTCATGCCTCGGGTTTGTTGTGTGTGTGTGTGTTTTAGGAGTGATAAGAATGTATAAGTGTGTAACTCTTCACAGTTTACCAAGTGTTGTCACACACACCCTCACACTTAATCCTCACAGCCATCCTGTGAGGTATATAGCAGCTCTGAGTTACAGATGAGGAAGCTGAAGCTTGGGGGAAGGAAGTAGCAAGTTCAAGGGCAAAGCCAGGACTTGGCAGAACCAGGACCACCACCCCACCCCCACCCCCGCCCCCGGCTGCTATTGACCTGACCCTAGCTGGCCCATCCTTTCCTATTGGAAACCATAGCTGCCTTTCAAAAACACCAGGCTTTGCCCTACTTCCTGGCTCCATTTAACTGCAACCTGAGGCCTTCTGGATTGCTACAAGTACCAGGCAATCTCTATCAGGTGATAAGGAAAGGGAACGTGCGAACGTCAAAAGGCTCCTTTGCAATTCCCCAGGCTCCTCAGCGTAGAGATTGGTCCCACAGAGTGACTGTGGGTAAGTCCAAGCTCCACACCTATAAAATGGGCGTGCTGAGAAGACCCACATGCTAGGATTGCCATGGGACTGTGGGCTCAGCACAGTGCTGGGGGACCACTCCTAGGCTGCCATGGTTAGTTTAATTCACTTCCTCCCTTCCTCCCTCCCTCATTCTGGAATCCAACCTTTGTAGAGAAGGGACTCCTGCTGTGTGTGGCTCTAGGCACAGCGCATACAGGGACACCATCGTGCTCCAGAGCGTGTGTTTAATGAGGGGAGAGAAGCTGGAACACAGATGCCTCCATCTCCGTCCTTCCAGGAGCAAATGAAGTGCAAGCACTGTGGATATCCAGAGGAGAGAAGGTCGCATCCAGCAGGCAGGCAGGGCAGGCTTGGAGGGTAGGAAGAATGATTTCCATGGAGGGGTGTCTGCAACTGAACAAAGACTCAGGCACAGTAGAAAGAGCAGCACGTCTTCAGGCGCTGGTGAGGAGGTAAAATGGAGCACCAGCTCCCTGGCAGGAGCAAGGGAGGAGCTTTACCCTTGGGGAAGACTGAGGGCCTCTGGGTAGAGGGAAGGACTGGTTATTTCAGGCACTGCCCTCTGGCTTTGCCTCTAGATGGTCCAGAACCCTACCTGATGCCATTGCATTGGTTTCAAGTCTGTTGTCCCCAGGGGAGCAGGAAGTAGAGGGGAAGGAGTGTCAGACCTTATCCCAGGCTACCATGCTTGTTTGGGAAGGTCCCTGGGTTTGTGTTCAGTCTCCAAGATTGAAGCGTTTGACCCAGCCTAGCAACTGCAGTCCGTGACCCCAGTAGGAGGTGCTTTGGAACTAACACTCCACATTCTTCCAAGAAGAGATGGGCCTGAGCAATCTTCTCCCACAGAGTTACTACCAGGGGTAGAGAAAGCTGAGTGTACCCCAGCTACCCAGATTCAAGATAAAAGGATTGGCCTCTAAAATGTGGAGAGACTACAGGCCTTCCCCTCCTGCTGGGTGTCTGGCTCTGGGGCTTGGTGAAGATTTCCCCAGAGACTTAAGGGCAGGTAGGCAGGCTGGGCTTGATGTCTTGTATTATGGAATGGGATGCACACAAGAAAATGTACCAACATAGAAATGCCAAGTTTGAAACTGACTGGGGACCAGAGGAATGGTCCCACACCCACACTTGTCTTCTAGTGTAGTAGTTTCCTCTAGTCCCAGCTCTGTCCTCTTGTAGAGAAATCCAGAGTCTAGAGAGGGGAACTCACCAGTCCAAGGGCACCATCTTAATTTGTGGCAGCACTAGCATCTTTAAGAAACAAAGGAAAGCTATGTACCATTGGCTCCCACCTGTAATACTAGCAACTGGGAGGCTAAAATAAGGAGGATCATGGTTCTAGGCCATCACTGGCAGAAAAGTCCTTAGGACTCCATCTCCATTGAAGAAGCTAGCACAATGATATATGCCTGACATTTCAGCTATGATAGAAAGTATAAAATAGGTGGATCAAGATCCAGGCATGAGCTTGGGAAAAATAAAGCTAGACCCTATCTCAAAATAAGCAGTGTTAAGGGCTGAAGATATGTGGCTCCATGGTAGAGTACCTACCTAGCAGGTGCAAAGCACTGAGTTCAAATCCCAATACCAAAAAAAAAAAAAAAAAAGCAGCAAAGGAGATCAAAGAAGAGAAAGTGCTTTGTAAAATGTAAAGTCCTGTCAACATGTAGGATTATCGTCTTTTTTCAGGTCACTACTTTGGGAGAAAAGAAAACTGAGAAAAGCATGCGTAGGATTGAGAATGTTAGTATCATAGGCAGTGTGGAAAGAACACAAGGATTTGGACCCTGGAGACATAATTAGACACCTCACGCTGCCACTTATGAGCTATGTAACTTTGGCCCTCACTTTGCCTCTCTGACCTTTAGTTTCTTTTTCTAGAAAATGCCCTATGTACTTACTTTCTGAGATTGTATGGGGCCAAGTAAAACAATGCATCAAAGTACCTTTAACAAGGCTAAGCACTCTGAATACAGTGGTCTTAAGAGGCAGACGCAGGGGTGATGGAAGAGCAAGGCTTTCAGGACTTCCCATCCTGAGGCCTGGAGCCAGCTGCTGACAGTGCCGAAACCCGTGTTTTTCTCTCCTGCTTGGATGTACCTCTAAAGTCAACACCGCGCCCTTGACATGAAGCGCTCAGACACAGCACCTAGACACACTATGTCAAGGTGTCTAAGGTGTGCCTGTCCAGGTGCTGACTCAGGCCCTTGCTGCCCATGAGTTCTTCCGGCTGTCCTTTCACGCTATGGGTGCCAGAAGTCATCCAGACAGCTTCCCCCCATCCCTTCCCTCCCTACCACTTCACTGGCGTCTGCATCTTGGTGACAAAGGAAGAGGCCAGGTTGGATCTGATTCAGAACAGGAAGAAGTGATTTCTCCTAAAGATAACTCACAAAGAGAGCTCTTCTCGCCACCACCACCACCACCAACACCACCCCTAAAGGGCATACAACCTCCCAAAACAGCAGTCTCCTTGATGAGCCTCAACCATAAAATGGGCGAATAATACAGCTTTGCATGCCATTGATGGTTGTTACATATAAGCCAATAAGGCCATCAATGTGAATGGGACAGAATTAATATTAGGGAAGTTCTGGTGTCTTCAGTCAGGCTCTTGGTAAGGGTTGCTGCTAGCTGTCCACTCCCCTCCATCATCCTGTTTCTTATGTTACGTCCCACCTGAGTCCAGGTGACTGACCTTGCCCACACCTATATCTGATCTGGGACACTCACCCAGCATTCAGGGACATCCTCTCCTTCCCGGTAAAGTGTCTGGTAATAGTTGGGGCTGAGATGCTCCCCTGTGTGTCTGAGTGGACTCTGAGCTCTAGCTCTGCTCCAGTGGCCTGACTGGGCCCTGCTGCTCCTCCCCCAACATCTCCTTCCTGATCATTCTCCAGGTATAATGGCCCCAACCTGGTTCTGAAGTACGACCGGGCCCAGAAGCGGCTGGTGAACATCGCTGTTGATGAACGCAGCTCACCTTACTATGCCCTGCGGGACCGGCAAGGGAACGCCATCGGGGTCACAGCCTGTGACATTGACGGGGACGGCCGTGAGGAGATCTACTTCCTCAACACCAACAACGCCTTCTCAGGTGAGGGCCGAGACATCAGGCCTCCTCCTGCTTTCCTCCTTCCTCCTCCCAACACCTAACACCTTCTGCCCAGGCCACTGTCACTGGCTGCCAAACACAGACCCCATTGCCTCTAGGAGCTCTGTGTCCCACAAAGACCCCCCAGTGCCTCGCTCTTTTCCTACAATAAATAGTTCTATCCCCAGGCCCTAAACCAGGGTAGAAAAGTATGCATAGAGGCCCATTTTCTCCATGAGGCTGAGTGTCCTCTTCACCCCAGCCTCCTACTCCTCCCAAATCCTGTGGGAGTTCACATAGTCACCCTGCTTCCCTGGTTGACTTCTAGAGCCAGCAGATACCCCTGGATCCACCCTCTGTGCTGCTCCTTGGGGCCTTTCTCATTTGCTGTGAATCCTTCAAAGATTTGCTCCCGACCCCCGCCATCACACAGGTTCATCTCTGTCAAAGATTCTTGTCGATCATCTGCTGCATGCCACACAGATGCTGAGTGACAAGGAGGTGACAGGAACACAGCTTGGGGAAAGGCAGACCCTCAGTTCATGGAGGCTACCAGTGCTTCTCACACTGCGGTGATTCTACTCACCCGCTGTCTATGTGAGGCAGGCTCTGACTCCCAGGGCCAGGGGGACCTGATCCCTGGCATTCTGCCACACAACCAGGCCACTGCAATGCTGCTGGTCCAGGGACTACACTGAACACAAGTTGCAGTGTGTGTGTATGTGGGGGGAGGGGTGCTGTGTACTTAGGGCTGCAGATCAAGGTCACCCTCAACCTCTGATTCTCATATCTTCTCAGGCCTGGCCAGAGTCTGCTAAAACAAAGGCCATTCCTGTAGGGCCCTAACATCTGTCACGAGCCCTAGGGCATGATGGTCCCTAGAGATGAGCCTCCTCCAGATGGCAGCAGTCTCTTAAGTTTACTCTGGGTCAGGTCCTGGGGCTCAGACTTCAGTCCTGTCAGTAAAAGCACTGTGGTGGACCCTCTTACCTCCTGAATTGCTGGCTTCCTGGCTGTAGGGACACCCTCTCTGCCCCCACTTACACACATACATTGGCTTTCCCAGCTTGGCCAGTCGCATGGACAGAAGAGGAAGAGGTTGGGGCCTGTGCCAGGGGCAGGGGTGGGCGGTGTTGGTTGGCTGGGAGCCAGCCTTGTGCAGCCAAGAAACAATGAGCCACAGCCCTGAGTGGTGTTTTATGGGTTTTCATCTCATCTTGCCACCAAGTGAGGCCTGAGAGATGGTAATTATCCCTACACAAATATCAGGGCATGATTACCCAGCTGGATTTACTGCCCTCTCTCCAACCAAGCCAAGATTGGATTAGGACACGATTAATTGATGGGCTGATCAACTCTTTAATTCGGGGCAAGGTCAGGAAGGGAGCAGCATCCGGGGATGCCAGCAGAAGGACCGAGTCCCCAGGAAGGCTCTGGAAGACTAGGAGGCAGGATCAGGAACAACTGTCTACTGTGAGCTTGGCTGGCAGGATGCCAGAGGAAAGGACAGCCCCTGACTGGCTCACCAAGCACACAGAGCACCCGTGTGAGACCCCAGAAGCTGAACGCCTCCCGTGCTAGAGAGCTCCACAGCGAAGCCACCAGCAGTTTCAGCCTGGGCTGTGAGCCCTTCCGGCCTTGGACTGTGAGCTTGAGAGGAAAGCTCCACAACTAGTCACTTGGGGACCTATCAGTGACCCTAACTAGACCTTGACTATCCTAGGAGCTCAATTAAAATTGGTTAAATGAGTCCCAGAAAGAACAGAAGCTTCTGACCTGAGAGGCAGTTCATCTTAGAGGAACCTCAGAGTAGGCAGGGCTCATGGAGGCCCCAGAAGACCAGGCTCCTGGGATGGAGGCACTGTGCTCACCTGAAGGGCCTGGGCTGCCCTCAAGGCCGGGCCAGGGACCAAAGGGTCCAGCCAGCCTCAGCCCCAACTGTGCACCTCCTGGTGACTTTCTGCAGATTTGAGGGATGAGTGTGGGGTAGAGTTAATTTTTCAGTTGAGCGGCTTGATTGATTCACGGAGAGGGCGCAGGGTGTGGAGCCAGGACATTTGTGCTGTGTCAGCCCTTCGGTGGGTCCAGCTGGCACGGCATGTGGCCATTGCTACTCTACCCTTGGTGGGAGATCCTGAGAGCTTCTCCAGGAGCTGGCCAGCCAGGTTTCCCCATGGCCTGGAGAGTATAGAAGGACCTCTAGAAGAATAGTCCTCTTCCTTCCCCCAGCCAGATTTGGAATGTTCTAGAATCCCTGGAAAAGCCCAAGACCCTGCCATGTCCTGTGGGGGGGGGGGGGGTCAGTCATGCAAATGGCTCTAGCACTCACTTACTGGGTGACCTTGGACAAGATCCTTGACAACTCTTGGTCTCAACCATCTCAGCCATAAGGCCAGGATAAATAAATCGTACCAACTGCAAAAACTCAACTCCCACCCCCCCCCCCCAGTGGCTCCACAGACCACTGTAGGATGTCATCTGTAGGATGACCTTCTCTAGCCCTCCTGAGGTAACCCCATGGCCTCTCTGATCTTCTTCCCTCCACATTTCTACCTGAGGCTGTCAAATTTGCTGTTCCCCCTGCCTGAAATGCTGTTTCCACTGATCTTCTCAGGTAAGGTGTCCTCAAGTACCTTATCTAAAACCATATCCTCATAATTCCCTTTGCCCTTATCTGGTTTTATTTTTCTTTGTGGGACTGACCCCTGTTCAAGTATATTTCATACTGGCCTGTCTCTCCTACTACACTCTTCACCTTGGGGGACAGAAGTAGTAACTTGATCGCTATTGCACTCCAGTACCCAAAGAAATGCCTGTCACTTGTCAAGCATCAAATATACATTTATGAATGAACAACTTAGATTATGAGTGAAAAGAATGTATTAGAACACCTAGAACTTAATACAAACTCTTTTTTTTTTTTTCTGGTTGTGGGGTCTGAACTCTGGGCCTGGGCGCTGTCCCTTAGCTCTTCAGCTCAAGGCTAGCACTCTACCTTTGAGCCACAGCACCACTTCCAGCTTTTTCTGCTTATGTGGTACTGAGGAATCGAACCCAGGGTCTCATGTATGCAAGGCAAGCTCTCTACCACTGAGCCACCTTCCCAGCCCAATACAAACTCTTTAAACAACAGTTGTTATCATTCTGCGACTATGAAAAACCCAGTTCTAACCTGTCTTGGATAGGGCCTTCCTCTAGACTCATGGGAAAGAAATTCAGGAACAAAAGGACAAACTGGTCACAGTATAAAGAAGGCACTTTCCAGATCAGAATAGCAAGTGGACACAGTCAAGGGTGAGGGATAGGAAAGTAGATAAGGGAATGGAAAAGGAAGGAGACTGACAACAATCCCAATAAAGTCAAGGCCACAAAAATCCCCTTAAGGCTTGCCTGACCAAAGTACCAGCCCAGTTATTTCAGCTAATGCCATGCTGAGCCATCCAGATAGCAGTGTACAGAATAAGAGGGGTGTTGAGAGGCAGGTGACTCTTCTCCTCACCACACCCTGGAAACTCGGGACCTCTTGTGCTTCTGGACAGAGCCATCCTCCAGCAATCTCCACTCCAACACCCTGAATGAGAGTACCAGTTGTGGATGGGTCAGCATGAACCATGAAACTCTTACCACTACCCTCCTGTCTAACAAACAGAGGCATGCTTACTCTTTGCATCTTCAACGAATTTTGGATGGCATTTCATAGCAATACACAGAATGCTTCCTCATCCTTTTAAGGCTGTATAGTATTCCAGTGTATAGATTAGCTTCATTGAATCAGTCCTCTACGGGTGAACATTTAGATTGCTTGTAATCCTTTTACCGTTTCAAAGAATGCTGATAAATGAATAAGCTTCTTCAATAAGTCATTTCCCACGATTGCAGGGATATTTGCAAGACAGGTTCAAAGAAATGGAATAGTTGCATCAAAGGAATATACATTTTTTTTTAGTACCAGTGTTGGAACTTGAACATAGGGCCTCGGTGCCATCCCTTAGCTTTTACACTCAAGCCTGTTGCTCGATCACTTGAGTGACAGCTCTACTTCTGGACTTTCCTGCCCAGGGTCGCTGAGATCCTTAGATCTCAGCCTCTTGAGTAGCTAGGATTTAGGATTATAGTAGCTGGGATTATAGGCATGAGCCCCCAGCTCCTCACAGGTAGTTCTGAAGTACCAGGTTGTCCTCTCATTATAATCCCATCAGCTCCTTCCCCGCTCATGATGGGCCAGCACTTCCCAATCCTCATCAATACAATGTTATATCAATTTTATTTTTTTACTATTTGCCAATCTGATAGGAAAAAATTGATTTCCAAGTGTAGTTTTAATTTTCATTTGTCTTAAATGAGTGAGGCTGAGAATATTTTTATATATTTGAATCCCTTGTCTGCTTCCAGCCTTTGCCCATTTTTTTTCTATTGACTACTGGTCTTTTTCTTATTGATTTGGAACACCTCTTTATAAATTAGGGAAATTAGCCCTTTGTCTGAAACCCAAGTCGCAGATAGTTTTCCCTTGTTTGTCATTTTTCTTTTGTCTGTGCTCAGGGTAGGTTTTTGTAATGTGGGAAACCTTTATCTTTATGGACTTTTGGATTTATGACTCTTTTCTTTTATGGCTTCTGGGCTGTGTGTCATACCTACAGAAGCCATCTGCAGGGGCTTTGTTAATCTCTTGGAAAGAAGACAGGGTCAGTCACCGTACTAGAGAGAAAAAGGGGATCGTGGTGGCTCATACTTCCGGCCTCTTCTGCTTACACACAGACGGGCCCTCCGCCCTCCAGAGGAGCATCCTTCACCCAGGCCCAGGCCCAGGCCCAGCTGCACCTAAAGCTCTGTGTCTCACTTCTCAAAGTGTGCTGCATGGGCTGGCAGCTTTGGATTCAGCTAGAAGCTCATAAAAATTCTACACCTACTGGTCCAGAACCCATATTCTAATCTCCAAGAGTTTCCTGTGCTCAGTAAAGTCATGTGCACTGACTGAGATGGATGTGTGGATCCACTGGTTATTTTTTTCCCCAAACCCCATGCCAGGTTGGGGCGGGGGGGGGGGGGGGAATCACTTGAACACAAAAGTCCTGATTTTCAGCAACAGACATCTTAGAGAAGATGAGACTGTTGGGGCTCCCCATCCTGTGACCCACCCCCTTCCCTGTGCCTCACCATACTTGGCTGATGAGCAATAAGGATAGAGAAACATGATAAAGAGTATTAGACCCCAGAGGCCATTGCATTGGTTCCTTGGGGATCTGGGGACTTTTCCTACCAGTAGCCACAGCTCTGTGACACAAGCTGAGGAGATTTGCAGCATTGGTACACTATTGAAAAGACTGGACACTGGTAGCTTATGTCTGTAATCCTAGCTACAGGAGGCTGAGATCTGAGGATCCCAGCTCAAAGCCAGTCTAGATTAAAAAATGTAAGACACTCTTATAGCCAATTAACCAAAAAGCCAGAAATGAGCCAGGTGCTGGTGGTTCATGCCTGTATTCCTAGCTACTCAGGAGGCTGAGATCTGAGGATCAAGGCTAGAAACCAGCTGGGGAAGGAACACCCCTAAGCCTCTTATCTCCCATTAACCACAAGTGGAGCTGTGACTCAAAGTGGTAGAGTGCTAGCCTTGAGCAAAAAAAGCTCAGGGACAGGGGCCAGGCCCAGCCTTGAATGGAAAATTCTAAGCAAGAGTGTGAGGTCTTGAGTTCAAGCCCCAGAACCAGCAGAGAATCAGAGATAAGGGGCCTGGGGTCCGGCGGGGGAGGGGGTCACTGCCACTTAATAGTTGTTGTACAACCTCAGGCAAATGAGTTGCCCCTCGGAACCCCAACTTCTTCCTGTGGAATGGGCCTTCCTGATGAGACTGTGGAGCAAGCACTGCCAGCCCCTCCCTTTCCACACTGCCATGGGAGGCTGGCTTCATTCTTTTCAAAAATGTCCTTTGCCTGAACGAGTTCTTTCTCCCTCTAGGGCCATCACTGCACTACTAGTTTCCCATTGACTAAGTCTTGTAAAGCATTTTAAACTTAATGCCACAACTGACTCCTGGGATATGGCTCCTTGAAGACCTGCCTGGTCATGACACGCAACTTTCTGGAGAAGGAGGAGGAAACGGAGGAGGAGGATAGTGATACTATTATTGTTTCTTGAATTTATCTGGTGTCAAGCATTGCTCTAAGCACTTTACATATATTATCTAATGTAATCCTCATGACAGCTTGATGAAGAGGTGGCCTTCTTATCATTCCCCATTTTAGTGTTTTTGTTTGGGGGTGGTGCTGAGTACTCAGGACTTAGTGCTTGTTAGACAAGCTCTCTGCCATTTGAACCATGCCCCCAGCCCTTTTTGCTTCCATTTGTGTTTTAGGTAGGGCCTCAAGATTTTGCCCAGTGCCAACATTGGACTATGGTCCTTGTACTTCAGACTCCCAAAGAGCTGGGGTTGCAGGCATGTGCCACTGTATCAAACAGTGTATTTTTTTAAAGCAGAATCTTGCTTTTTACCCTTCTATCCTTCTATCTCTACTTCCCAAGTAACTTGGATTACAAGTATGAACCACCACACTGGCCCTCATTATCCCATTTATTTTTAGAGAAAAGGTAAGTTCGTGTCTTATCCAAGGTCAACCCAGGAAGAGATGTTGCTGGCTGCTTCCCCAGTGCTAATGTTTGGCAGAAATCTCCATGCCCTACATTTCCCAGACATACCTCTGTGATACCTGTACTCTCTATGGGCCCCACCCTGTCCCTTAAACATCCTCCTGTTTCTCCCTGACCTCTACCATCTCAGTGTCTCTCCAGAATTCAATACAGCCTCTCTGCCCTGCCCCTGACATCCTCTTCCAGATCACTGTCCCTGCCCTGGGGTCTCTCACCAGGGGCAACATACAGCAGGCTAGGCTACACACTGACATGGGCCAGGGGCCAGTGCTGGGTGTTTATTGCCTGTGCCATCGACCCACACAGCTCGCTGTTTATCTGTCTTCCTGACACACCTAATTACCCAGGTTGCAGCTGCCAGCGCGTTTGCTCTTCCTAAATCAAAGGGCTCCCATCCCTCCTGTCGCCCAGGCCTCTGGGCCTCTGCCTGCAGAAGGGCTGCCATTGATTTTGCCGTTCCCATTTATGATGTACAAGGCTCTGCATCACTGTTGCACATTTTACCTTAATTAGTTTATTCTTCTGGACACCCCTGGTGAGTTCAGAAGCCAGAGGGCTGGCAAGGGGGAGGGGGGAAGGCCAACAGCACATGGCACCCAAACTTCTGGGACTGCAAAGCCCAGAGCCTACTTGGGCATCAGAACCCTGGACAGCGACTTGCCAAAGGAGTGCTGGTTCAACAGTGTGCTGGGAGATGGTCTTCAAAGGCTGTTTGGGAAAGGCCGGATCCAATCCGATGAAGCAGATAACTTATTGTGGAGTTTTCAAAGTTTAAACAGTTGTCTGTTGAAAATCTGAACTAGTTCAGATTTCAAGAGTTGGGCAAGTGTGATGCCTTTCCTAAACTCAGATGACCTGGAGGACCAGCAAGACCAGGGTTCCACAAATGCACACTTTGGGAAATGTTGCCATGAATAGGTGAGAGGGACTAGAAAGGGGCTATTTTCTCTTTTTGCATAGCTGAGGCAGGAGTTTGGTAGCTCCAGAAAGTTCTCCCGCTGAACTCAGAGGTGACCAGCAGAGTCCCACAGGGTCCAGATGCCCATAGCTGCATTCTCACCCTGGCCCAAGCTTTGATGGCATGAACCTGGTCATATTTCAGAAAGGAAGCAGATCAGACTGAGGGGTCCCTGGTTTCACAGAGGTGAGCAAAACAGAGACGAAGCCTAAGGGGCCATCCTCAGGACCCTCAGTCATCTAGAAGGGCTGACAAGCCTCTCACTTCCATGATGATAGCCTAAGTCCAATTCCTTCCTCACAGGCTTAAAACCCAGAACGCTCTAGAAGCCGCAAGTGCTGGTTTTAAAGTTTGCAGGAAACTCGGTGGATAACAAAAACCTGTCCTGAGCTGATGTGAGCTATTTATGAGCTTTATTTATCCCACTTAATGTGAATATTCATGTTTCGCTGCAGAAATATTAATGTGTTTAATTATGGGGTGCCGCCCCCAGTCCCTGCTGGGGTTGTTATGTAATCAACAGTGTGTGCACTGTGTTACCTTTCTAAACTATGAAGGAAAAAAAAATCGAGATTTCTAAACACATTGGGCCCTTGGGGATTGCAGGGGGGTGGGGAGCTGTAGGCCTGTAATGGTATAAAGCTGGCCCTGTGCTCTCCCCCACCCTGCAAGGCCTGGGACCAGGCTGTATGTGGGTTCTATCACAATTGCCTCTGTGACACTGGTTCAGGCACAGAGCTGGTTCATAACTCTCAGATGAGAAACCAAGACCAGAATTTAAAATAAGAAAAGGAATTTGTCATTGCCTCAGTTTCCCCAAGCATCCTTACTGTATAGAACTGAAATTTCTGTCCCCTCAGAAGCTCCACCTGCAGCCACCCTGCAGGGACCCAAGATCTCTTCCCATCCTCCTGAAGGGATTTCCCACCATGGGGCCAGAGCCCTTGTGTCAGGTGAGGGCAGGAGGACTCTACTCTGGATTTCAGCTTCTGCTGGTGAGCCAGTCCCAGCCTCCCCTGATGATGCTTCAGGTCTCTTGGGTCCCTTGGCCTCAGGACCCAAATGAAGCCTCTCAGAGAGCAAATGTTTTTGTGCTGTGCTGTGCTGAGCCCCCTGGAGTGTTGTACATTCACTGCTCTCCTCTGTACACTCACATTCATACCTACACTCTCTTCACCGCTCACCCCTCACCAGGCTCCATTGACACACACACTGTTCTCACACACCTGTTCTCAATCCCATGCTCATTCACTAGTCCTCTCACTCTAGTCTTCCTTGCTCACACACTCTTAGCTCACACACACACTGGATGTCATTCACATTCCAAACTCTCTCAGAATCACCAACTCTCACCAAACCCCTGCAATGGAGAGCTGGGGTCTCTATAAAGGACCTTGAGGAGTAGCTTGTATATAAAATGGGGGAAAAGTCATTTCTAATAATAGCCACCATTCTAGGGGAGGGGCACTGTGCCAGACCTTTAATGTGCCTCCTCTCTTCTAGCTCTCAGGAACCTTGAGTGTAGACATGATTACCATCCCACTAAACAAGAAAACTGAGACTCCAGGGTGCCACGCAATAAAGTAGAATCTAGGTATAACTGAGATTGAAGCCAGAGCTCACTAACTCCAAATCCTAAGTTCATAACCACCATCCCATGCTGTCTCCCTTGGCTTAAACCTCTTCCCTGGGCCAGCCAAAGAATCAAGTTCGCAGCTGAGTGTCCCCAAATCAAAGATTCTCACCTGCATAGGACCTTCCCTATGGATGAATCCTACCCCTCCCTCATCCACTTTGGGCCCAGACACCTATCGGGTCCTAGGAGACATGTCCAGAAGTCAGAACCTGAACTCTGTCCATGACTAACTAGCCCTCTTTTCCTTCTCTCTCCAGGGGTAGCCACATACACAGACAAGTTATTCAAGTTCCGCAATAATCGGTGGGAAGACATCCTGAGTGATGAGGTCAACGTGGCCCGTGGGGTGGCCAGCCTCTTCGCTGGACGCTCAGTGGCCTGTGTGGACAGGATGGTGAGTGCAGGATGTACAGGGGCCTGGGAAGAAGCAAGGACACACAATGACAGCAGAGCCAGAGGGTAGATGCCCTCTGACAGAATGGTGGCAGGGAGCCCTGAAGGCTGCAGCCATGGCTGTACCACCTTGCTAGCCACTCCCACAGCGTCTTGCATAATGAGTGCTGAATATTCACAATGAGGCCTTACAGGCTGCATTGTGATGTCCCTTTCACACCCTTTATCCTCTGCATCCCTCCCAGCAACTCTCAGGGAAAAAGCCAGGGATGTCCACTGGACAATGGAGGACCGGAGACGCAGCTTGGAGCAGTGACTTAAGTGGAGAGATCCAAAATAGATAATTGGCATGTCTAGGATATGGAGCATCTAGCAAAATCCTGTGCTCATTCATTCATTCAGCTAACATGAAGTGCCCCCTGTGTGCTAGGCATTGCATGGCACTGTGGGGACCTATGGAACAAATGAATGTGTAACAAGGCGTATGCCAGTGCACTCTACCCAGAGGAGCCAACCCAAAGTATGGGGACATGTGAGAGGGGCCGGAGCAGCTGCAACCTCCGTCCTGTGTGAGGGGCAGCTGCCCACGGGGGCTTGTGTCCCAGCAGGCCAAAGCAGAGCCAGAGGCATGCTGTGAAGGTGATTTATCCCTCCCGTCACCTGCTCCCCTGCCACCCACCTCCTTGGCTTTCTAAACAGCCATCACTGAAATCAGGGGCCCAGCTGCCACCCTGTTTCTCCAGAGCATTTCTAGCCCCCATTCTGGGGCAGGCCGAAGGGATGGGCTCACTCAAATTGAGGTGGCACGCAGGGGATTGGGGATTCAGCGCGAATCTTCACAGCAGGGGCCTCCAGGCCTTGGGAGAAGGCAGGTGCCAGGTATAAATATTTATTTCTTAACAAGCTGGTGCTGGGAAGAGAAGCCAAGCTGGGCTGTGAAGCCACATTTAGCCCTGACCTGAATCCCAGCCACCTGGACTCCAGCCTGGTGGGAGGGGATGGTGAAGTGGTTCTGAACAGGCCCTGGAGAGTGCAGAGGGCCATAGGGTGCCATGCCTGGGTCACGGCTTGGGGGCTTCTGACCTGGCTCCTCCTGGCTTCCTGCCTCCCTGGCTAGGATTAAGCTAGCTAACCTGGGAAATGTCTCTAACAAGTAGGAGCAGGGGCATGAAGGTTAATCATGAAGAGATGCATCCTTTGTCCTAACAAGGTTGTCTGCACACCCAAGACTTTAACCACAGGACAAAAGCATCATGTGAAGTGCAAAAAATAAAATAAAAAGCTTCCCTGGCACTGCAACATGGTGCCCACTGCCTGACTGCAGCCTCTGGAGCCTCAGGAAACTAGAAGGAGTTAGTGGTTACCAAGGGAAGAGGTGATCCGGGAGTCTAGCCTCAACCATGGTGGTCCCTGGGCCTGGGAACCAGGGAGAAGGAGGGAAGAGAGGCCAACAGTATAGAAGCCGAAAGATAGGAATATCAACTCTAAGAGAAGCTCAGGCTATCAACTAAGCACATGCCACATCCAGGGCTAGTGTTACGGCCTCTTCTTACCCAATCCTTACAAGCCTGTGAGTGTTATTACCCCTTTTACAGATACGGAAATTAAGGCTTGGAGCAATGAAGCAATTGACCTGAACTCCACAGCCTATGGCTGGCAAAGCTGAGAATTGAGCCCTGCTTGCCTGAAAGTGAAGCATACCCCTTTTCTCTTCTCTACTACTTTACCACTAGGTGACATGGTATCAGACACAAGTTCTAATCACAGGATCTGGTACAGTACTCGCCCTGGTCTTTGCACCTGACCTATGTACCTGGTCAAAGTATAACAGCATCACTTCTGCTTGAGATGAAAATTCTCTCCAGGTATCAGTGGCTCACATTTCCAAATCCTTGGCTACTCAGGAGGCTGGAATCTAAGGATGGAGTTTTGAAGCCTACCTGAGCAGAAGTCAGTTGAGGCTCTTATCTCTAATTAACTAGTAAAAAAGATGATAGTGGAGCAGTGGTTCACGTGGTAGAGGGCTAGCCTTGAGCAAAAACACTAAAGGACAGTACCCAGTATTGGCAGAAGGAAGGAAGGAAGGAAGGAAGGAAGGAATAAAGGAGGGCAGGAGGGAAGGAATAAGGAAAGGGAGGGAAGAGGGAGGGAGGGAAGAGGGAGGGAGGGAAGAGGGAGGGAGGGAACAAGGGAGGAAGGAAGAGAAGAAGAGGAAGAAGAAGAAGAAGAAGAAGAAGAAGAAGAAGAAGAAGAAGAAGAAGAAGAAGAAGAAGAAGAAGAAGAAGAAGAAGAAGAAGAAGAAGAAGAAGAAGAGAGAGAGAGAGAGAGAGGATTTATTCTCTGGGCCTATCTCAGCCCTCAAGACCTCAAGAGCCAGAACCTCTGGGGGTGGAGCCTACCATTCTAAGAGTCAATTAGGTCAGTTAGCCCTGCAGATGACACTAAGTTTGAGAGCACAGCTTTGGGTAAATACCCCCTCCCCTTCCCCTCCCCTTCCATAAGCTGCTCTCTCCCACTCCCCTTCTACCCCCTCCTTCAAGATCTGCCCCAAACCTGGATGCTGGCCTGTCCTATATCTACAGCTCCCTCATCACTCAGCCTCTTTTCTGGATCCCGCTCAAAGCTGATCTCTTACAAGAAGCGTTCCCTGGTCGATAATGATTATGCCTCATGTTTATATAGCATTTTTATCTTTTCAAAGACCTTTCGCATACGTTGTCTCATTTCATCTTCTCAACAACCCTGCCAGGAAGCGGGGAATCTGAGCCCCACTTAGCACGTGCAGACACGTAGCCCTACACAAAGGGAGGGAGGGAGGGAGGCAGGGTGCTGGGGGATTTGGCTGGGGGGGAGGCGGAGGGGGGCTGCTTTCCAAGCACATTAGACATTAGACTAGGACCAGGCTGATTGTTCTCAACCAGTGTTTTGCAAAGTGGGACTTGTAGCCTCAACTTGCTGGGGCTTTGTTAAAATCTCTCCTTCTTGTGGCCCAGTCCAGACCTCTGGAATCTGAAACTTGAGGGCTGGGGCCTAGCTTCTGTTTTCAACAGGTGATTCTGAGATGGGCTAATGTATAAGAATCATTGCTCTGGAACCAGAACTCCAGAAACATCTTCTGTGCCCCGAAATCGTCTCACCCTCTTAGAATTATTGTGGTCAAGTTCACATGTGAATTTCTACAACCTTCTACAACTACAACACGTTTACATGCACCTGCTTTATCACCCTCAATAAACTGAAGGAAATAGGTATCACTGAATTTTATAAATCTCCCTAATCTCTAGCAGAGTACATTTCTGTCCATTTGAGTTTAATTGCGCATTTGTTCATGAGCTCGCTAACAGCTGGTGGGGTCAGGAATGGTTCGCGGTTGTGCACTTTTCTGTTCAGCCCCCTTCATTCACTCTTCACCCAATCACACGTACTGAGCTCCAGGATGGGTGAGAGCCTCTCAAAGTCATCTGCTAATTAAGAAGCCAACATGCTGTAAAGCAATGTGTACCCAACTTCGGCTCTACTTGGGAGTCCAGGGAGGTCTTGCAATGCAGACTCTCATCAGGCCCGTCTGGAGTGGAGTGCGAGATTCTCCATTTCTAAGATGCGCCCGGATGTCATCCATGCAGCTGGTCGAGGGACTACTTTTAGGAACAAGACTTGAGGAAGCATCAGTTCCCAGGTAGCATGATAGACTCAAACGAGCAATACAGAAGGAAGTAGTCTTGCTACCTTCTCTGACTTTGTTCCTTGACACCCCCTACCTTGCATTTTATATTCTAGTCCACATTGAACAATGGCTTTCCTTGGATACCTCCTTCTCTCTCCCGCCTCCATCCTCTGTCTTCCCCTCCACTTCAGTGGAAAATGTTTTCTGAACTTCTGATAGTGAAGTCCTCACTTCCAGGCTAGGAACACCAGGCTAGAAGCTCCAGGCCAGGAGCGCCTCTTCAGTGCACACAGGGAATCCTGTGCAATCTTCGCAATACTCTAGTGTAACTAGTGATGCCTCTGCATCCACCTGAGACCCCAAGCTCCTTCCTGTCCTCAGTTACCCCCCAAAAAAAGAATCACCCCAAGAAGATCTAATGTCAGTGACAAATTAGATGGAATGAGATTTCTGCTCATAATGGCTTTGTATCAGAGAAAGAAGCAAGCAAAAAAAAGTAAGAAAAAAGGTGACTAGCAATTCTGTTGCCTCAATCCTGTTGTCCTCTTTCAAACTAGACTCTAAGCCACCTAAGAACAGGGGCCATGTCTTTAGTACATTTGTCACCAAGCACCTTGTCCATAGTTGGTTCTCAAGGAACAGTCACTGGGGGAGAATGGTAAAAAGATGAGAGGAAAGCTGGGAAAGTGATTTAGAAATCGTGTGGATCTCTTGGGGAGAAGGAGGCATCCATTGAAGAAATAACACCATTATAATAACAGCAGAAAAGAATCTTTTATCCGCAGTGTTTGGACTACAGAAGAGGATGGCTATAGCAAAGAGGAGCCGGCGCCCGGGGCTTCTCCTAGATGCAAAGGGAAAAAAAATTGAGACAGTATTATAAAGGCAGAAGCAATGAAATATTTCTTGCTGCTAGTATGGGGAGAAGAAGGGGATAGAAGAGAAAGGAAGACCCCTGCAAGTCTGTGTCTTTCCTTCTGCCAAAAAATAAGAAATGAAGAAGCGCAGGGTGGGAAGGAGGAAAGGGAGACATGATCCTAGAATTTGCTTGTCATCTTGGCTGGAGTGGGCTTGAATGGGGAGAGAGAGGAAGGGAGGGAGGGAGGGAGGGAGGGAGGGAGGGAGAGAGAGAGAGAGAGAGAGAGAGAGAGAGAGAGAGAGAGAGAGAGAGAGAGAGAGAGAGAGAGAGAATAATGGGAATTGGTAGATCAATCAATCAGCAAATATTTATTGAGCAGCTACCCTGGCTGGCAGCTGGAGAGAGCTCAGCTGGAGGGAGGCACATTAGAAAATTGTCTATAAAAGGGTTGTGGGGGAGAGGGAGGGATGCATTCTTCTGGAACAGGATAGAAGGAAAGAGAAGGGCTGCTTTGTTGACTTGGGGTGGGGTGGTGGGGGTATCATTCACACTGCAGCCTTTGTACAAAGTCTCTTCCCTGTTGTAGCTCCACCAACCTATGAAACCATCAGAAGCAGACTTGAAGAAGACACCAAGCTACAATGAGGTGCTGGGGGGGCCCAGGGGTTCTGGGAAAGTCGTGATGGGGCTCCTCACTATCTCCCCTTCCCTTCCTCCTCAGGGCTCTGGGCGCTACTCCATCTACATTGCGAACTATGCCTATGGCAATGTGGGGCCTGATGCCCTCATTGAAATGGACCCTGAGGCCAGTGACGTCTCCCGGGGTATTTTGGCACTCAGAGATGTGGCTGCTGAGGCTGGGGTCAGCAAATACACAGGTATGTGGAGGGCCAGGAAGGCTGTGGTGGGAGGAGAGGGGCTGGGGCTGGAGGCCAAAGCCCCACAACGCTGAGTCCAATGCATTAGTGACCATGAGGACAGAGCAGGCTTCTAATTCTGAGGAGGGGAAGACAGAGGCATTGTTCCACCCACCCCTCACACCAGGCGCCTCCCACACCGCCTCACCAAGCTTGGGGACACCCCTGGCAGATGTGAGCTTTGGCGAGCCTAGTCGGGGGAACAGTGGCATTCAATACTTGCCAGAAAGTGAAGTGGGACCACCAGCCTGGCACCCCCTCTCTGGCACCCCTTGCCCTGTTCCCTGCGTTAACCTTAGTGATAGGTGAGCAGCACATTCTGGATTGGGGGGGGGGGGGCAGAACTTGACAAATCACAAAGGCTGAGATTTAAAGCATTCTTTATTGCCAAACAGCAGATGAAATTATTTACTTACACATAAGCGGCCAGGAATTGAGTGCTAAATCCCTAAGCTTCAGCTGGGTCTCGTCTCGGATAACTGAGCTCAAAGAATTGTGTTCTTGTTCCAAAACCTCTCCAGCACTTTTTTTTAAGGCACACTCTTCTCCCCCTACCCCCCCACCCCATCTTTCTGGATGGGGAACCTATTGTCAGAGTCTCTGACAAGGAGATCTTTCTAGGGAAGGCTGTTTTTCTAATTCCAGCACGGCTGCTGACTAAACTCTGATGATCTGCCAATAACCGCTGATGGCAGAGCCATCCAGTTCCTGTTTTGAGTGCCAACAATCAGGAAGCCAAGGCTGTACACAACTTCTCCAACAGCTTCAGCCTCACACCCGCCCTCTCATTAGTTGACCTTCCCCATAAAGCCGTCCCAACTTGTACTACACACTTCCAAAGGGACAGCCAACTTGAACCCGAATCCTAGAACTAGAAGGACGCATGAGAGGTCATGTGGACCACCCTCTTGTCTCCAGATGTCTGGCTGGTGGCAAAAATCTCAAATCTCTACCCAGGAAAGTCTGTCCCTGCCTCTCCTCCCGCCCTCTGGGTTTATGCTGCCCTTTCCTAGCCAACTCTCCACCTCTGTGAAATGAGATTAATGTTAACCTGTCTGACAAAGTTTGTGGGGACAAATAGCTAGACAATAAAACAGTTTGTGCAGCCCAAACCCCATCAAAGTGCCTGAAAGCTCCGTGTGTGAACACAGCGCCGAAAGGCTGAGTGTCAGTAATAAACCACGTTTCCCTGGGAAAGGAATAAACATGCAAGCGCTTCAGTCTAGATTGGTACAGTCAATTTTTCTGAGTAGCTCCCATTTCTGTGCACTAAGCTGGCTTGGCAATTAAGTGCCTTGATCTTGCAGGAGAAAGGGAGGGGATGGGCTGGGGGATGGAGCACTTGAAAATGATGGGATGGAAGGGAGGCAAGGACTGAGAGAGCAGTTACCCATAGAATAGAAGGATGCAAGAGGCTGGAGGATGGAGGGGGCATTGTTCACACTGGCTGGGCTGGCACAGAACCCAGGAAGGGGAAGGGGGGCCAAGTGGAGACAGCTGAGGAACAGAGATGCTATGGGCGCACCAGCCAACTGTTCTGGCTTGTGCTAGAAAGCTGGGGCAGCCCAAGGAGAGGACCCCAGCCTCTGTGGAGGCATGGAGGAGGTCGGGGGCAGCTGGCGTATCCAGAGGATGCATAAGAGCAGCCCTGCAGACTTCCAGAAGCCATTTGGCTGACAAGAACCAATTTGGCCCACCAAGTAACTATTCTGTCTGCTTTCCTTCCCCCAGCCCACCCTTTCTCTGTCTGCCAAGCCCCCCAATACTACCCTGAAATACCCCCTCTTGCCACTTAGCTAATGGCACATGGACATCTGGCTGGAAAACTAGCCCCAAGTGCCCCCACAAGCCGCAGGAATAGACCCCAAATGTAAAGGCTACCATGCTGAGCTCAGTCTGATGGCTGAGGCTCTAGGCTGGTGGCCAGTGCTTAGTGCCAGGCCAGTACCAAGGGGTTTGGGAAGCCAGAAGGAAGGCAGGAGGGGGTGGGCATGACCCGAGCAGGCTGGAGACAAGCAGGCCATGGGCAGATCTGCACCAGGGAACTGAGGTCTCGCAGTCAAGCCTCATAGCCTCCCACCTGCTGGACAGGCCTGTGAGTAGAGAGAACCCCTCATTTACCCAGGCCAAATGCAAGTCCAGGCAGGAGAAAGGACTTGCCCAAGGTCACCTAGGAGACTGAGTAAAACTCATACTCAGGGCCTTATTTCCCAATGCCTGATCTGCCACCACCAGCTGACCTCCATCCAGCCTGACAGTCCTACTCCAGCAGCTGGTTCACCGACTGGGAATGCACCCCAACCTTGGCACACAGACCCAAGTTGCCAAGGTGAAGCAGTTGCTTGGCCTGGATTGCTCAGGGAAGCAGGGGTGAGGAAAGGTGAAGCCCGGCTGCCAGGGCAGCTGGTGGGGCAACGGTACCATCCATGCACAGGCTGTCCAGCTCTGAGGAAGAGGGGGAGGGGAGGTCTCTCCAAAGATTCCCAAAGCCACCGCTGGTCTGCTGGGTTACAGTGCCATCTAGTGGTTGATAGGCTCACTCTCGGGGGACTGTGGGCCCCAGGAGGGGGCATGAGCTGCTGCTATCTACAAAGACAATAGGCAGACAGCTCCCCTATGCTGTGGCTTCATGAGAATCCTGGACCCTAACTTCTGCAACTGTCCAGGACCTCTTGGAGACAAGAAAAGGTAGCTGACCTGCACGGGAATCCCGGGTTGCACCCAGCAGAACCTAGCACAAAACATAAAGGGAGAAAATGGGAAGTCAAGAGTCCTATACTGTGTGACCCAGTGACCTTGGGAACATTCCTCGGCCTCTGAGCACCTTGACTGGGCTGGCAGCTAACTAAGGGGCCAGAGTCTGGCATAGGGCGCCATGGACATTCTACCTGCCTGTGCAGACAGCCATGGTAAACCTTCCCTCTCACAACCCTAGCTTCTCTCTTTGCAATAGAGTGTTGAAGATGAAAGGGAGGAAGGGAGTGTGGGGCAATCCTGGTTCTTAGCCTGGCACAGGCAATGCCTGTCACATTCAAATACAGCCTCCTGCCCTGGCCTCTGACAGAGTGACTCCAGGGACCCTCTGCTGGGCATCTCCCAAGAGCCAGTGCTAAGCTCAGTAGGTAAACAAAGGAGGCAGGCCACTCTGCCCTGGAGGCATTTTGTCTGTGTCCCCCTAATCCCCGCCTGGCCTCAGCCCAGGGCACAGCATGACCTCCTCATTCCCTCCCCACTGGAGTCAGCTTTCTCTCTCCTTCCCACAGAAGCAGCCTCCAGCCACTCCCCCAGGAGTCCTGCCTCCGGGCCTCACCCTTGGAGGGAGCATCTGCCTGGGCTGTAAGGTGGTGATTAAAGAAGCCTTAAAAGAAATTTGGAAAGAAAATGAAGGTGGATTTATGAGGTGGGGTGGGGAGTTTTGCTGTTGGCTGGGAGCAGTGTAGAACAAAGCGGAGGGCAGATCTGATTTATAGGAAGTCATTATTAGAGGAGACAGAGAGGCCTAAAGCCCAGCTGAGCCCTGCTGGCAGATCCCCATCAGTTTCATGACTAGGGGTTGCAGGGTGGGGGGGCTAGGAGCTCCAGGCTAATGCTGACCTTTCTGTAGGAGCACAGCCAGGTCTGCCAGCCACACCCCGGGGGAGCTGGAGTGGTAGGCTCCTCTGCACAGGCCAGGGACCCCCTAAGGAATCTAGATCAAGCCTGCAAGGGCTCCCCAAAGCCCAGGATACACAGGGACCATTTCCCTGGGTGTCAGATACATTTGGTTGGTCAGGAGAATACGTCATTATTCTTTTTAAAATCAACACAAATACACTGTAGAATAGAAACTTATTTTTTTAACCTATTTTTCACAGCTAACACAAGGGATATTAGAGTAGTATCCAGATGAGTTGACCACTCTGGGATATACCCCTCACATGCCAGTACAGATCCTCCCTAGTGAGAGCGCCCCTTAGCAGAACTGTTTCAAAAGCAGGTTGGGGAGTTCACCGGTGGTCAGGATCATTGGTGGCGCGAAGGCTCCATTAGCCTCGGTTTCATGACGTTGGAAATAGGAGTAACTTGAGGAAGACTAGGGAGAGATCAATCAAAGGAAAAGAGTTTTTAGTTTTCAGAAAGGGTAAGTTCAAGAGCTCCATTGCACATGGCAGCGACCCTAGTTAATAACAGTGACTGCAGTCTTGCAAATATTCTACAGGATAGATTTTGAAGTGTTCTCACCACAAAAATAAGTATGTGAGATGCTGCATAATGAGCTTGATTTATCCATTTGGTAATGTACACATTTTTCAAAACATGTTATACATGATAAATATATACTTAAAAAAATTCTCGGTTAAAAAAGAAAGTGGTGGTGACAAGATGCATCTTGAGGTGTTGTGACTCTGACAGGAGATGCAAACACAGGGTTCTTATTATCCAGCACCCAGCAACTCTTCCAACCACTCCCTCCTTTACCTAGCTCATGCTAGCTAAGTTTCTCCTTAGCCCTTTGCTGCTGAGTGGTGGACACTGGGAGGAGGGAGCTCCTTCCTGCACTGCCACCGAGGTTTGGAAACCTCCCATCCAAGGAACAACTGGTAGACTCTCATGCATCCTGCAGAGCCGGGATGTGACACAAGTGGTAAAGTACTTGCCTAGCCAGGATGAGGCTCTGAGTTCAAACCCAGTACAAGACACTCACACAAAGTGAAGTTAGTAATAGCCTTGAGGATCTTCTTATTCCCCTGCCCATATTACAAGGCCCCTAGTCCTGCAGCCAGAGAGAGGCAGAATCTAGACAAGATCCTTGAGAATCTTTCCTTAGCGATCTGTGTTCCTAGACTTTCACCCCTGGGTCTTCAGACCCATAGTCTGGAACCATTGGGCAGCATGTGCCCCATCCCATAACTTTTTTTTTTTCATCTTAAAACCCAATCCCTGAAGTCTGGCCTTGGTGTGATCTAAGATCTGCCCTGGAAGCACCAGAGGTCTAGTGGTGCCACTCTTGAGGATTACCAAGGCTGCCCTGCGGGGCTTAGGTCCAATGGGCAAATAGTCCAGGGGAGGTGTAATGGGACAGAAGGAAGTAGGGACTGTAGAGAGGTTTTCCCCCATAATCCCACCCAGCCTGATGGGAGGAGTGAGCAGAAGTCGTGGGGAGGGGTGGGGAGGGAAGGAAGAGCATTCAAAGCCCTTAGCATAACAGGGAGGGCTTTGAAGCTTAAAAGTGTTGGGGGAAAACAAAGTGATATTATTCGCCCAGCAGGTGGTAAATAGTCCCAGCTAATGACTAGGTGGCACCTGACATTTTCCAAGGTATCTTCCACAAACCATCTCACTTCATATGTATGACAGCTCTGAGAAGGAGCTATTATTACTGCATCTTCTGTCATAGATGAGAAAACAGAAGCCCAGAAAGGTGAAATGATGTGCCCAGGGTGACACAGCTCAAACTCAGACTTAACAGTCTTCAGATCTGTCTCTCCCCACCAGTGTACTCTCTCCAGTCTTACTTGGGGAATTGTTTTGTCCCTTGAGAAATGTTCTGGCCTCAAATAGAAAAGAATTAATTGATATAAAGTGAGGCCAAATCTGTGAGGATATCATTCTCTGTGGCTAAATAAAGATGTTCCAAATAGCCCCCTGGGTATTCCCATATGGTGTATGCTAAACCTCTCAAGGTGGGGTGGGGGGAGGGGGGAAGGGGAGGGGGTGTGATAAAGGAGGAGAAAGAAGCAGAAGAGGTCCTGGGAGGAGATACTGCTGATATCTTTGTCTTTGGCCCAGTGGGAGGAAGAGTGGCAAGCTACTTTAAGGATTGGATGGGGTTTACTGATCGGAACAGTTTTCCCATGGCACCAGCGAAGTTGCTGACACCTGGCATTCCCTGCCTCATCCTAAGGCTGCGGGGGACAGTGTCCAAAGGGGCCAACTCCCCAACTGTGGCTTCACCTGCTCCCCAACTGTATGGCCAACTTGCCAAGAAGGAGTTGTGGGTAACATCTCTGTTATGGTCCGGTTGCCATGGCAATAAATTGCCACTAATTAGTAGTGTGGTTACCATGGTAATTTTCTAGTAATTACAGGTTACAAATGGTGCAAGGCTTCAACCCAACCCAATTAGTTAATTAGAAAGATTTAGAAATTTGTCCAAAAGGGAAATAACCTGCTTTGTAGAAAATGAAGGGAATATGTCATAGCCTAGGCGCCAGCAGCAGAGAGGAAACTGGGGGACCCCAGAGAAGGGAAAAGACCGAGTTGCATTCAGCAAGTCCTGAGTCCCACCTGGAATTTCCAGGACCTGGGTTAGGCCAGGGTATCAGAGAAGCCCACCCCTGGACAGGAGCCTGGCAGGACCAGGGCAGGGACAGCTGCCAACAGCCACTTAGTGGCTCCTCTTTTAACAAGCAGTGGAATGCCCAGGTCCAGGCTGAGCACCCTTCCTGCTGGCTGTGAAAAGATCTCTGAATGCCACCCACCCTACTCAGTGGCTCTCCTAAAAAGCCATGCCATGTCTCAGAGGACACGTCCAGGAGCGCTGTGGATTTAGTGGCTCATTTTGATGACACACAGACTCTCCTTGAGAACTAATCAGATTATCTGGGAGCAACTGGGAGGCAGAGGCCCGGAGAGTATTAACAAGTGTGAGGGCAGTAGAGCCTGGGCAGATCCCATTGGCACAGGTGAGGAAGGCCCCTCCAGGGTATCTCTCAGTGTGGGAGGAGTGTGGGGACCCAGAGGAAGAGCCTCCCTCCTCCATTCAGAGGTTGGCAGAGGGAGGGCTGGTTCATGGGCACAGAGCTCTGCCTGAGCTTTTGTTTATGAAGAAACCCAAACTCAGGAGCACTGTTGCAACCAGGCTCGCCACACAGACCCGCTCCTTAATGCATTTCAAGCTCTAATGGGCATATAGACTACCAGGAGGTGTGTTAGGAGGTAGGGGTCCCCTTTTGTAGGGCCTGAGATTTGGCATTTCTAACAAGCTCTTCCCCTGACATCCAAACTTTGTGTATGTTTATCCTTTGCGACATGAGGTTTGGAAAATACATACACATTGTGGAATGGCTGATCTGAACTAATTAACACGTACTCCCACACATTCTTGCAGTGAGGTCACTTAAAACCTAGTTTCTTAGCAAGTTCAAGTATATAGTGCTTTGCCACCAACTACAGTCACCGTGTCATACAATTCATCTTCTCAACTTATTCCTACTGGACCAACATCATCCATTTTCCCCAACTCCTTGGTTTCACCCAGCTCCGGGAGACAACCATTCTCCTCTACTTCTAGAATTTGACTTTAGATTCCATATGAGTGAGATCATGCAGTATTCATCTTCCTTGTTGTCATAAGGGACCTGGTTTTCGTCTTTTGTAAGGCCAAATAGTACCTCATTGTGGAAATACCACCACACTATAACTGCTTCTCCACTGACAGATACATAGTGTGTTGGCCACATCCTGGCTGTAGTGAATAGAGCTTCAGTAACCAGGGGAAGGCAATGTCTCTTCAACGCACTGAGCCCATTTCCTTCCAGCGTACAAATGCTGGCTCATATGGAAGGTCTATTTTTAATGTTTTGGAAGACACTCCATACTGTTTTACATCACAGTTGTACTAATTTACATTCCCAGACTACAAGGGTTTCTTTTTCTCTGCCTCTCTCATGGTCACTTGTCATCTTTTGTCTCTTTGACAGTCCCCATTCTACCAGGCAGATCTCACTTCATTTGGTCCTCTGAACATCTCTGGAGTAGAACCAACCAGATTACACCATCCCCACTTAACAGACAAGGAAACTGAGACTCAAAGAGTAACATAAACTGCCAACTGGAACTATACTCCATGTCACATTCTGTCATGCTGATTTATGCATGTGTTTTTACCATTTGAGGGCATGGCTGAGCAAAGGTTTTGAGTCTTTATTTGAAACCCAGAAGTTAGGGGTGGTTTGTTCAGGACATTGTAAGATTCGTTTTTTGTTTTTTTTTTTTTTTATATGGGGTGCTGAAACTTGATCTTTGAAACTTCAAAGTCTATGGTACAGCTGGCTTGATTTGTGTGTGTGTGTATGTGTGTGCGCATGTGCACATGTGCATGCATACACACACACACACACACACACACACACACAAACTAGCGACTCAGACCACAAATCCTAACTACTCAGGTGGCTGAGATCTGAGGATCATGGCTTAAAGCCAATCTAGGCAGATAAATCCAAGAGACTCATCTTCAATTAACCACCAACAGGCCAGAAGTTGGAGTGTGGCTCAAATGGTAGAATGCCCGCCCTTGAGTAATAAAGCTAAGGGTGAACAAAAGGGCCCCAAGTTCAAGCTCTAGTACCAGCACAAATATATACACACACAACACGCACACATCTCTCTCTCTCTCTCTCTCTCTCTCTCTCTCTCTCTCTCTCTCTCTCTCTCTCTCTCTCTCTCTCTCTCTCTCTCTCTCTCTGGATTTAAAAAGAAATTACTATTGCAACAAGTCAAACAAACAATACAAAGACATTCAAAGGGAAGGCTAACTACCATCTCTCCTTCCCATCTAGAGAGCCAGCAAGGCGCTCCTCAATTCAACTTTGCTCCAGACTTGAACAAGCTTGCACAAACATGTATACTCAGAAATTTCATGTCATTCTCTGTTTTTTTAATAAAAGTAAGATCACACAATACCATTACTTGCCAAATTGCTTTTTCTTTTAACAATATACCGCAGGCACTCCTCCAAGTCAATGCATATGGATCTATGCTGTCTTTTTAGTAGCTGCAGAGTGATCCACCATATGGAGCCACCGTAATCCATTCAACTAGTTTACTATTGATGGACATAATTGCTTACTACATCAAACAAAGCAAATAAGCACCCTTGAACCTATATAGCCTGAGGTACTATTTTTTTTGTAAATTTTGTGTGTGTATGTGTGACACACATGTACATGCCGGTACTAGGCCTTGAACAAGGTCCAAGGCACTGTCCTTTAGTTTTTTTCTGCGTAGGACTGGTGCTCTACCACTTGAGCCACACAGCTCCACTTCCAGCTTTTTGATGGTTAATTTAGTTTCCCAGCCTGACATCAAACTCTGATTCTCAGATCTCAGCTTCCTGAGTAGCTAGAATGACAGGCGTGAGCCACTGGCATCTGGCCTTGCACATTTTTTATGTGTGCATGCGTGGCACGGGGGAAGTTACTGGGGATTGATCCAAGCCTTGTGCATAGTAGAAAACACTTTACTACTTAAGCTACGCTTCCAGTCCTTTTGTTTCACTTTGGTTTTGTGATAGAGTTACATTGACTTTGCCTGGGCTGACCTGGAACTCATGATCCCCCTGCCTTTGCTTCCCCAGTAGTAGAGATTAGAGGTATGCATCACCATGTCTGGATACTCCTGTGGTTTCTTAAAGCAGGAACACCCCCACTGTGTTTGGGACTTGGAGTGGGAGTGAGTGGAGGGCTAGTAAGGGATCTATGAGTTGACCAGACTCGACTAGGTAGAGCTGGGTTTCAGGTTACTGAAGACAGCGGCTCTGGCACGTTGAGGTGGGGGAGAAGAACTATGTTCCTAGCCGCGTGGAATGAAGCCTTTGGCATACAGTGCTTTATTGGGGGCTGGGAGCCCAGGCCTGTCTCAGGGAATCATCCAGAAGGTCAAAATCCTTCTCCCCCACATTCCCTTTCTTAGGCACCAGCACTGCAGCTTCTCCCAGACCTCAGAAGCAGCCCATCTCTAGGTGGGGCTGGAGCTGCTCTTGTGGGGCTTATCGTGGTTTTACTTTTTTCCCTAGCGGGCCGGGGAGTCAGCGTGGGCCCTATCCTCAGCAACAGCGCCTCAGATATCTTCTGTGACAACGAGAATGGGCCCAACTTCCTCTTCCACAACCAGGGCAATGGCACCTTCGTGGATGCAGCGGCCAGTGCCGGTGAGTGGGTACACCCCTGCCCCGTGCCCCATCCGCCCAGCCCCACAGCTCAGGGAGCTCAGCGTATAGCTCAGCGCACTCCCACATGGTCCTGAGACCCTTGGTACTGCCATCTGCCAGCAGCCAGCCTCAGCCCAGGACCCTCAGATCTTGCTAGGTGTCACATCCGCGGTTCCCCTCTTCCCATCTTGAACCATCCACCTGTTCTCTCAACCATTCATTTCAGCAGTCACTTATGGAGCCTCTGCTAAGTGACAGGCTGGTGCTTGGAACTAAGGATATTGACCTAAATAAGGCCAAGACCACTCCACACAAAGACAAGGCTCTGAGATTTTGGAAATAGGCAGATGCACCACCAATGATATTAAGAGGCAGGATACAAATCCGCACTTCTGATGCTCCCAGCTCTGCTCCCCTTCCTCCCACCAACCTCATCCCACCAACCTCAGGACCTTTATACCTGCCATTCCCTCTGTTGGACTGGCCTCTCTCTTCTTTGTCTGTATCCTTAACACTCAACCCAAATGGCTCCTCTGATGAAGACTTTCCCAACTCCATCTGTGCCTTCTGACAGAGATTGGCTTCTTCTCCTGTGTGACCCCACAGCCCCCTGCACCCCTGCCACTCAGTTTTCTTCATTGTCACCATAACTAGTCTAAGCTCTGCGAGGCCTGGGACCCAAAACTAATCTTTTTTTTTTTTTTTTTTTTGCCAGTCCTGGGGCTTGAATTCAGGGCCTGCGCACTGTCCCTAAGCTTCTTTTCCTCTACCACTTGAGCCACAGTGCCACTTCTGGCTTTTTCTGTGTACATGGTACTGAGGAATCGAACCCAGGGCTTCATGGATGCAAGGCGAGCACTCTACCACTAAGCCACATTCCCAGCCCCGGGCTACTCAGTCTTGACACAATACCTGGCACCAAGGTCACCCAGTAAGCATTGCCATATCCCAGAATGGATACTTAATAATGTGTGTGGCTATGATGTCTGCCCTTCAACCTGTTTCTTCATACCCATTCCTCACCCTCCACCTCACAAATGAAGGGGAGATTTAGTTATGTTTCCATCTTATCTACAGGGACACAGTGGCAGGGATCTACACCCATGGATCTAGCTAGTGCCCAAACAACATCAAAACCCTGAATATGTGCCCTCTCTTCTGTCTACTTTGAGATCTCTCCTCCCCCAGATTCCTACTCAGAAATCTCCATGAGGGGAGACTCTTGGCCCTGAACACCTATGCACCCCCATCTTGTAGCCACTCGGCCCTCCTCCCCATGTTTGCCTGTCTTCTCCTTCCCTAGTACAGATAGGAGAGTCAGTTTTCTGTTCTGCCCTTCCTGTCTTGCCCTCTGTCTGTCTGCCTTCTTCCCCAACAAACATCCTCACTGCTGAAAAATCACTAAGCAAAGGGAAGAGGATGGGGTGGGGTGGGGGGGAGAAGGGATTTGATAGGGGATGAAGGTAGAAGCAGAGGTGAGCAAATAAGTTGGAGGGGGAGAAGGTATCAGGCAGGAGGAGAGAAGCAAGGTGCGAGGCCCATAATTGAAAGTCAGAACGATTGCAGGGGTTTAACAAGACATGTCAAGGGGGCATTCATCACCCAAACAGATGCTGCCATGAAATGCAGCCTGGCACCGCTTCGTCCCGTGAAAGGGAACCAGCTCCCTGTCAAGGTGCCTCATAGATAGGAGAGGAATGGGCCAACACAGAAGGCCACCGACACTCAGCCCGGGGAGTTTGCTGAGAATTAATGGGGTATCAATCCTAGGAATCAGAGGATGCCTTCCGTCCTCTGCAAACCCTCTTTCTCAAGCCCTGTACCTCATTGACCTTTCTCCAGGCCCTTCCCTTCCCTCAGAAGACACTGGTCTTCAAAATATTTAGGGAGGCTCCACCACCACCTTCTCCTCATCCCCACCCTCAGGATCAATATTTACAGCACAGCCGTGCCTTGGGCTACCATTTTGGAAGCTCATATTTGCCCAGTTCTGTGCCTGGCCTGGAGAGCAGGGAAAGTTTGCCGTAGACACTCAGGCCAGGCCGTCACTCAGGACAGAGCCCTCTGTCTTCCCCCAGGGTTGGCTCATCATGGTATAAGCGGTGACATTGGACACAGGCTTCCCTTCCTGCTCTCACAGGAACACCGAGGGTTTCTCTGTCATGGCCGCAGTATTTCTTCTGCTGTCAGCAACATCCCCAGTCTGCCTGCTGTCAAATTATTTATGTCTCTTCATTCATTCAGCAAGTACTTACTGAAAACTCCCAGGCAACCACAGGCACTGAGGTCGTCCTCTGTGTGCACAGGGCTGACCTCAGGGAGCATCTGGACCCTGAACAAGGACACAGGAAAGGGACCTAACCTCACTTGTGCTCGGCACCATTAGACAAACAGGAGCTGGATGGGAGCAGAAGGCAGAATGGGAACGAGCTGTGTTAGATGCCATTGTCAGGGAAGGCTTCCCTGAGCAGACAAACAAGGATCTCAGTAACCCTTGCACTGGGGAGGCATCCTAGAAGACAGAACAGCTTGAGCAAAGGCCGAGCCACTGGAAAGAGGCTGGTCCATTTCAGGCCTGGAAGAAGCACAGATAAGCAGAAGGAATGGATAAAGGGATCGGTGACCCCTAGGGCACAGTCAAGCAAGGCCTTTTAGAGCTTCAGAAAGAACTAGAACTGGACAGAGCACTGGGGAGATTTAAACAAGAATAATATAATCAACTTCAGATCTCCCATAGCTACATGGGCCTGGCTGAGAAAGAGTTTGTTCCCCCAGAATTTCCACCATTCTGCTTTCCCCAGTCCTTGCCACCCCAAACAGCACAAATAGTGTCTTACCAAGCACACAGCCTGGTTCCCCTGGTTAATTCATATATAGCCGTGCCACTTCCTGCCTCTATGGAGAACATCTGGAATAGAGCTGTGTCTGTCTCCCCAGGAGGGTGAGGACAGCCCCAGGGTCACCCTCCCTTCTACTCAAGATGAGTGTTTGCAGAGTATATGCACACTCCATACACATGAGGCTCCTGCTCCTCCACCGCAGGTGTGGATGACCCCCACCAGCACGGGCGAGGTGTCGCCCTTGCCGACTTCAATCGTGACGGCAAAGTGGACATCGTCTATGGCAACTGGAACGGCCCCCACCGCCTCTATCTGCAGATGAGCGCTCATGGGAAGGTCCGCTTTCGGGTAAGAAGGGGCTTTGGTTCCCACCTGTCCCTACCAGGCTCAGCAATTTGGCCTCTCCATGTCATAGGACCTGCTTCGGGTCTCTCCAGAACAGGGGTGGCATCACAATGAAGAAGGCCATGGACTCCAGCCTGGCTCCCTGAACACGATCAGGCCCAGAGCAGTGGCTCTCAGAACGCTGTCAGAGCCCATCACCTCTAGGGATGGTAGGATCCCAGGTTAGGTAGATTGCATTCCCTGCATGGAGGCCATTGTTTCAAGATGGTTCCAAGCAATGACCGGGGAGAGGCCCCACTCCAAGCTCCTCTGCCACCTTGGGTGCCGCCTTGGGCTCTCTTCATGTGGAGGCTAAAACCCAGGTAAAAAGGGTGTTCTCAGACTTCAGGGCCAGTGATCCTGAGATCCGAGATGATTTCCATCTTCATTCAATTTTTGTTTGAACCCAAGTTCTCAACAGAGTTGGCTTTCTCCTTACCTCCCAGGACAAACTGGGACACCATTGGCATTGAGTAGACAGAGGCCACAGATACTGCTGAATATCCCACAATGCACTGGACAGTTCCCACTGCAAAGAAGCATCTGACCCCAAATGTCAGTTCACTGAGGCTAAAGTATTTACTCGTTGGCCTTCGGAGGGCCCTGAACAGAGCTCACAGGAACAGTAATAATAATAATAAATGTTCCATTTATCAAGTACCTTGAATGTGCCAGGAACCATGCTAAGAGCTTTATGGATGTTATCTCAGAGGCCCAGGCATCCAGTAGAGAAAACCCAAGGGGGCTATGTCGGTTTCCATTTTTATAGGATCGATAGAACAATAACGAGTTAGAGATCCTTGGGTCTCCAGCTCTTAAGGCCCTGCTCAGCCCACCCTGACCAGGCTGATCAGCTTGGAGCCAACCTTATTACTGTGCTGATGAGAGCCACCTCCCTCTCTGGTCTCCACTTAGCTTGCCAGCTGTCTAGGCTAGCTCCTTCTTATAGCTAACAGGGCAGCTGTAGGAGGAGGCAGAGGCAGGGAACTTCCCAGAGGTAGGAACTTCCTTGTCTACATTGGCCTGGGGTTTGGACAGCCCATCTACAATGAGGATATTCTGCTCAGAAACGTACGGTCTTCCTGTGCAGTTCTTGTCCTGCTTCAGAGGCAAATACCATACCTAGGGCCCTTTGCCAGACCCTTCTAGGACTCTACCAGCACTTAGAGGTTCCAGCTGGGCTACCTCAGGTCTGGAAGTCTCCCCATGAGTCCTGGACAGATACAGCTGATCCTGAAACTTCCTCCACCAAAAAAAAAAAAAAAAAAAATCCTCAAGAGTCCCAAGAACCAGCACAAGATAGTAGTGGCAGTTAAAGGCACAGTTAGCTTCCATGGTGCTGACGGGGAGGTCAGGGCAGTATAGTTGCCAATGATCTGTCTCTTGCTCCCTCTGTGCCCAGCATCTGGCATGCAGTCCTCACAGCCCAGACAGCTATTATCATCCTCTGTTGCTGATGAGAAAAGTGAGGTCTGAAGGGTTAAGTAATTTCGCTAAGGTCACATAACTAGATAGCAATGAAGCCTGGATTCAAATGTATGCAGGCAGTTTTCTGATACTTCCCAGCTTCTATATGGCTATGCAAGAGGAACCCGGCATCAGAAATCTTAGTTTCAGGCCCCATCATTAGCTGAAACTAGAAGCAATCCCCATGTTTAAGATGGGATCTCTGATCCTGTTTAGCTCAGGACACTGACAGCAGAACTGAGTCTGATCCAGACCAAGGACCATCTAAGAAGTCACTAGCATGAGCTATGGCTCTTGTTCTTCCTCCTTATTTCCCTAATGCACAGTCTGAGGTCCACATGGTGGCCCAGGTCACCCCAAATGCGTTACAGTGGAAGTTACAGAGGCGTTGGGACTCTGTAACCACACACACAGAAGGAGGAGTATAGATTCTTGCTTGCCCACTTTTCTGTCCACTGACTCCCAGTCTTCTCTCCTCCAGGACATAGCTTCCCCCAAGTTCTCCATGCCCTCCCCTGTTCGCACAGTCATCGCTGCTGACTTTGACAATGACCAGGAGCTGGAGATCTTCTTCAACAACATTGCCTCCCGCAGCTCTTCAGCCAACCGCCTCTTCCGGTAGGGAATACAGGCGGGTGGAGGCTTGGAATCAGAGGGGAGGGTTCCAAAGGCTGGGGAGTCAGTCCCCAGAGGGAAGAGTCCCTAGTGTAGAAACAGACCAGAGGGTATGTCAGAGGCCAAGCAATAGCCCATAGAAATGGAGGGTAAGGCACCAGCCCCTCACTGTGGCCAGAAAATGGGCATAGGAACAAAGCCCAGAGCTTACCTCACCTCAAGCTCCACTAGAGAGAAACTCCTGCAGCCACTGAAGAGCTCAGAGTCAACCTCCGAGTCTGGATAAATTTGAGTTAAGCAGACAGACAGGTTTATTTACCAGTGACTTCCAAGAACCTGTAATAGGACCACAGTATTGCAACTTTCCGAAAGATGGATGGAGTGTTCCAAATAGGTTTGACCACAGGATACATCTTCCAGAGATGTTGCTACTGAGATTGGGGCTCTACAAAGTATCCTTGGAGATGCTAGAGGAGACTGTTAATGGCAGAGAAAGAACAGGAAGATTCCAAAGCAGACAGAGTATCCCATTAAGGAGAAAGGTTGGAATTTCTGAGTAATATTCCTCCAGGGGACCACCAGAATCTCTGAACATAGAACCCCAGAGCCTAGCCCTGATCTCCAGGGTCAACTTTCAAGGGCTAAGGCCTTGGCACCCGTTCTCTTACAAGGACAGCAGGTACCAGGAGAATCTTACCACATTGAAATTTTAGACCCATTGCCGAGGACAAACCTCAGGACCAAATGGCCCGAGATGTCACTGTTCCAGGCCTTATACATGCTACTGAGGCTCAGGCCATCTGTACAGGAAGGTCAGCCAAAGGTCTTGGAACCAGGAAATGGGTCAGACCACCTGCTTGCCCCCCCACATCCCTACCCTTTCTTTTTTTTGGGGGGAGGTACAACTGTTAATAAAAAGTGTGAACTGTGACTAAGCATGTTTTAAAATATAATTATTAACCAGGCATCAATCCTGACTAGATGTAATCACCCCCCGAAGGCACCAGATTTACTAATTAGGTACCTTGCAAAAAGCTTATTCACAACTTCCAGATTAATTGCAGAAGATCAATTGCTCGTTAACAGAGACACTGCCTTCCTTCTCTGGCTAATCAAGTGTCACTTGCCAGGCCCCTGAGCACTGAGGGGTCTAGTGCTCTGATCTCTGTGGCCCAAGAGCCCAGGCACCTCCCTCCCTGCCCACCCTTCCAGCCTGCTTCACCTTCCCAGCCATCCCTGCCAACCAAGCTGGGCCGGCTCCGCCTTGGGCTGTCAGTGGATGGTCACTAGGTGGCCAACCCATAGAGTGGTGTTTGTTTCCATGCAGGGGTAGCAGAAGCCACTGACTAAGCTTGGGGCTGGGCTCAAGTCCCTGTGGCAGATGGCCAGGTCCTGATCACACAGCTCAGGGGCTGCTCTAGGAACTGCCATTCAGCTGGCAGCTCTGAAAGTTTAACCCCCACCGGTCCCTCACTGCACAAGCCTTTCACCTGTCAGTGAGCAGATCATCAGGCCCCTTGGGGCTAGGTTCCATCTTAGACACTCACCCGAAGTATCTTGTGCTTAAACCTGCAGATACTTTAATAATACCAAAGGACATGTGTCACCCAAGCCAGTGAAAGGGATCTAAAGAGGGATCACAAGAAAACAAAGGGCATTGCGGAAACTTCCAGGCATAGTGGAGACTCCTCCAACTTCTGCACCTAAGCATGCTTCTGATCTGGTCTCCACTCTCTCCCACAATTCCCTGGCTCTCATTGGCTTCTTGCCCTCTCCCTCTCCTTGATCCTGCAAACAACCTGTGGAAATGCAAATCAGACCACACCCCTAGTCATCTACCACCCTTTCAAATGAGGTGACTATACTTGAGCACCAGACCTCCCAAGCTTCTTTCAGTTCTAAAGCCTGGTCCCTCCTGCTGTCCATGCCTTCCAGGACCCAGTCCTCACTCTTAATCTGAGCAGCACCACCACACAGGTCTCAGCCAGACTTCCTCTGAAAAGACTTCCAGGATTGTCCCAGGCTGGGTGACTTTGCCCAGTTCTGTAACCCCCCACCTCCCCACCCGCCCCCACCCCTGCCACCTTCAGCCCTGTGTGTGATAACTTTCTGCTGGCCTGGACTCTGAGCTGTTCCCCCTCCCCTTCACCACGCTCACTGTACTCCCAGACCCCTATCAAGACAGGCATATGGAAGATGTCATAGAAGAATTTGTTCTCTGAATGAATTAACATGGTGGAACTGCTGGCTTTATTATTAGGAATCTTTAACTATATTGTTACCTGATCTAAGTGATGGCTTCCCAGCTGCTGCAGAGCCAGCCAGAATACAAGTGATAAGGACACAATGTGGGTATGTCAGCAGGCTGCAGCACCATACCATACACCTGCAGGTATGCACACGCCTGTGCACATTTAGACCCAAGTCTTCTAGGTACACAGGGCGCTAACCAGAGACATATGTATGCTCATCAGAGATGTCCCTGTGGACAGAGCATGCTTTCCCCACCTGCAGGCACCTGATGATGGTCTTTTAGCTCTCTGCGCCAGCTCAGTGGACCCTGGGTCATCTCCCAAAAGCCATGACCCACTGCAGCCTCCATTGGTCCTCTCTGGTTCTGGCTGACAGAGTAGTAGAGAGAAAAGCAGCTTCCTTCTGCCCAGTCTCCTTGCATTGCTCCACATGGCAGGGGGTGAAGGAGGGTGGGAGGGAGAGCAGAGCAACCATGCCTGGATATACTGAGAAAAGCCAGGGAGGAAGGCTCACACCATTGTTCGCATTGCGCCGAAAGAGAAAGACAGGCTAGTGAAAGCAGACGTCTCTGAAACAAATTTGTGAGGCAAAGATTGGAAGTTCAACATGGGAAGAACCTGTGCCGCCCAAAGGAAGCCCTTCTTCCTGCTGGTCTCCTCCGGCATTCACCCTTGCATCCCACCGACATGTGCTTGGAAGCGTCTGAAAACCAGGCACTGTGTTAGATGCTGCCAGAGATGCAAAGATGAATAATACCAAGGGCCAGCCGGCAGAGAGCTCACACACCAGCCAGGAGATAAGATGCGTTCTTCCACAGTGCTAATACAGGCAGAAAGCGATAAAGGCCAGAAAGGCAATAAAGGAGGCAGGGATGGCTGCCAGAAGGACGGTCAGCCAGGGAGGGCCTGAGGAGGGAAAACTGGATGGGCTTGAGCTGGGGGCCGTTTCCAGGACCGAGAATGCCAGGGCCTCTCAAAGGAGAGTGAAGGTGAGTTGAAGGTAGTTGTGCCCCGGCCCTTCTCCATCCGTCAGCTGCCCTTCCCCAGGCTGTCTATAATTCATCCATTAGAGAAGGAAAAATCAATATTTACCAACATAAATTAAAACCTAAGAAGGGAACCATCAGAGAGGCTCATGGGCATCCAGGTGGCGGCTTGTACAGACACCTGTGGCTACCCAGGGGACAGAATGGAATGGTTGGCCTCTAGGTCTAGGGGCCCTGTGGGGACTCATCAGAACAAGTCTGTCTCTCTGCAGAGTCATCCACAGGGAGCACGGAGATCCCCTCATCGAGGAACTCAATCCAGGTGATGCTCTGGAGCCTGAGGGCAGGGGCACAGGTAAGACCCCTGGGCACTTGGGCTCAGTCTTGTCTCTGTGCTGTCCATACCTTGGGATAAGCATAGGAGGGGCAGGGCAGCCATTTCTTTGAAGGGCTCCTCCTGTCGCTGCCACAGTGAGGGCTGACACCCAAGGGCAGGGGTAGGAGAGTAGAGGAATGAGCCTGGGCACTGCCAGGCAGAAGGCAGAAGAGGTGTGGTGCCTTCTTCCTCAGAGCTGCTGGGGGTGGAGGAATCTGTGGATCTGTGGCCAGCAGCTTTATTCGTTGTGTTAAAGGGTGGGAATAAAAAAAAGCAGAGGATGCGACACTTCTCTCCAGCAGGGGTCCTGCATCTAACCCATCACCTCCTGGCATTCAGCTTGGTGTCAGACAAAGAGCATTCAAACCCTACACCCAGTTCTGCCAAGTCTTGTTTTGAATAAAATGAGGCTTGTCTGACCCACATGCCTTTCTGAGTTGTAAAGAGGACCAGACAGGCTGGGCACCAGTGGCTCATGCCTGTAATCCTAACTACTCAGGAGGCTGAGATGTGAGGGTTGTGATTTGAACCCAGCCTGAGCAGGAAACTCTGTGAAATTCTCCAATAAACTACTCAAAAAAGCCAGAAGTGGCACTGTGGCTTAAATGGTAGAGTGCTCACCTTGAGCAGAGACAGTGCCCAGGCCCAGAATTAAAGCCCAAGGACCAGCAAAAGAAAGAAAGAAAAAGAGAGGGGGGGAGAGAGAGGGAGGGAGGGAGGGAAGGAGGGAGGGAGGAAGGAAGGAAGGAAGGAAGGAAGGAAGGAAGGAAGGAAGGAAGGAAGGAAGGAAGGAAGGAAGGAAGGAAGGGAAAAGAAAGAGGACCACACAGAGAAAGTATATGTGCAAACACTTGATAAATTGCAACAACAACAACAACAACAAACCTATATTATGGTATATTATTCAATCCCTAACAGAAAGACCAGTGGTTAGGTTATTTGCACCCACGTTTCCTGTGACATACACCCATGGTAAGAAAGGGAACTCTTGTTCCATAAACTCCAGGCGTGAGGTCACTGTGATCACTGCACAGGGCTGTGGTCACTGCACTTGCCTGAGAGTCCCTGTTCCCTGGTTCTGCTGGCTGGTGGCCAAAGGTGAAATCTGTGTTGTTTCTAGGAGGCGTGGTGACAGATTTTGATGGAGATGGGATGCTGGACCTCATCTTGTCCCATGGAGAATCTATGGCTCAGCCACTGTCCGTCTTCCAGGGAAATCAGGTATGCCTGGACCTCAGGATTCTGTAGCTCCCAGCCCGTATGCTCCCTGGGACCAAGGGTTGATGAGGGCACAGAAGCCTAGGATGCTTGCTGGTCAGCATTGTAGGAAATGGAAATCCAGCTGCCTAGGAGCAAGTAAATTCCCTGTAGTACAGTAAACCTCAGGAAAGACTGCCTCCTGGGAGAAGTCCTTGGCCCCTCTGCCTTCCTCCCCATTTCTCTGCCAAAACTGTTCTTTTTCAGCCTCTTGGCTTTTCCCTCTTCCTTTCAGCAATTTTCCCTTGTGGTGTTCTTCTTTCTTGTCCAGCTTCCTCTTTATCTCTTCTTCCTCTGCCCCTGCTCTCCTCCTCTTCCTCCTCTTCTTTCTCTTTCTTTCCTCTCCTTCCTCTGCTCTCCTCTCTTCCCTTTTCCCTCCCAGCATCCTTGCTTCCTGCTCTGCCCACACACCTCGCTGATGCCCATCCTCTTCCCTACCTGCAGGGCTTCAGCAACAACTGGCTGCGAGTGGTACCACGCTCTCGGTTTGGGGCCTTTGCCAGGGGGGCCAAGGTAGTGCTCTACACCAAGAAAAGTGGGGCCCACCTGAGGATCATCGATGGGGGTTCAGGATACCTGTGTGAGATGGAGCCTGTGGCGCACTTCGGCCTGGGTAAGTAGGGGCTCAGGGGGAAACAGTGAGTGGGTCCTGAAACTGAGCCCTGTAGCCTGTGTGTGACTCCACTTCCCACAGCCAAAGCATCTTCCAGACACCCTTTCACTGTGCCAGCACGGCGGACACCTGCTATGAAGTCAAGGCCTGCTTGCTCTGATGAACCCAAGCTCAAGGGAAAGGGAGTTGGAAAAACTGGCTAGGATTCTAACTGGCTTGTAGGAGTCCCTGCCCCAAAGCCTCTGTATCCTGACATGACCTGTGAAGTGTGGATTATACCGAGTTCATAGAGTTCGAATAGAAAAAAACAAAGTCTCAGAAGCATGAGGACAGGAAGTCAGAAGTCTCATTACTAAAACACAAAAGCTCAGAAAGCAATTGAATTGACCATTCCTCACTTCACTCCAGATACCTTCCCATATGTTAGCACCTCATGAAGTGATATGATTTTAATATAAAAAGATTAGGCATATGTGCTCCAATTAATAAACCTATAGCAGTGTTAATATTATGCACACATTATATGTGCCTAGAAATAAAACAAAGAAATTAAAGTAAGTGTGAACTCATTACTATGGGCACAGCGCTGGCAGTTCTTTTGGCAGCACTACGATTTGAACTCAGGGCCTTATACTTAGTATTAAGCAGGCTCTTGACCACTTGAACCACTCCCAGTGCTGGGCATTTTTATTCTTGTTATTTCATTGGTCCTCATGACTACCCTGAGATGGGCATTACCATCTCCATTTTACAAGTAGGAAAAGTAAAGATCAGGCTTGATGAATGAGCCATGCCTAGAATCACATGGTAGCTAGATAGCAATGCTGGGATTCAAACCCAGGCCTGCTCAAGGGTGTGGTTTTATTTTCTCCCATATGTATGTGTGTGTGTGTGTGTGTGTGTGTTCTAAATTTTATTGGGTACACACAGTAATTGTGTATTCTGAAAAGGCAGCAATAAGTATTTAAGGGACCCAGGGCCTTGTTATATGAGCATGTTCTAAAGCTCTTATAGCTAGAGGGTTGGCCTGAGTTTGGGACAGCTGTCCCCCCTCAGACAGCCACTGCCCATGCTGGCCCTAAAGGTACAGAAGCTTTTAAATACAGTCTTCTTACAAAATAGCAGTAGAAAGTATTTATAGAGCACTTAATAAGTGCCAGGCCTGGGTAAGTGCTTTGCATAGATGATAGTCTATCCATTTTTACTATAACTATGAATTCGATATAATCCACACTTCACAGGCCATGTCAGGACACTGATGCTTGAGTGATGTAAATTGCCTCAGATTACACCTACAGAAAGTAGGGAGAGCTGTGGCCACTGTAGTCTGAGTTCCTGACTTGCTACAACACCAATCCTAACATCTCCCCAATAGCTGCTCTTTCAGCTTGTCTTTCTTCCTAGAGATCCACCTCCCCGCAGTTACCAGAGACCCAAGGGAGGCCATCCAAGTACCAAGGTGGCTTTCAGGGTCTATACGTAGCATGCTCATCCAGATGTCAGGCTGGATATCACACTCTACACCATTGGACAGAAAAGGAAATTGAGGCTTGCAGAGAAAATCAGTGGTGAGACCAAGACAGTAGTTCAGGTTGTTTGTCCCACATCCCCTGGGCTGCCTGGGCTATTTAGTGGTATGCATCATGTGCTCTTCTGGATCCTTCTATCCAGAACCTTCTCCTGCTAACAGAACTACTTCCTCAACTGGGCAACCTGGCTGGGTCACTTGGAATGATCCAGGGTGCTCTTTCACTCAGGAGATGTTCACCTGGCTAGAGCTCTCCTGATACCAGCTCTTGCCATTTTGCAAGGCCATGGGATTTATTCTTGGTTTAAACTCTAGCTCAAACTATCCAAGGAGTGCCCCAGGATCCTCTGACAAATCAGAGCTCCCCTCAGAAGGGCATTTGGAGGAAGACTGCTCTCAAAGAGAGGCCTGTGGGTGTCAGGTGAGAACAGCAGTGATTCTCCTGAACAGCTGGGCAGGACCAACAGCCTGGGATTCCGCAAGGCAGGTGGGCAGGTGCAATGAGGCCTTCCTGACTGCTGAAGGAACGCAGTAGTGGAGCAGGAAGAAAGGAAGCTGGTGGGGAAGGCCAGGTATTGGGGAAGAGTGAAGAAAGGAAGAGAGACAGAAGCAGGGCCTGGGGACCATGGGAGAGGCAGAGACATACCCTCCAGACCCACCACAGCACAGTACAAGGAAAGGTGGACCCAGGAACTAACATGCAAGGCAGATGTGGACACACTGCCACACCAGCCAGAAGCACTGAGAGGATGGAGCAAGAGAAATTAGCTCTACTCTGGGTAGCTTTCTCAAGGAAGTAAGAGCAGATACAGAAGTAGGAAGGGAATTTGGAAGGCAGGGCCGGCAACTGAGACTATTCGGGAGCCAGACTGCCTTAGACAAGACTCAGAGGTGGGAGTGTTCAGTACAAAGGCTGAGAACCAAGCCTAGAAACTAGCTCCAGGCCAAGCTGTCTGAGGTCTCCCAGGGCAAGGTGAACAGAGGGGTATCTCCACAGCCAGGAAAGCCAAAGGCAGCATTGTCCGCTACAGGGGCAGCATCCCTAAACCAGGAACCCTGCAGGAGCCATGTTGACGCTCATTGTTAGAAGCCTTTTCAACCGCTTCTCCTGATTGTGAGAACAATGCATATTGATAGGAAAATTAGATGGTACAGCAAATCATAAAAAGGAAGAAAAAAATCACCCACAATCTCACCATTGTGTCTGGAATATTAAGTAAAAAATAAACATTTCCCCACTCACCCTCCCCCAATACTTCTCTTCATGTTTACTGAATAGCTATGTGCCCAGGAATAACTTGACAAAGAGCCTGGCCCTGAGTACTCTTGTATTCTAGGAGGAGGAAGAAAAACATGGAATAAACAATGAACATACTAAACAGGTGAAAATATAAAATGCTAAGATGACATCAAGTACTATGAAGAAAAGACTAAGGGGTGGAAGGCTAGGAAAGGGAGGGAGGGGGTGGAAGGCTAGAAAAGGGAGGGAGAAGATGGGTAACTTCAAATACAAGTCCCAGGTTGGCCTTCCACAGTTCTGTCTGTGCATTTGATATGCTCTTATCACATGCAATATATATATATATATATATATATATATATATATATTTACACATACACACAGAACTACTTGAGATTTTTTAAAAAACAAAAATGCTGGACATTGGTGGCTCACATCTATAATCCTTAACTACTCAGGAGGCTTAGATCTGTGAATTACGGTTCAAACCCAGCTCAGGCAGACAAATCCTCAAGACTCCTACTTCCAGTTAATCAGCAAAAAGCTGAAGCAGAGGTATGTCTCAAGTGGTAGAGCACCCGGTGTGAACAAAAATGTCAAGCGAGAGTACAAGCCTGGAGTTCATGCCCCTGTACTGATATTCTTCCACTCGTTCTGATAACTTGCCATTTTCCTTCTCTTAACAATACATCCTGGCCATCACTCCAAGTCTCACAAAGTATTTCACTGTGTGGTAGCATTCATAATTTATTTCCCAAGTCCCCTGTTGATGGACAGCCAGATTGTTTCCAGTTCTGAGAAGTCTGAGGTGAGAAAGGGGCGGTCCAAAATATGAGTCTGAGAGAGGAGGCCTGCCTTAGAGCTTTGTGTGGCTGCAAGGACAGTGGGCGGAGGCTGGGCCCAGAGGCCATATCTGAGAGGAAAAGGCTGCAGGAAGCCCTCTCTTGTCAGCATGCAGGATGCTCCAGCTCACCTCTGAGCATCCATATCTGTCCTCCCTCCCAGCTGTCTCCTCCTGCTGGACTGGTATGAGCACATCCACTACCTTCTCAGCCCTTTCTTCCCCCATAGGTCTGGCCTCAGGCTCAGGGTTGCACTCACCACCTGCTGGCAGGTGCCTCTCCGAATGTTTCAGGCCTTTGCTAGACCTGTGTGAGCAACTCCAGAGGACCTAGAGCCCCCCCCCTCCCTCCCACACTCCCCACCTCCCTCCCTGGAGCCTGGCTGCACTGCACCATAATAAAAACTCAGAACCTTAGCCTAGATTTGTCCTCCAGGCCTCCCAGGAGCCCATTCCACTGTGCATAATGCTCCCTTCACAGCAGACCTGCTCCTGCTCAGGGGAGTCCCTGGTCACGTTCTGCAGTTCCTCTGCAGCTGCCCTGGCCTGTCCGTGCCCCTCCTGGGTACAGACCACCTGCCAGCTTCATAAATAAGGTTCTCTGCTTCTAGCAGTGTTGGATGCCTGCCCCCAGCCCCCACAGAGCTGCCCCTGCAAGTCTCCCACCCTGGCGCTCCACCTCCCACCATGGCAATGGGCTGAGCCAGCTCACCACGAAACCCAGCAAATACAAACAAGCGCCATGAATCCACTTGCCCCTGCTGGCCACCACTGGGGTCACCCACTCAGGCTGCCCACCCCTGGCATTGACAATGTACCCCCCCCTTGACTCCCCACACCCCTTCCTTTCAGCTAATTGTTTACTGTGACTCAGAGCTGCCTCCAAGCCGGCTGGTACTCATTTAGGGGAGGAAAATTCAGTGGCCCACATAAAAATTGCTTTATTAAAGTGCAAAAATATTCCACCAACTATATTCTCGCCATCTGTTTTGCTGGTAATTCTTGTGAAAAGCACAGTTCTCCTTGGCCTTTGTCCTTTAAAAGCCAAAGGCAACTCCCTGCTCCTCCTGACCTGTGTCTTTACTATTGAATGGGCCTTCTTCTTCAGGCCCCTCCCCTGTACACAGGCCTAGCTGGGGGAGCCCAGAGTGGGGGAGTTCAGAGTGCCTCAATTGTGCAACTTTGTCAACATTGGAGAAGTCTCTCTAGTAGCCTGGGGAAATGGGATCAGCCTGCCTAAGATAGGAGCATAGGTTCCAGATTAGCTTAGACATCTGCAAGTCACTTTACCTCAGTAAGCCTTAATGTTCACATCCAGAGAATGGGCATGAAATGCCCACCTCACAAGCCTCCGAAGTCTCTCCCAAGAATCCTGTCCTTCACCCTTTGCTTTCCACACTTTGAACGTCTCCATCTTCAAATACAACATGCCCTCTCAAACTTCTTCACTTCTACTCCGGCTGTTTCTTCTGCCTGGAGGGCTCCCTCCTTCCTGAAGCCGTCTCACAAACTCTTATCCTTCCTACAACACCCAAGTGAAATGGCCAGCCTCTCTCATCAAGTACCAGTGTGACTGCTACACCTTCCAGTTCATTATATACCCATGGTGCCCATGAGATTCATTTCCTCCAGAATGAAACCTGGATCTTTCTCTTTCACTGCTGAATCCTAGATCTCTGCAAAATGCTTGGATAGCTGCTGGGTGTGGAGATAGGGTGAGCCGTCTAATAAGGGTACAGCAGATACAGGCTCTGGGGTCACACAGACCTTTGCCGAATGCCTGGACAATTCTCTTCAGGCCTCAATGTTCCCATCTGGAATATGGATATTACAGAACTAGCCCCTCCCTCTGGGGTATTGTGAGGATCCTTTGTATTAACACATAAAGCACTTATTACAGATTGAGGTGCATTGTCAGTGTCCACCATTCTACCAAGGGAAGCCCTTTAGCTTGATACCTAAGAGTGAGGATGGTGACCAGCGAGCGGGGCAGTGCTCTTGTCCCAGGGCACTGGAGCTGTGGGCCAGTGCCTGCAGCTTCAGATGAAGAAATAGAGACCAGTGAGGATGGGCAGGCCAGAAGAATAATGAGCATTGAAGGTGGGGTCTTCTTGTGGCTTCCCAGGCTCACTCACTACCTAGGTCTGGAGGGAGGGAGGGCACAGCCCAGTGCAGGCTGTAAATCTGCGGCAGCCTGTGAACATTCGGCAACTCTTTGGAGTTATTTGTGGCTTCAGTCAGCCTGCAGAATGTATTCATGAAGCTGTTCTGTTGGCTTAGGTGAGAAACATTTGCTTTTTTTCCCCTTTGTCTCCCTTTTTTTTTTTTTTTAACAGAAAACGTTTGCTTTTTATATATGCTTCTTGATTGGAGCACTGTTTACCCTTAAAAAACGCCAAATCCGGGGCTGGGAAGGTGGCTCAGTGGTAGAGTGCTTGCCTTGCATGCCTGAGGCCCTGGGTTCGATTCCTCAGCACCACATAAGCAAAAAGAAAAAAGCCGGAAGTGGCGCTGTGGCTCAAGTGGTAGAGTGCTAGCCTTGAGCTGAAGAGCTGAGGGACAGCGCCCAGGCCCAGAGTTCAGGCCCCACGACCGGACCCAAAAAAAAAAAAAAAAAACCCGCCAAATCCCTTGCATTTCAAGATTCTTCTTCAGCCAGGCACTGGTGGCTCACACCTATAATCCATCCTGGTTAAGGGACAGCCCCCGTGCCCACACATACACACACTCATGTACACACACTCTACTTCAAAACAGGGAAATATCTACAGTTGGCACTCCCCAGCCCCATTCCCCTCCTTCCCTGAGGCAGAGGGAGTGGAGGATAAGGCCTTAAGATGTCCCTCCAGCTTGATAAAGAAAAACTCAGAACCAGGAATGCTGGATGTGGGAGGAGAGAGTCTTTGAGGACACTAAGGAAGCTTCCCTCCATTCCCCTCCCATGAGCAGACCTCGCTGACTCTGAGGGCCGGCCTGCTGGAGCTGGTCCTCCCTCATGAACTCCCTGCTCAGCAGCAGCAGCACTGGAATGTCCCAGGAAGAGGCCAAGGGGAAGAATAAAAGGAAATCAAGCACAGGGAGGACAGGAAGCTGGGAACTGTGGCAAGCTCTTAGCTGACATCTGGGGGCCGGGGAGAATGATGCACGGGCACCTTTCCTTCCACAGGCTGCGGTGCTGGCCCTTGCCCCACTGTGGATGTCTACACTGAATTCTCCTCAAAGTTTCCCTATGGCCCCAAATCCCTTTTGCTGAAGTATGCATGAACCCTTTTTGCACACCAACATTTCACAGACTGCCCTCCACCCCCACAGTAGCTATCATTGTCAAATCTATTGGTGGATAGTAATAACCAAGACACATTATGAATTCAATAGCATTTGAAAGTGTAATTTGTTTTCTAACAGTATCTACATATATATATATATATATATATATATATATATATATATATATATACACATCAGGGGGAAAAATAGTGGGCGATGTGTTATTTTATTCACCTAGGAATAAATGTTTGGGAGAGCACATGGATTTGAGGGAGGCTCCAAGACCCTGTGCACCCCCGCCCCACCCCAGCGCTATGCCCACCTCTAGTCTGCACTGGTAGGTGATCAGGAGGAAGCTGGAGTCCTCCTTCCATCCCTGTTAGCCTGACCTAGCCACAGGGACCCGCCTGCTTCCTTATGCAAGAGCCTGGCAGCCTTTGACAATGCCTAAACACCTGACAAATCTTTCCAACCTGCTTTCTGCCAGTGATGTATGTAGTGTGTTGCTCTGGGGATGATGTGTGCAAATAGATTCACCACGAGTGCTGCATGAGCTTCACTGTTACCTTTTGTACTCTGCAGACTGGTCTTTCTGGAGCACCTTCCACCTATCTTTTCCAGGTCTTTAGAGCTTAGCTCAAGGGATTCCTCCCCAAGAGGTCATCACTGACCACTGAACAAAAGGGTCCCCAAAGCATCCTCTGGGGCTCTACCCTATTGTTCTATTTCTGTTTTCCTCATGGATCTTATCAATATCTGACATGATTGGCTGGTTTGTCATGGAGGGGGAGAGTCTCCCACATGGAGATAGGAAGCCCCAGGAGAGCAGGGACAACAGAGGATCAGGTCCCTACCAGAGTTCCATCAACAGAAATATAAGAGGCGCAGCCAGGAGTACACAACAAGTTGGCCCCATGTCTCCTAGCCATCTGCTCCCCACCGTATCCTTTCCAACATTCCAGGTAAACTGTAGAGCCAACATTTGAACCCCAGACTTCCAAAATTTGCCAACAATCAAGCCTTCCATCCCAAATTCAGTCTCACACCACTTGGTCTGTTGGATAAAATGTTAAGTTCTACAGTGGTGCAATCCAATGCAGTAGGCACTAGCCAGGGCATGGCTAAATGCAAATCTGTTGAAGTAAAAAAAAATTCAAATTCAGCTCCTCAGTCACTCTAGTCCCAAGTCACTCAACAGCCACACCTGGCCAGCGACACTAGAGTGACAGGATATAATGAAAGCCTCTAGCTTGCTGGGGATTGGCTTTGCTCCTCAAAACATCCCATGGATCAGCTTTGCTCTGAGGAAGAGCAACTTCAACTCTGTCTCATTCATTTCCCTAGCCCTTAGAAGAATGCTCCATGAATTAGGGTTTTTTTCCCCCACTTTATTCCCCTACCTTTTAAAATTGTTATTATAAAGGTGATATACAGAGGGATTAAGGTTACATTAGTCAGGTAAAACATACATTTCTTTTTGGTTAATGTCACCCCTTCCCTTGCTTTCTCCTAGTTTTTCCCTCCTGTCCCCCCCCCACAAGTTGTATAGTTCATTTTCAACAGTATCTAGTGAGTACCACTGCTATATTTGTTCACCCTTTGCCCCTCCATTTCTTTCTTTCTTTCTTTCTTTTTTTTTTTTTTATCGGTTGTGAAGCTTGAACTCTGGGCCTGAGTGCTGTCCCTCAGCTCTTCAGCTTAAGGTGAGCGCTCTGCCACTTGAGCTACAGCACCACTTCCGGGTTTCTGGTGGTTTATTGGAGATAGGAGTCTCACGGTCTCTCCTGCCCGGGCTGGCTTTGAACCGAGATCCTCAGATCTCAGCCTCCTGAGTGGCTAGGATTACAGGCATGAGCCACCAGCGCCCAGCTGCCCCTCCATTTCTATACACCCTTTGCCCCTTGAACAAACAAGGCAAAAAAAAAAAAAAAAACAGCAACAAAGGAAAAAAAAACAAAAACTCGTTTCCATTTCCTGGAGTTCATTTCAATAGATATTATTTTATCTGATCAGATGCACCTACCATTAAGCCTTTGTGTTCCTCTCCTAAGAGTATCCTCCTTTGGTGAATTAGTGTTTTTATTCAATGAGGAAACACCTTGGTGCTGATACTCTAACATCCTTCTCTTTCTGCTCCTGACCTCTCTCCGTCCTCCCCCAGGAAGGGATGAAGCCAGCAGTGTAGAGGTGACGTGGCCAGATGGCAAGATGGTGAGCCGCAGCGTGGCCAGCAAAGAGATGAACTCAGTTCTGGAGATCCTCTACCCCCGGGAGGAGGACAAACCTCAAGACTCAGCCCCACTGGAGGTGGGTCAAGGCATCTGGCCTCGTTGTCAGAAAAACAAGCATCACCCACCACCCCCACAGGCTAATCTGTAGACTTGGCAGAGGCCAGTAATGGAAATTGTCTCAGCAAAAGGCAGGCTTCACAATGATCCCTCTATTTGTAGTTGGTATAACTGCTCCCCCACCCTGCCCCCCATATCCATTCTGCTTCTCATAGAAATCCCAGAGATTTGCCAGGGAACATGTCTTTCCACCCATTTTACAAAGGAGAAAAACAGAGGTCAAGAGAGAACATCCAAGGCCAGCTGAAGCTACACAGCCAGTTATGAGCAGGGTTGAAAACTGACCCCTGGACTCCTGGTTCTTTCTAAGTCTCTAGGGAGGCCTCATATGCCCTAAATGTGGGGCCTTGGGGAAAAGGACTCAGAGGAGCAGCTCTGGGCCAGTCTCTGCTCCAGCTCAGGTACATGGATCCCATAGGCAGGAAAATGAGCCAGAGTTTGAGTCACACCCATTCTTGTTCTCTCCATCCCAGCCAGCCCTCCCGTTCTCAGTGCAAGGCAAGGGTCTGAAAAGGGAGAGGCTTCTCCAGGTTCCTTGAACTGAGGTCAGAGTGATAACTGCTCTGTGGCTCTGACTAGGAAGGGATCTGAGATGGGACCTTCTCAACTCACCAGTGTCTCTGCTTCTGCCCAACTTACAGTGTGGCCAAGGATTCTCCCAGCAGGAAAATGGCCATTGCATGGGTGAGTGCCTGCAGGCCCCAGGGTGTGTCATCCTGACCTGGAACAAGGTCCAGGGTGTAGACAAGGGAGGGAGGGAAACGAAAGGAAGGAGAGGAAGGTTCTGTTGGACCCCAGTTGGCCAAGATGACTACTGAGGAGGGAGTAATATTAATGATCAGCCAACCAACTTGGCACCAAGAATACCAAGAGAACAAACCTGAGGAGGAGACACACCACCATGTGGATGTTAAAGATCATGGTAGTTAAGTGTCACCCTGGCAGAGGTGAAACAGCCACATGTCATTGCCTTCCAGAGGATCAGCCAGCAAGGGAGGCTGGCTGGCAAGGCTAGGCATTGCTGAGGGTATTGCTAGGTACATTGGGGAAAAACAGGAAGCAGAGAATGGTCATGGAGAGATAGAAGATTATAGGCTGGTGCGGTATTGGGTAAGGTGCTTCCAAGCGGTAGCTGTGTGAGGGTTCCGTGAACTTCCAAAAGTTTCCCAATGACCTGTAATGGGAAGTGGCAGCCTAGGATTTCAGCATCCAGAGACTTCCAACCCAACCTCCTCTATCCCAATGGCCAGCAGTGGAACCAGGCCAAGAATTACTCTTTCCTTAGAAGGAAGAAACCAGTCTCAGCCCCCTTGGAGCCTACGGGCAGTGGAGAGGCCCACAAATGAAGAACAAGGACCACACATGGGATCAGGGCTGGAATGAGTGAGGGCAGCAGCTGGGGAGCACAAACAGAGGCACCAAACCAGTCTAGGAAAGGTCTGAGAAGGTAGCCTAGAGACAGCATGGTCTAAGTTGGGGGTGATAAGAACTTGGACAGGTACAGAGCAGAGAGGCACTGTTCCTGGGGAGGGCTTCACTCAGATCAAGGACCAGAAAATGAAGAAGTACAAAAGCCAAGGGTAGCCCCCCACACACATTTTCTGTGTCCCCATCATGGCCCTGTGCTAAAAACAGTATAGGCATATTCTGGAAGGGCCCTTCCAGACTGCCAACCCAACCCCTCCTCATCCAGCAAGCATTGATATGCCCCCTACATGGCACCAAGCATACTGCTGGGCTTGGGAATGTAGCCAAGTACCTACCATGACAGGTATCCATTCTGATGGAATGGATAGGCAAGACAGTTTAACAACCTGATAAGCAAGGTACTCTCTGGAGACTGTTCTGGAGGGCTTCCAGAGAGGGAATCTCTGGGCAGAAACCCCAAGGATTAGCAAGAAAACTTCAGCTCCAGAAGAACAGAGGGGATCGCTTTCCTGGCAGAGGGAAGAGCAACAGCAGAAAGCCGGAGGCTATGTAAGGGGCTGGCATGTAGCCGCTATGCTGAGATGATGCAGAGGGCCAGGCCAATGAGGAGTCTGAGGTTACTCTAAGTCTCTAGATTTTTGTTCTTAAGACCCTTGGAAGCTGAGCAGGAGAGTGACCTGATGTGATTTACATTGTTAAAAGATCACTCTGGCTGCTGAATTGCAGACTGAATTGGAGGGAAGCGTGGAGGCCAGGAGGCTAGTAAAGCAGCTGCTGAAGAAATAAATCCAGGCAAGAGGTGGTAGGGTCTGGGAATAAGATGGTGGCAGAGGAGTAAGAAAGATGGACAGATGAGAGGTGAGCGCTGGGGCAGAACAGACAGGCTCTGCTGTGGGACTGACTGTACACAGCGTGAGGAAAGGGAGGACTTGGGAACCACTCTGATTTCTACTGGCACAACTAAATAGCTAGTGGTAATATCGAAGTAGCTGGGGAAGATGGATGTAGTGGGCAGAAGTTTAAGGGCTAAGGGAAATCTAGGGTGCCATTTTGGACATAAGAAGTTTAAGGAGTATATTAGACATCCAGGTGCCAAGTAGCTTGTTGGTGATTGGATCATGTAGCTTTGCCCAGAGGAGAGGTTATGGCTGAGACGGGAAATGTGCAATCATCCACATATGAAAAGATCACCTAGGGAAAGTGGGAGATGGAAGAGAAGTCCCAGGACTAGTCCAATAACTGTCCCCTCCTCCTGAAACATAGAGAAGTCAAATATAGAGGGCAGCCAAGGAGATTCAGGTGAGGAAATGGAGGCCAAAGGAAAAGACATGTCCACAGTGAGTGAGTGGATGGGCAGACAGAGCCTAAGCTAGGACCCACAGCTCACACCTCCCTGTTAAGTGGCTTCTCTTACTTTTCAGACACCAATGAATGCATCCAGTTCCCTTTCGTGTGCCCTCGAGACAAGCCTGTGTGTGTCAACACCTATGGAAGCTACAGGTGCCGGACAAACAAGAGGTGCAATCGGGGCTATGAGCCCAACGAAGATGGAACAGCCTGTGTGGGTGAGTGGGGCTCCCCTGGCCTCCATAGGGTAGCAAAGGGAAGTTGCCCTTCAGGAATTCTGGGTAGGATCCTTGGCCTCTGAATTTCCTGGATGGAGAGAGTTTGCACCGATTCCTTTTGTATCTCCAGTGAAAACTAGCACAGCAGCCTGGGGAAGTCCTATCACTACCTCCACCAAGCACAGGGCCCTAGGGGGCTGTGCCCTGGCCCAAGGCTACCACTACTCTCATATCTCCTAAAACAGTGTTTCTACCTGGAGGTCAGCCCATGTTTTCATAGCTGGACTATAAACTAGCTCCTAAGAGTCACCTTTGGCTGAATTTCTGACTGCTCCTTGTCTTCTTTCTCCCAAACTCCTCCCTCCACTCCCATCCCACCCCCTTCATCACCCCTTTCTCTATGTCCCTGCCCTCTTCTTTTTGCAGCTCAAGTAGCCTTTTTAGGTGGGTATTCTTCGACTGCCTTTAGAATCTCTGAGCCTCTTTCTCGGGCCTCATATCTTTCTCTAGGCCTTGGACTTTGCCTTCAGTTATATGCACTTTAAACCCCATCAATAAAGAAAAAAAAAAAAAACGAAACAAAACAAAACTAACAATGTTTGTGGAAAACTAAATCTCTCTCCTGCTGCCTATTTCTCTCCATGCCCAGTAGATTCTGCTGTGTGCTTCCTCTGAATGGACAGCAGGGGTGGCCATCTTTGAAAAGGGACGTTTGAGAGATACTGATCCAACCATAGTTGTTTTATGAAGCCCTTCTTTGCATGTTTTCTGAGAAAACAGAAAAGCAAAGTCTGTCCTGAACCCCACCCAACCTCCCTCATTCCTTCAGAAAAATCAAGCGAGCCCCATCTTTTCTGTATCGGAGCTTCTGTATCTTATTTTGCCCTTCACAAAGATGGCTTCCAGGTGGTTGCTTGCTTGGTTGATTCAGTCATGTATCATGGTGCCTGCTGGTTTGACCTCAATGCTGTTGCTGCTTTGTGCACCCTGACTTCCTGTGGTTTAAAAAAAAAAAAAAAAAAAAAGTCTGGTTGGGGTTGGTGGTGATGATGGAAAGGGAAAGGGCTTGATAAAAATGTTGAAGTTTAAACTTGCTAAGTCCTCCAGCCTCTTTTCTGAAGAAATTATGCCAATAAACACTCTGCTGGATCTTAACACCTAACTGGTGAGGGAAAAATATGTCAAGGCAAGTATGTGCTGGTTGGAATGCTGAGTTCGTGGTGGTTCTTCCACCAAAGGTGCTTGGAAAACAAATCATTGTAGAGAGAAAGCACTAGCTCCAGGCACAAGCAGTGGCTTAGGTGTTTGTGTGTGTGTGTAACAATGCATGTAGCATTCGGGAGGGTAGGTCTTAGTCCAGACATGGGATGTGGAATGAATCATTCTGGGGCTTCCGTTTCCCTAATCTAAATGACAAGAGAGTTGGGCTGCTATTTCCTAAAGGCCTTTTCCTTTCTGACCCCTCCCTGTGTGACTGGACACAGACACAGTTGGTCTCAGGCAATCTTGATTTCTAGAACGCACTTTACAATTCAGTCTTTGCAATATGCTTAGAAACCTGGAAGCTCCTGCAGCCAGAGTACCCTTTGGGGATGATGTAACGCCACAGAATCCTTTCATGACCAGCCTCGGGTAGGAAAGGCGCATTATAAATCACAGATCTATTCTTCATGGGGGAAAAAAAAGTTGCTCCAAGATATAATAAAACCACACTTTAGGAATGCAGCAAGCCTTTTAAAAACATATTTAACAAAAAAACTACTCTTTTCTGATATCATAATAATACTCCCAATAAATCACAAAATATGAATTCCTTGTAGCGAGTGCTGTTTTTACACTTGGAACAGGAGCATAAATGAAAAGTTTTAAAATGAAAACAGCCTCAATTTCTTGGAGAAGCATATACCAACTTAAAAATCGCTCCACTTCTAGAAAGCTCATTCCTGAGTATTGCCATTGAATTACAGATCTAAAAGGGCCTCAGAGAGATGAAGTGATCGAGGTCACTCTGCCAAGGTCACAGAGCCAGCTGATCCCTTTCCCATCATCCCCTCTTGTCAGTAGGGTGACAAGCAGCTTTGTCATTGCTCAGATTATTCCCTGGCCATTCTGAAAGCTGCTGCCTTTTTAGAAATGAACAAGTGAGTCTGAGATCATGAGATAAGTAGAGACCCAAAGCCCACAGAGAAGCGGTTCCAAGTGCAGTGATTGTGGTAAATGACAAGATAACAAGGCCCATTGACTGGGACACATACAACGGCACAAGAACTACAGAGCAGGACAACCAGTAAAACAGCCTGCCAAGGACATCAGGAGCTCTGGACCGACAGCAAGCTTCAGAGCAGGCCCTGAACTCCTACACATGGAATTTCACACAAGAGAGTGGCCCATCTGTACCATTTCAGCCCCACTTGGTGGTGGACCAGGTGAGTTGCAAAGAGGAATTTAAGACTCCCAAGTGTTAAGAGCACAGCTCGGAATTAAGGTTGCATTTGATTCATTCATCTATTCGACAAATATTGATCATACATAGGCCTGCTACACACCAGGGACTGAGAGGGGCTCTAGGCACACAATGGCAAACAAAGATAATGTGGTTACTGTCTCCATCCTCCCTTTCCTTTGCCCAGATGGAAGAGCCAAGTGCAAGGGTGGGAAGGGAGAACTTGAAGAACTTTCTTTAAAAATCCAGCTAGATCCCCTAGACACAGGGTCACTATACTAGGAACCATTCACTCATTCATTCATCTATGTATGCATTCAACAAGCATTTGTTGAGAACCTCCTATGTGAGGAAAGCTTGCCTCGTCTCACTCAGGAGCCTGACGTCCTTGCTGTCTTGGACTGGTCTTGAAGATTCCAACAAAAACAGCGGACAGATTCAGAGGCAGGAAAGTAATAAAATGGATCCCCGAGATAGGACGCAAATTCAGGAGTTACACTCTGTTCCAGCTGGTGGGAAGGTGGGACCATGTTACCAGACTTCCCAAGGCTCAAGAAAAGCCTGATTGAGGATGATGATGTTATTCTCTCTAAAAACACAGTCTCTCCCAGGAATTCATTCCTTAAGATGACAATAATAGCTTATAGTTAGTGAGCCTGAGGTGTTTGGGTAGGATCTAAACTCTACAAGAACCAACTTGCTTAATCCTCACAGTAATCCCAAGAGGAAAGTGTTGTAATTATCCTCCTTTCACAGATAAGCTAAGTGGTTTGTCAGGGTCACACAGCTGGCACAGACAAAGGCAGGATTTGATCTTAGGCAGTCTGTCTCCTCCATCTATGCCACAAACTACCACTGCTTCTCTCTTCAACCAACCAACAGGTTTAGGAAAAATCCATAATCTTTTATGCTGCCCAGAAGCAAAGGCTAGGAAGGAAGGGAGAGATGGAGACTCCAGAGGGCCTAGATCAAAGCAGTCATTCTGTGGTCATGTCCAAGCCCTCGGGGAGATCTGGTCATGCCCATGGGGAGAGCACCCTCACCAGGCCATCTTGGCATCCTCCTCTGGTACAGAATAGGGGGAAAAATCATGTACAGGCCTCTTCCAGCATTCCCCCAGTTGCCAGCCCTGCTCTGGGAAGGTGCCATTCTGAGGGCCAGGAGTTTGATTATGAGTCACTCTGGCTGCTATGGCCCCCTCCTAGGGTCTGGGCATCACATCCAGATCAGTGTTGCTGGACGATGGCCCAAGCAAGAACTACAGACAAGCCTCCAAGAGCCTCATGAAAACAGAAAGAGGAACACTTCATTTTCTCAGTGAACCAGCTGAGCTCTTCCAGAAGATTTCAAACCCATATACTACCCAGACTCCCAGCCTAGGACGCAAGTCGAATGCCACCCCCTTGACTTCCTCCCCAAGGTCACCAATTGTCTTGCTCTTTTGTATTGCCAGAAGCCCAGACACAGAGGCCAAGAGTGGATGCTGTGTCTCCTTAGCAACAGGCACATTCTGGAAGGAGGATGAAGCAGGGCAAGAGGGCTAGAGATAGTTAACAACACCACAGATAATGCCAACTCCTGTTCTGTCCTCTTCAGAACTGCTGTTGAACAGTGAAGGGGTCAAAGGGTAGGCCATCAGAGGAAAGATGAGAAGCAAGAAGAGAAAAGAACATCCTCGGGGAAGGAGCTAACATTTACAGAATGCTCACACTATGCCAAGAACTTTACATATGTGTCTCCATTCATCTTCACACCCATCCTGCAAGACAAATGTTATTAGTCTCTCTTATTACCAAAGAAACTAAAGCTCAGAAAGAATAAGTTGTCCAAGGTTACAGCTAGCTAAGGCAGCAAACAGTGTGATCCAAACCCCAAACTACCTACTCATAGCCTGGGTTCTTAAGCCTTAGGCTATAATCTCCAAGTCATTGACACCCAAGGAAGTACAGATTCTTCATTCAATTGCACTGCCTAGACACATACTATGTACTGGCTGTTGTTCTAGTAGCTTGAGATCTACATTTGTGAGCAATACAGCCAAAGATGTGTGCACTGGTGGCATATAACAAGAGGGAAACAATAAATACAGAGAGTAAGGTATATAGTTAGTATGTTAGAAGATGCAGTGTGCATGGGAGGGAGGGGGACATTCAGGCAATTTGGAAGAGTCCAGATGAAGGCAGACTATCATTTTAAATACGATGAGTGAGAGTGTGACTTTCTAAAAGTAGGTAAAGACTTAAAAGTAGGTAAGGTGTCCTTGAACCTCAGTTGACAGAATAGAGAAAAAGCTTCACAGTTACTTGTTAGCTTGAAATAGTTAAGTGTACCTCACAAAGTTATTCAGTTAAACTTGTACCTGGCACAGAGTAAGCCTCCAATAAATTAGAGAAATTATTAAGTAGCTAAGTTCAGGATACAGCCCCAAACCTATTCAATCCCAAAGTTCCTATGCTTCCCTATACATGCTGCCCAAGACACCTGGGGCTCTGTAGAGTGGGGATGATATGACTGGCCGCCCGGGATGCTACAGGTTCCCGGAAAAGGGACTGCAGGACCACAAGTGGCCATAAGGGGGCAGAGCCAACCTCACCAGGCGTGGGCTGTGCTATGTATGGTTTGATGCTCACATGGTGCCGTTCCCAGAGAGAACGGTCATAAAACAGGGTAAACAGAGAAGGTAAGCATGAGACTGCCCAGGTGACACAGAGCAGAGGTTGCCAGGAGCCAGGGAACTGCCTAGGCATTCACTGTCAAAACAACCACAGAGTCCCAGAGCAACCTGAGACGTGGATGCTTCCTCAGCCTTTACAGATGCGGAAACTGAGCCCCCCAAAGGCATTATAACTTTCCCAAGGACAACAGAATGCACCTCCTTCTCTGGCCTTCTCTCAGCCCACACTGCCCACTGCTCCTCCATAGAGCTCAGGCCTGGGCCACTCCAAGCCTGCTTCCCCAGAAAGCTCCAAGTATTTCAGGAGCACAAGTTCCTAGATCATTTCAAGAATGGGGGCTAGGAGGAAGTTTTTGGTTCACCCCATTTTTCTAACATGGAGACCAAGCTGGGGTACCTGTCTACCAAGTGACAGGAAGAGCCATGCTTGGGCATTAGAACCTCAGAGCGGATGGAAGTTCTGGATGAAGGTACCTGGTGCGGAAGGTGCCTGCAGAATTGAGAGGTAAGAGCCATGGACAGGGGAAACAATCTGCATCACCCTTCCCAGGAAGTCCCGCCCAGGGCTCCATGAACTCCCCCACCCCTCACCCTTCCCAGATGTATCAGAGGAAAGCAGACTGAAGCTAGAAAAATACTGAACAGCCAGCCTGAGAACAGCCATAAAGGATTGACCCCCGGAATCCCTGAGTACACCCCAAATCTAAAGTGTACCCCTAATCTAAGAGCTAACTTCCTCTGTAGAGCTTTGAAGGAAACACGTCCCCCTGTGTCCCAGCTGCTCCTGGAGACCATGGCAAAAGGACCAGTTCAGACCAAGTAGAGGAAAGTATACCAAACAGACACCCTCTCTACAGCTTTAAGATTTACAGTCCCAAAGGCAGACACAGAGAGAGGAGAGAGAGAAGGGGACTGGGACCGTCCCTGGGACACAGGCATCAGAAATGCCATGTCATTGCTGAGAGACCTGGCACAGGTACCGAACCACAGTCTTTTCTGCCTTCCACCTATCGCAGGCTGAAGGTGGAATCCCAGACATACCACCCTACTAGTGCATAAAGCAAGTTAATTCCACTCAGAGCTTCAGTTTCTTTACCAACAAAATGGGGTAGGAGTGAGGCCTCTTCCAAAGCAAGCATACAAGGCATTCTCTGCATAGTGCCTGGAAAGATGAAATGCAGGGATTATTATAAAATCAGTTCCAGGCCCTTCACCTCCCAGGTTAGCAGAGCGTGTTTTTACAACAATCTATAAGTCATTAACTGGGGTGATATTAGAACTATAAGACTCCTTCCCAGCAAGACACATCCATCACTCAGAGTTACAAATGCAGAGTTCATTTGGGGACTGGGTGAACACAGCATCTTCCCTTCGAAGAGTCCAGCCCTGGGTTGATTGCTGTACAGGGCGGATCGGTACCCATCCATTCACCTGCCTCCCTGGCGTCTGCAGGCATCCATCTCCAGCCCTCTCATTCAGACTGACCCATCAGTCATCTCCATTCACCCATCTCCTCTGTATCCATCCACTTATCTATCCATCCATCCATCCATCCATCCATCCATCCATCCATCCATCTACCTCTGGTACCTCACCCTCTGGAGCACCCAGGCTCAGCAAAGCTTCAGCAAAGCTTTCAGTTCCAGAAGGATTTTTCATTGCACCTCAAAATCATTCATGTTCAGGGAACATAGGCAGGGGCTGATAGGAGTCAGGATGCATGGTTCTCCACCTCCTCTCTCAGAAGGTCGCAAGTGGAATCACAAGGAAACAGATAGGGCAACATTACTGAGGGTTGCTGCTAGTGCAGGGAATGATCAGGGCTGCTGCCTCTACCCATTAATTTATTCAGTGACCACTTGCAGTTCAATTGCATCAGTGACTACTGCCAGTCTGCAGCAGCCTGCCCTGCCTCTCAGTGACACCTTGCCCTGGGAGCCTTTGGACTACACACAGCTGTATTCTCCCTCTCCCTGCCAGCCTGTGATGGGCTCCATCTCCCTCCACCGTCAAAGCCCTGCAACAGGTACCTGGGGCCGGGAGATATTAGTAGAAATGAATAACACGAGATCCTCATCCTCAAGGGGTTTACTGATTAATTGGGGGCAGCAGGGACCCTCACCATATACAAGGCCTTGTAAGCTTTGTCATGTTTCTGCCTTCCCAGGCCTGGCTTGCTCTCAGGTGGTAGCTGGTCCCCAATCACTTTTCCATTACAGAAATCGATCACTTGAATGACTCCAAAATAATGAGCACCTCCATAACACTGCAAAACTAATCTTTCTGCGTCTGCATTTACCCATGTGCTTCACTGTGGGTCTTCAGTCTGTTTTCATGAGTCAAATAGGGTAGAACACGTCTCAGTGTTTATGTGATAAACGGTAGCAGAATAAAGGAGGATTTGGAATTCGTTTAGGTGCAAGTCTTTGCTCTGACGCTTCCCAGCTGTGGGCCCTTGTCAAGCTACCTAACAGCCTAGAACATCATCTATAAAATCAGATTTTGAATAGATCCACCACCCCAGAGTGTTAGAGAAGTACACTCAATGATAGTGTACATGCATGTTCCTTGTGCATATTAGGGATCAGTGAACTCTTGGAAAATATCCTTGTTCTGTGTGAGAACCTGCAACCTGCTATAAGTCTGTATCATGAGGCTGCCATATGAAGTCCTACTGCCATTTCCGCAATAACATCAATATCTTACATTGGAGAAACAGATTCACATTTCCATGAATTCTTAGTCTGATTTTACAAATGACAAAGATTACGCCAGCACCAGTGGCTCACACCTGTAATCCTAGCTACTCAGGAGGCTGAGATCTGAGGATCATGGTTCAAAGCCAGCCCGGGCAGGAAAGTCCGTGAGACTCTTATCTCTAATAAACTATTAGAAAACTAGAAGTGGCCCTATGGCTCAAGCAGTAGAGAGCTCGCCTAGAGCTGAAGAGCTGCGGGACAGTGCTCAGACCCAGAGTTCAAGCCCCACAACCGACAAAAAAAAAAAAAAAAAACAAAGACAAAGATGAGACTTGGGAAAGTAAGGGAATGATGAGGGATTGGGAGGAGGGTGCAGTGGGGACTGTTAAGGGGTGTAGAGTCCCCTGGCTGGTGCCAGCCCTCCATCCTCCTCCATCCTCCCTGATTCAAAAACTCAAGCTCTTGTTTGTTGCCCTGGGATTCTGTGTGTTGAGTTCTGCATCCTGCAGATTTGGAAATGGCAGGCTCTTCAAATGACCTCCTAGAAGAAGAGTTCTGAGTCTGCCCTCAGCACTGCCAGAGGAATCTTCCTAGGAAATGCCTAAGAAGGGCCATGTGAAAACCTTGTCCACCCCCTCTCCCCCCAAGGCTGACCCTGAAAGCAAGAACAGAAACTGACATCACCAACCACCTATTTCGTGGCAGGCACATTTGCAGTCCGTTTCTCACTCATTCTGGTAAACCAGTTGATTAACCTTTCTGGGTAGCTCACATGCCCCTTTGAGGATCTGCTGAAAGCTATGGATTCTGTTTCTCAGATAAAGGTACCAATTATGCATACAAGTGCAGGGAGGTGAGGTCAAGGTCAAGAACTCCGGGTGTGAACCTGGCCTGGTTTTTCAGGCTTTCTTTGGCACCAGAGACTTTGTGTTTTGAAGGCCCCCACCCTCATTGTATCAAGCACGATTGTATATATCTACAACTACAGCAAATAGGCTACACACACACACACACACACACACACACACACACACACACACACACACACACACACACACACACACACACACACCAAGTTGAATTGCACTTGTCTTGGTTGACATAATGTATTCTATTTGTAGATCTTTAATAAAAACATGAATTTCAATGTTGTGCTTTCTTTTCCTATTTTGGAGCCAGTAAACATGTCAGATAAATTTCCCTGAAAGATATCACATACATGGGAAAATGTGTACATGCAGGACACAGAACTCCAGCCTGTAGCCTGATGAATTCTTATGAAAGCATCTCTAGGCCACTGGCTCTAGCCAAGCAGCAGAACCTCAGGAGGGCCCTGGAAAGCTCAGGCCCCTGCCATTCACCACCCCACCTGGGGGAACAGCCCACCTGGGCCTCCCACATTTCATTTGTCTTTGAAGTTGTCCTAAGTAGGATCATGCAATGTGTGCTCAGCTTTGCATCCGGCTACTTTTGTAGAACCAGTAAGGTTTTATTTGGATCTCAGGATTTTTCGGACACTTAAGAGAGAGCCCTAGGTTCTCACTACTGCTGAAACCAGGGATTCCCGACTTTGTCTTCACATACATCAGAATAACCAGGGTGCTTTTAAAAGAAAAATTCTGGTTCCCAGGCCAAGCATGCCCCCAGAACAATTAAATCAGTCCCCAGGGATATGACTAGACATTGGCAGTTTTTTTTGTTTGTTTTTTTTGTTTTTTTGCCAGTCATGGGGCCTGAGCTCTGGGCCTGGGCGCTGTCCCTCAGCTCTTCAGCTCAAGGCTAGCACTCTACCACTTGAGCCACAGCACCACTTCTGGCTTTTTCTGCTTATGTGGTGCTGAGGAATCAAACCCAGGGCCTCATGCGTGCAAGGCAAGCGCTCTACCACTGAGCCACCTTCCCAGCCCCAATATTGGCAGTTTTTCATGGTCCCAGGTGACACAAATCATGGCCAAGGTTGAAGACCAATTCTGTGAAGTATTAATATCTGTATTTTACAGCCAAAGAAACTGAGGCTCCAAGAAACTTCACCATGCACCCATGTCTCAAAGCCAGAGCTCAAATTCAGCCCTGAATCAGAATAGTGTCTGCTCTGTCTAGCATTTGAGGGAATAGTAAGGCCAAAACCAGATAAGGGTGCCTCTTCTCAGACCCCTCTTCACCAAGTCCTCCCCAAGGTTCAGAGGGTTCCCCGGGCCAGTGGTACCTGAAAGGTAACCCAGCACTGGCCATGGAGAGAAAGGGTAGCTGCCACTGGATTCCTCTCTCACTCCACACCTCTAGAGGCCATAGCTGTAGATGGAGCCGCTGCTGGTTTAGAGTGGTAGGGGCTATTTCACAGCTGCTGCATAGCTCTGTTCGCCATCACCATCCCATTTGGCTCCTGGGTGCAGTACAGGATTCCACCACTCAGTGGCACCTCCAGCTTCCATAAGCCCTGTGGACAGCACACAGGCCCTGCTCTCAACCACCAGAAGGAAGCCAGCCAGAACTCCTCATGCAGCAAGCTGCTGTTTAGAGTATGTCAGTTCAACTGCCCCCTTTGGGAGGTTGGAGGACAGCCTGTTCTCTTGGAGCCTGTTTCTGACTGCCACAGGGATGCAGGGACATAGCTACCACCACATCCAGGCGGGAGGGTCACCCTTCACCTGGTCACCTCTCCACTGCCTTTCCCTTGGCTGCTCTGCAGGTCCTGTGTATCTGTGAGCACGTTCCACCCACACTCGGCTGCCTAGGGGAAGGGAACGTGGAAGTACCAGCCCTGCCTTGGAACCAGGCACAGCCAGCTCCAGGTCTTTCCCTGGGAACCTGCCAGATCCCAGCCTTCGGATGACTGAGGCAGGCTCTGACGCTGGATAGATTTCCAGACTTAGGCATTCGACTGCCTACAGTAAAAAGCCAAGCCCTGCCACTTCCTAGCTGTGTGACTTTGGGCAATTTAAGTTCTGTGAATCTCAGTCTCATCTGTAAAATGCCAAAAATAACCATAGACACCCTAGAAGGAGGATTCAACAATGGGTTCCAATACCCTTCTACTTTATATAATCTTCAGTACTGAGTAGCTCCTGTGACCCACCTAAAAGGGCTTCATCTAGAGAATGAACTCAAGAGATAGGTACTGCCAGCCAGGTAAGCCAAGTGCTAGTGTCTTACACCCATAATCCTAGCTACTCAGGAGGCTGAAATCTGAGGATTGTGCCTCAAGACGCCATCTCCAAAATAATCAGCAGAAAGCTGAGCTGGTGGTATGGTGGCTCAAGTAGTGGCTAGCCAAGCAAGAAAGCCAAGCAAGTACAAGGCCCTGAGTTCAAATCCCAGAACCAGCAAAACAAAAAACCAAAAGAACAAAACAAGAAAGGGGAGAAATGGGCACTACTTAATTCATTGATTAATTCGTTTGGTCTTGGCTTTCATTTGAACCTGTTCACCACCACCCCTACCCCCAAAGTTTTATATTAAAAGACAGGGAATGTCCACCTTCCCACTGAACTAGAAGCTCTAAGATGACAGTCCACCAGCCTCATGTCACATCTGCTGCACCCCCCCCAGCCAAAGGGAATACACACACACACCACCAGCTCAGGCACCTGATCCTGGTACCCAGAACTGCTCCCATCACAGTGGGGCAGAGAAAGTATCATGGAGCCTCAAGCTGGGCAACTCCTTTTATTGGAAAAAAAGGAATAATATAAAAGGCCACTGCATTGCTTGTACCCAGCCCTCCCATGGGAGAAGCAGCCACACTGTGGGCCAGGGTGGGCACAGGCTATGACCAGGAGGGAGGGGCTATAGTGGAGATGCTGGGCTGCAGCTCCAGGGAGCACATACAAGTGCGAGGGGTCCTTGCCTCCTTGGGACTTTGTTCCCTCTGGGATGAGGTCACCCCTCTCATTCTCTGAATAGGTCCCTGCTCCCACTAGCTACTCCTGTATCTTGTAGAAACCCAGTCTACGTGGCTCCAGAAAGCTACGTGCAGTGGCTGGTGTTTCTGATTCACTTCTAGCACCTCTTGCCAGCTGAGGTAGGCAGCCCCCTTCTGCTTATCTTCAGGGACCCAGGCTCCAGGCTGTTCTGTTCCCACTGACTGTCCTGGCATTAGAAGCCAGGGCACCATTGGCTGGGCAGCCCTGACCTTGCATGGCGAATCTGCCTTTCCCTCTGAAGGCCCTCAGCTTCCTTGATTATCCATGGAAGTCTCACCTGCATGGCCTTAGAGCCCTGGTGTCTGGGTAAGCTGAATAGGCAGCCATCTGTGGCCCTGTAGTCATGGTGAGGTGAGGAGAGGGCACCAGAGGCTACCAGAAGACTGACTCTGCCCTCCCCGGACCCCACCTTCTCTTCTGGTAGAATGTGCACAGTAGATTCAAGAGGTGTGGAGAGCTGGCAGCCCAGGAAAAGAACAAAGTGCTTTAGAACACTGACAGAGAGCCACGTGAGACTGACACAAGTAGCCACAGTCCACTAACAAGAGAAGTCAGGGCACAATCATCTAGAAACCAAAGGGAACACACAGTGCCCTCACACCCATGCACTCACGTGTGCACTCGCATGTAAGACAATCACACGCCTGCACATGTGCTCTCATTCACTCACACACGTGCACTATTCCCATGTACTCATGTACATGTGCACTTGTATACATGTGCATTGGCACATACCCATGCAATGTACCTACACACTTGCACATGTGCATTCATAACTCACACAGGTATGCTCACACACTCAAAACACAGGTTCACACACTTAGATGTGCACCCATGCACACTCTCACATACACACATTCATTCTCACACACACAGATTCTAATCTGTAGAAATGGGCTCCAGTTCAGAAAGTTCAAGCTCCCCATGGCTAACATCCCTCCCAAAAGAGACTTCCCAGACCCCCACAGAACCTCCCAGAGCCCCAGGCTGATGCAGCCGGCATCTGTGGGCCTGCAAAATCTCAGCACTGGACACTTCCTGGCAAGGCTGACATGGCGTCCAGCTCTGAGCGGAGGATGGGAAAGCCAAAGTTCTAGGAGTGCCTGTCTCCTCAATCTCCAGTTCAGCAATGGTGGGGTCGCAGACAGAAGGGGTCCTGTAGTGGCTACAGATAGGGTCAACAGTGGGAGACAGCCACAGAGACAGGCCACGGGACATGGGCTATAGGGAGGAATCATGCAGGGTGGAAATTCTCTGTGCCCCACTTAGGGGTGTCTGGGGAGGAGTGAGGGAAGAGAGGTTGTCCACACTCTTCTACCCACTGCAGCCTTCCCTAGATCTGGTTCCCTGTGACCCAGACCAACCCCATGGGGTTAAAAAAAAAAAAAGGCCTCAGGTCAGGAGGTAGACCCATGGGGCAGGGGGAGACTTGGGTTCAGGGTCTGCGGGAACACAGGACAGTCACCTCCCCTCTACCCTGCAGCAGAGTGGGCGCAGAGAATGGACTCAGAAGCGGGTGCTCTGGTAGCGCAGGCGCCTCAGGTCTGCCAGGCCCTCACTCCGGCCGTACACCTCCCTGCAGGGACTCTCGGCCAGTCACCGGGTCCCTGCCCCGCCACCTCCCGCGCTGCTGCTGCCGCTGCCGCTGCTGCTGCCGCTGCTGGAGCTGCCACTGCTGCACCGGTCCTCATAGATGGAAATCTCGATCTGGGGCCCAGGTTAAGGAGCTTCCATCAGGAGGCCTAGAGCCATGGCCCCCTCACCAAACCCACGGGTGCATGTTCACCCCCTCAGCCCAAATTACCAAGACTCTCCGCGCCCGGAAGGGGAGTGGGCACACGGCCACTATCAACCACACTGGCATCATCTTCTCCTAGTTGGGCAGGTGGTGTTACCACAAGCAAGTGTGAGGACTTTGGGATGCTGAATTCAAATCCTGACTTGTCCACTCACAAGTGAGGCCAGTCCCTTCCCTTGTTAACCATCAATGATGGCGCCTGTAAAATGGGGTTAATAGAATCTGGGGGCTGGTATGTACCACACCTGGCACACAGCAGGCTCCCTCCACGGGCTTGGCTGTCCTGCGTGCTCTTCCACATCTGCACCTTTTGTACTCTTCTTCCTCTGGGTTTGTGAAGTAACAGCTATTTTGTAGCCATTGTACTCTTATGGCTGCTGACTGGGAGGGAGGGGCATGGGCACACCCGGGCCCCACAACTCCAGAGAGCCCCAGGAATGCAACCCTGTCCTCTCATCACAGACCCCACTTTACACATCTGTGCACAGGCAACAGTGGAGCCCACGATGGAAGGGTCTACAAGACTGGGGAGAATTTGGACATTTCTCCAGGGGTGTTACAGGCTTCAAGTGAGCCTGGACCCAGTCCTGGCTCTGACCTTGACCTGCCCTATGACCCTGAGCCGGCTGTTTAACTTGGGTACATGAGGATAAGAAGATATATATGTGTGTGTGTGTGTGTGTGTGTGTGTGTGTGTGTGTGTGTGTGTGTGTGTGTATACATATATATGTGTATATATATGTATATATACACACACACATATATATAAATATGTATGTATATGTATATATCTATATGAAGTGGCGCTGTGGCTCAAGTGGTAGAGTGCTAGCCTTGAGCTGAAGAGCTGAGGGACAGCACCCAGGCCATGACTGACAAAAATAGATATAGATATATTAGAACTTCCCACCCCTTAGTATCAGTGACTATTATATGAAGTCCTATCTCAAAAGCCCATTATATGCTATCTGGCAAATATTAAGCACTGGTGACAAGTAGCTCAACAAATATAAACGCAGAAATTCACAGACAGCCCCATTAACTAAAGGTAGTAGGGGACCTGTGATCAACAATGAAATGTTGAATGGGAACTCCAAGGGCACCTTCCATTTCCCCGCAGTCAATCAAGGAGCCCAGGAGGTGGGCAGCTCCTGGCCATCAACACAAGACCCAGGAAGGATACAACCCTCATCCCGCGCTCCACAGGGTCTGTGAGCAGGAGGCCTCGAGGAGCAAAGATCTTCTCATTCTGCTCCTGGATGTAGCGGGAGATCTTCTTGAGAACCTGCAGCAACAGGGGCCATGAAGGGCGATGGCCGAGCATGTGGCTGGGAAACCCCAGCGAGGGGAAGCAGGGAGGGCGGGGGAGGGGGGCAAGGAGGCGCCACCTTCTCGTAGTGGGTCTCCATGCAGAGGAAGATGAAGTAGGCCGTGGCACAGGCTAAGCAACCCTCCAGGTAGGAGCTGCCCCCAATCTTCTCAGCCTCAGCATAAAAGCCATTAAGGGTCTTCACAGTCTCCTCGAAGAGCTGTCGCTCAATCTGGAGGGAGAGAGGGGACAAAGCCACATGGGGGTTAGCCAGTATGGACACAGCACAGGTGGGGCTGAGGTGACAATGGCAGATCCAGAGAGATAATGTCACACATACATATGTCAAGAGGCTGCAGGTAGAGTAGAAAGAGCACTGGCCTGGGAAAAGACCTAGGATCTAGTTCAGACTTGGCCAAGAACATCACTGTGTGACCTTGGACCCATGGTTTGCCCATGCTAGGCCAGTCATTTTCTGCTCTCATAAACCCATTCAGTTCTGCCTGAATGGAAGGTCAGACCTGCCCTCTGCCCTCCCCATCCCCGGCCAGCTCTAAGGTACCCTCAGATGAGGCTACATAAAGCCCCATCCGTGGGAACCTAACTCAGCAAGTGATGCCATACGAAAGCAACACATGTTCCATGAGGTACCTCAGTGGCTGAGTCTAGAAGGACAGGCTGTAGACAGAGCCCTCAGCTGACTGCCCTGGAGGCCAAGGCAGATACAGATGAGATCGAGTTCTCCCTTTACATAAGGCAAAGAGAAACGGGGAAACACCTTGCCAACTCTTCCTCTGGTTTCTCAGCTTTTGCTGCCATGTCTCTGATCACAAGGCACCTAGATTTTTGTCTCTTCACACTGAAGATATAATTTTATCACTAAGAAAATCAGAAGTTCTGTGGAAAAGCAGATAGACAAGGTGCTGAGTTATTTCTTCTTTCTGGTCCTCAAGTCCTTTTGGAGGAAAGACTCATATGATACTTTTCAAGCTTTAACTCATATAGGTAGAATCTAAAGAGCAGATTATCTGGGAATGTGGCTCAGTGGTAGAGTGCTTGCCTAGCATGCATGAAGCCCTGGGTTCGATTCCTCAGAACCACATAAACAGAAAAAGCTGGAAGTAGTGCTGTGGCTCAAGTGGTAGAGCGCTAGCCTTGAGCAAAAGAAGCTCAGGGACAGCACCCAGTCCCTGAGTTCAAGCCCGAGGACTAAGAGGGAGGGAGAGGGAGAGAACAGATTAGGATTCAGGAGATCCAAGGCAGGCTCTGAGATCACACAAGCTTTCAAGGGATGCTGACCTTGTCGGCCACGCAGTACCATTTTGGGGTATTGTCTGTTGTTCATTTGATTTGTGCTGATACTGGGGTTTGAACTCAGGACTTAGATGCTGTCCCTTAGCTTTTTCACTGAAGGCTGATGCTCTACCACTGGAGTCACAGCCCTACTCTCTGTATTTTTGGTGATTAATTGGAGATAAAGTCTCATGGACTTTCCTACTTGGGTTGGCTTTGAACTGATCTTCAGATCTCAGCCTCTTGATTAACTAGGATTACAGGCGTGAACTACTAGCACCCAGCATACCCAGCACTATTTTGCAACAAAGACTTAGTGGTACTTAATTCCAACTGCCCACTGAGCAGCTTCTAAAGCTGCCCAAACCTCACCCCCAAGAGAGGCTGACTCAAATAGTCTGGGAAGAGGAAAGATGGTTAATACAATGAGAACCACCATCAGTGGACACCCAGTATGGATTATTTCCAAAAGCTACCAGGTGATCCTAACATGCAACTAAGATTGAGAAGAAACACCAGAAACTCTCCGTGTAGGACCTGTGAAACACTTTTTTCTATTCACCCAGGAAGCCCTCAAAGTTGAAGTTTAAAACGGTTATGGTTAAAATGAGTGCTTTAATTTATTTAAAACATTTGAAAATTATATGACTTAGCTGAATGCTAATGTCTCAGCCCTACTCAGATTGGGGCTACCGTGGTCTGGGGTGCAGCCTGGGCAGCTAGGATTTTAGCTCCCCTAGAAATGCTAATAGACAGCCAAGGTTATGAAGAGCTACTGATAAGTGGAGATTCCTGACAAACAGTCCCAAACAGTCCCAACACTCCGTAGTTGACCACTAGGAATCAGGAATTCATATTTGTGTAATGAGTTCTCTAGATGACTTGCATGCAACTGAAAAAAATCTCTGAGGTTTCTTCAAAGAAAGACAAAGGCTAAGGTTATTTGTATTCTTCCACTTGAAGTGACAGCACTAGTTATGTGTCCTATGATGATAGGTGGCACACGATCCTGAGGGGGAAAACACATTTCAGTAAGTTCTGTCATGGCCCTGACTTTCAGCTTTAGACACAGGTGTCCTTACCCGGCTGTCCAGCTCTGGGGGGAATTTGGTCTGGAACTGGCATATGGTCCCGTCGCTGTAGTCTCTCTGGATGAAGACTTTGGTGGCAAGTGAGGCACTTCGCCGCAGCTCCTGCAGATTATGGACCTGGAAGATGGACGAGAGGATGTGCTTAGGGTGACCCTCCCTCTTCATTTACCCCAAACTGAGGCATTCCCCGGAATGCAGGTCTTTCAGAGCTTAAACCAGAAAAGCTCATAGAGAACAAGGAGGAGTTAGGCCGCACAACAAGTGCTCTGAGAAGCCCTGGGAAGCAAGACTGTGGACTTTGCAATTATCTCGGAAAGGTCTAGAAAAGCCTAAAACCAAACCAAAGTTGAGCCAAAAGGAAAGCTTCAGAACCATTCACAGGACATCAATTTTAACAAGAAGATGACACCCACCTTAGTGGCAGGCTCTGTGCTTGAGAAACCAAGCCATGAAGAGGAGGAAGGCATGGGCCCTGCAAGTGCAGATCATGACAGGGCTGGAGGCAGAAACCCCTGGGACAAAGGAGACTCTGATCAGCCCCTGAACTCTGAGGGAAACTGAGGTTCAGGACAAGTTATGCTTAGGGTTGTTTTTCACACCCCACACTTCTCACTAAAGGGACCAAGGACGTCTTCTTTCCCAGAAAAACAAAAAATGAAGAAAAAGTGGACTAAAGCCAGAAGTTAATCTCTTTCTCTGATAGGAGGGAGTGGGAATGATTTCTGCCCCTTGTTTGAAACCACAAACTTGACATTAACATAGACCCTTGCATTTGAGGATAGTGGGCTCAAGGCACAAAAGAACAGGGCCTCTTTCTTCTGCCTCTCCAACCTTTGTTACCCACACTAGAGACGTGCATCCCACTGGGTGAAGCATGCCCAACATTAGATCCATGTGGAGAGCAAGCCCTGCAGGCAAAGCGAACAAATAGCCAGTTCATCCAGTATAATTAAGCTGACTCGGTTCAGTCACTCAGCCCTCATTTATTGAGTCCCCACTAGTGCCAGGCTCTGGGGATGCTGAGCAAAAGACAAGTCTGTGAGCTCCAGGGAGGAAGACAAGTAAATATATAATGAATTAGACTGTGATGAATGGTACAGAAAAGCTTACTCAGGAAAGGCTTCCTGAAGCTTCTGTCAAGACCAAAGAGATAAAGGCTAGGGTTACTGGTAGTGAGGGCAGACGGGGAGTGGGAAAAAGAGGAAAAGACAAACTAGACAAATGGAGCAATGAAGACAGCAGTGTGAGATCTACTCCCACGGCTCAAAGCAGATCTTAGCAGGGCCACAACTGGTTTGCAGAGCAGAGGAGAGGTGGCTGGGTGTACCACGGGCAAGGGTTAGGACAGAAAGCTGAATGCGTTTCTGCTGGCAGAGGATTTAAGGTCGGAGATGCTTAAAAACCAGAGGAAAAGAATAAATAGAAAAAGGTAGTCAATAAGGCAAGAGGAGTTTGACCATTAGAGCATCAAGGTTCCGAAAAGATAGAAATCAGAGACTTGCCTAAATCCAGATGAACCTGGCTCTGTGTAAGAGATGCAATTGTGGTCTTGAGATTGTATTAAATAACCTATAAGCCCTTCTCTAGTCCTAATAGCCCTTGATTTTGATAATCAATGTGTTCGCTAAAGAGATCCTCTTTTAATGTATACTAGGAACCTACAATCATTCTGAAAAATCAGGATGCTTTTGTAAGTGAATTGACAATGTATGTGCTGTCTGGTTATGATTTTAACAATGTTTGGGTTTCAAAAGAAAAGGTAAAGGTGGTGGGCCTTATCCCCTACTGTCTAAAACCAGTTTACAAGATCTAGTTATGGATCCTCCTAGCTCTACAAAGATCATTCCAGAAATGTAGTGGGAAGAGAGCATAGATGGGGTAGGGGTCATTTGGAGGGAGAATCTTTTTGTCCAAGGGTAAGTAGGCCTAAGCCAAGAAGTGTGGTGGTCAGAATAGAGAAGGAAAACAGTCATTCTTGCATGGACTCAGATCACCCCCACATTCTCCTGAGCCAGAGCACATACCTAAGTACACACTTGTGTACACGCATTCCTGGGTACTACCGTGACAGTGTTTCTTAGTGATTGTCTGCCTACTGATGAACCATTTCTCCTTTTTTTATTTTAATATATATTTTTATCATAAAGATACTGTACAGAGTGGTTACCATGAGCAAGGTAATGTGTACATTTCCTATTGAGTATTGCTATCCTCTCATTTCTCCTTCTAGAATCCCAGGCTCCTTGGCAGTTAAAGCCAAGTGATGAGTAGCATGCATACTTATGACTCATGAGGACCTGTCGCCCCTCCCTGCTCCTTCCCTTTCCACAGACAGCAGAGGAGCCACATGTTCAAAATGATGGAACCACAAATTCCAAAAGGCCTGGGGACTTTAACCACAACCTGGGGGACATCTACTTGCTGATCAGGAAATCCTGTCTGGAATTTTACTGGAGTAGAAAATAATTGTCAATTATATTGTGCTATTAAGATGTTAGGATGCTACCTTAAATACTACAGTGCCATTCCCTCTTGGCTTTGAGCTGTGGGTTCTCAAGACTCTGGAGTAAGAGAGGTCAATACTCTTCCTAATCACCTGAGCCTTAGATATCATCCTACTCTGAGTGTCTAGAGACCTGCTTCTGTCCCTGAAGAGTATGGGTAAGGTTGCTAGAGGGTAGGATCAGACATATTCTACATGGAAGAGCCCTGGTGTCACAGGCCTACAGAAAGCCCACATATCACAGAATGACACATAAAAAATAGGATGTAAGGTAACACAGGGTCTCTTGGATCTCTACCATGCTGGTCTTGTTGTGAAGCACAGAAAGACAACCAGAGTGAGGGAGCAGAAGACCTAATGCTGGAGCATGTGATCATGGGTAAGTCTTCCCCCATCTCTTCAACTGGAAGTTGGAAATCAATAATAATAATAATCACTGAAGCCCTTCTCAGCTTTGGCAATCTAGATGTCTATCTTAACATCCATGATTATGAATGCAAATGTTTGCAGAGGCTGAGCAGTTAGTGGGCCAAGCAGGGCTGTGGCTCATGAGAGAACTTGTAACCTATCTCAAATATGCCCAGGTTGCCAGCACTTCTGAGTTTCCAAGGAAAGCCACAAATCAAGATTATTATTAATATCAGGTATCTTGATTTTAAAATAGCTCCAATAATTTTCTTAAATTTCTAAGCACTAAGCAGGCCAATGAGGCTTATATGTGAACCAGACTCATAAGCTAAAAATGCCAGGTTAGAAACAAAGACAAAAGCTAGAGCCCAATCTCAGGCCATTTGCCAGCTACTTAGCCACTAGGAAGCAAGAGGGATTTCAACAGAGATCCACAATGCTCCAAAATCCAACAAGAGGATCCCAAAACACAAGCAGCCCTCTCTCTGAGGATGCAGCTCTGGGTTCCTCTGGGAAGCTTCCCCTGAGCATCTCTGCTGGGGTTTCTTAACTGACCCAGAGACCTGAGATGCTGTCTACTTTTCAGCTTCCTCCACCCTGCTGCTCTCTCCCATCCGCATTCCCCAATCTGTCAACAGCAGATTAAGACAAGACCATGAGCCATTTCATAAAAATTCAGCAGTGATTTCTGAAGACATTTTTTCCATAGAATGCAGATACGGCACACGTCAAGAATCAGAAAGGGGAAGGAACTTGGAGGTGGCTTAGTGGTAGAGTCCTTGCCTAGCATACCTGAAGCCCTGCGCTCAATTCCTCAGCACCACATAAACAAAAAAAGGCCAGAAGTGGTGCTGTGGCTCAAGTGGTAGTGCACTAGCCTTGAGAGAAAAAAAACCTCAGGGACAGTGCCCAGGCCCTGAATTCAAACCCCAGTACTAACCAAAAAGAAAAGGGGGGCGGGGCGCGGGGGGAATCATGGGATTGAGCTGATGCTCCATTACTGTGCTCCCTGGCTGTAACATGGTGGAATGAGGTGTATCACAAGTCACAGACAGCCAGGTAGGGCCTGGGGAAGGAAAACTGGGCACAAAGCCATTCTTCTTCTTAGCCCACACCAGGCCCAAGCCCAACCTATTGACTGAGATCAAACCCAATGCCCTGTTTGGATAATGCTACTTAGGTGCACTTAAAAATCTCAGAGGAGTCAAACTCTGCTTGTAGAAACCTCTTTCAAAGAGGAACTCCCCAGTTATCCATGGACTGTCCCCCCAGGCAAAGCTTGCTCCCAGTGACATACATTTGCAGAGGTCTGCTGCTCAGGAAATGGGTTCGTGAGGAACGAGGTCAGTGCATTGCTCAGGAGGCTTTGTCCTGCCTCTGCGTTCTTCACAAATGCCCCTCCCCCTCATGCCAACTTCCAAACAGAAAAGATACAGTTTCCATCCAAAGACAGCCTCTCTATCCCACCTCTCTCTACTACTGCAGCTGAAGACTTCATCTTTGGAACCCTAAGGGAATGACTGTAGGAATTTGGAAGTGAGATTTTCTTCTCCTAGCATGTTTCTTTTTTCTAGTAATCTCAACTTAATCCTAATAGCCTGGGAAGAATGACTCAACCCATCTCAGACTCTGAGCACATCCTGTGCCTTGGCAGAGTCTGGGCTTCCTCCCTCCACACTGCCATCAGAGAGCCCACCTGAGGCCAACTGTCCATGCTCAGCTGCCTGGCCCTCCTAGACACCCTTTGTATCCTGCATCAAAGCTATGTGTCAAGATCCCTAGCACCCTTAGGTTCCACAACTGGCTAAGTGGACACTACTAACCCTGGATACAGAATCAACAACAAAGACAATGGCAAGGAGGCAAAAGAGTCAAGTTCCTGCCACTTGTTAGCCATATTTTCTCAGCACTGCCGTTGCATCATCTGTAAAATGGGATAATGACGCCTTCTTTGGCTCCTTCACATGGCTCAAGCAAGCTTCTCTGCCTCAGTTGTTTCATCTGTTAATTGCAGATAATAACACCATCCCTGCCCACTTCACAGAGCTGCTCTAAGGCTAAAAGGCATTTGTGTGTGCAGTGGTGCTTTGTACACAGGAAAGTGCTTAATCCACAGAGGCGTTATGAGCAAGGCACAGTCACCATGCCTAACAGTGGTCTCCTGTAAACCTGGCTTCAACCTAGAGGTATGAGCCTGTGGCTTGGAATCTTGTGCCTGCAAAGGAGAGATGCTAGAACAGATGAGCTTGTTGAATCTATCAGATCACATCACACAGGCAGCTGCCTTGTCAGCCCACATCGCCGGCCCCGCTGTGCCCCGTGCCTGAGGTTCTTCCTTTCTATCCAACACCAGCAGCCTCTGCTGTAGTTTAGCAGTCCTCTCTGAAAAGTGACCATCATTTCTCCTGTTGTTCCTCCCACCCTTTTCGGGATCTAAGGCACTTCCTGAACACTCTGCATTCCTCCGATCTAGAAGCCAGGTGCCACCATATGCCCAGGGATTGCCCCTGTCTGGGCAGCAGGCACTCCTAACTCACCCTGTGCCTCATCAAAAGACAACATCGAACAACAGCACCTTGTTCTGAAGGAGACTCAGCACTTGGTAGTAAGATTATGCTGCTCACAGGATGCCCAGAGGCATTGCACAGAATCATTCAGAAGGCCTCTTCTCTCCTGGCTGTGTCCCAGATGGGCTGGAGATGCGGACACAACACAAAGGAAGTCAGCATCAGAACTGGGGAGACTCTGGTGCCCTGGATTCCACTCTAAAACTTCAACAGTTCAGCTGTTAACATGTTGTGTGAATAGCAAACTGGTTCCCCACTTCTCATGTCAGGTTTATCACTTATAACATGGGACCATAAAACACTTCCATCCTCTTCACAAAATAAGGGGTCCTTAAAGGTAGCAGGGGGATGTAATTCCTGATCTCTAAGCATTGCACCAAGATTTTGTCCTTAGCGAACAAGTCCCATGATTCAGCCTGTGGGCACCCCCTGAAGAAGGCCTGGCCCCCCACCAGCCCTTGGGGGCCAATGCAGACACCCTGGAGCAGGCGACTTAAGTGGGGTAGAAAAGCAAGAAAGGATGGTTTGCCAAAGTAGGGGTTCAGGCAAGAAGCTCATTAAAACCAACCATTGGTTTCTGGGCCTCGGGATGGGTTTATTCCCTGCCTTCTACAAGGAAATGCAGGTGTAAGGGCGAGTCTGCCCTCGGCCAAGCTTTGAGCCTCAGAAGCTGGGTGAGTGCACAGCATAGCAACAGAGCCCAGGGCTTTCCCTCCCGTACTCACGCGCCTGCGTGCCTGCGTCTCCAACCCTCTAGGGAAGCGGAAACCTCGCAGACCAGGGGTGAGGGAACCCCAGCCCGGGGTCCACCCCTGAGCCACTCCGGTACTAGAGCCAACTCCAGTGCTGGCGGGGCAGGGGCAAGACTGCCATGCGCGGAGGGGGGGCGGGGGGCGAGACGAACCCTTACCCAAAGCCTGCCCTGCGCCCTGCCGCACCTTCTCCCCGCAGACTCACCCTGGGAACCACCCTCACCCCACCCCCCAACTTCCCTTCCTGCCCTAGTGGAGATTTGACCCCGCGGCCGCGGTGGCAGGCCGTGGGGCACTGCCAACGGGGCCGAGAGCTAGCCCCTACCTCGGTGGCCATGTTCCGGGGCGCTGCGGGGCTCCTGGGCTGCCGTGGGGCCGGAGGAGGGGGGCTGTCCGCGGTGCTGATCAGGAAGCGGGTGGGCTGCCGGCGACGAGCCGGGGCGCGGGCCCTGTCCGCGGTGCTGAGGCGGATGCCGGGCGGGGGGCGAGGGGCGCCGTGCTGTCCGTGGTGCTGATGCGCCGGGCCGGGAAGGCGAGGCCGCGCCCGAGTCTCCGCACCGCCCGATCGCCCGTACCGGGGTTCCTGTAGGCAATGGCCCGGTTCGTCCCTGCCAGCAGCGAGGACGGGGGCGGCGGGGGAAGGAGGGGCCAGCGCCTCCGCCGGGCGAGCTGGGAGGGGGAAGCCGCAGCCCCCGACTCCGCGCCCTCCCGCCGGAGAGGAGCCCCGCCGGCGGCCGCAGGCTCCCGCCCCGCCCCGCCCAGGCCCCGCCTCCCACCTGCCCTTCCCCCGCTAGTAAGAAAGAGCTCCGGCAGCGGGCGATCACTACGCGGCTCGGGATTCGAGCCGGGAGGAGAGGGGCTCTACGGGCGCCGCAGCCGGAGGAGAGCGGAGGGTCCTCAGCACCTGCGCGGCCTCTAAATCTTCCCAACACCATGGTGCTACGTCCCTCCCGATGCTATCCCAGACAACCTCTTCTCTTTTTTTAATCTCCCCCCCCTCTTTTTCTTTCTCTCCTTCCTTCCTATGGCACCGCACTACCACCACCCGGGTTACAGAGATGTTCCTCCCTCTCCTTTCTCCCCTTCCCACTATCCTGAACCCCGTTAGCTAGAGGAAGATGCTGCAGGGCACTGAAAATCGTTTCCTTCTTTAGATACCTGCCTGCCTTCCATTCCCCTACCCTAAGGTCCCCTCTCTCAGGGAGCTCCAGGTAGAAGCCCCGTGTTTCCCTCTGCAATCCCAGACCTAACACACCATCACCACCACCCCCGAAAACCTACAGAGTGTTGTAAACCAGAATGCTCACTCTTCATGGGTGGCAGCCTGGCCCAGTGCCAGATCTTCCAACCGAAGGATCGATTTGTTTCCTGAACAAAATCCCCCAATACGAGTGCCCCCTTCATGCACCCATTTCCCCGAGGGAAGCTGTAGCTGTTCCTGAAGAGCTTCTGCTGCCTGAGGGTGAATGACAACAGCCATTCAAAAGGAGGTGACAGCCAGGAGACTCATGTCTGGTCCAGGCTCCCCCAGTTTTCTGGTCTTACGCCAGTGCATGTCTTACCTTCTGAGTTCATGGCCCTCCTTAACATATGAAGACTGGGCTTCACTAGTGTACACTTAGGGCCCTTCCTTTTCTCATTCAACTTGGTATTTTGAAATTTCTGAACATACAGAGCAGTTGAGAGAGCAGTGCAACTGTTCCAACTCTAGTCAAGATTTTTACTACATTTGTTTTATTGACATAGAAACAGGAACAGATTAGAATGGGAAAGATATTGTAAGGTTCTACCACAAGCTTTCTCCTACCTAACCACGTATCACCACCAGAAAGGTCTCTATTGTCTATTACTATAGGGCTGTCTATTGCCCCTAACGCATAGTAATAGCAATTTCCCCCCCCATCTTTGCATTTCTAATAACTAACATTTATCAAGCATTTACTATGGTCCAGACCATGTGCTATACACTCACCTGTATTACGAGCTTCATGCTCTTTTTACCTTTTTATTATTATCACTTTACAAATGGAGAAACTGAGTAAGTTGCCCAATGTCAAGGGAGTGATATTCCAGGGCCTGTGTATTCCAGGACCCTCCAATTTCACTGCCCCCTCCAAGATGTTGTAGATCACAAGCTGTCAGAACAGTAGCTACATTCCCAAAGGAGCACACTCAGTCTCAAGCAAAAGAAATTAAAGACAAATGTCTCATTCTACACTATGGTTCGGTAAATGGTTCTATGTGAAGGAGCAGACAGTAATATATGAACACAGAACACATCATCTCATGAGCCTGCACACCTGACAGTTCCCCTCTGTGTGTGTTATGTATATGTGCGTGTTGTGTTGAGACTATGTTACTATATATCTCACACTGTCCTTCAAGTCACCATCCTCCTACCTCAGCCTCTCTATTACTGTAATTATAGGTGTGTGCCACCACACCCAGATAATTTTGATTATGTTTAATTTGACAACCATTTGAAAATGATTCTTCACCCATGGACTGAAGAGAGGCCTGGATGAGGTCATTCAACAAATCTGTTCACTCGATGTATGTTTGTTGAATGCCTACTTTGTATCAGACTCTTAGGAATTGGGGTATAGCAATGATTAAATACACAGACTGTTCTTGTTGAATTTACATAGTGATGGAGTCTGTAACATATAAGTAAAAATATATTGAGTTGTAATCATTGCTAGGAAGAAAACTAGAGATAAGGTGATAGTGATAGAGGAAGAAGGGATAGTCAGAAAAACTTTTTTTTGATAAGATAAAATTTGGGCAGAAGCATGAAGAGAGAGAGAAAAATAGACATACAGATACCTGGGAGAAAAGGCCAGAATGCTAGGCCTTGGGCAGGAGTAAGCAAGGTGTGTTCAAAGAATAGCTTAATCCAGGCGCTGGTGGGCTCACATCTGTAATCCTAATTACTCAAGAGGCTGAGATCTGAGGATTGTGGTTCAAAGCCAGCCCAGGCAGGAAAGTCCATGAGACTTATCTACAATTAACCATCAAAAAGCAGAAGTGGAGCTGTGGCTCAAGTGGTAGAGCACTCACCTTGAACTGAAGAGCTCAGCGACAGTGCTCAGGCCCAGAGTTCAACCCCACAATCAACAACCAACAACAACAAAATAGCTCAACATCAGTATAGGTAGATTGGAGTAAACAAGAGAAAAGAGATGGAAGGTAGTAACCAGAACTTACAAGGCTGAGGCCCTGCTAAGAACTTTGGTTCCTATTCAACAAGAGAGTGGCAAGCCTTAGGAGGTTTAGAGTAGACATGTACTATCATGTAATTGCAATTTTAAAAAATAATTACTCTGGATGCTAGAGACAGAAGACAGAAGACAGATTGTTTTAGGCAAGGTGTACTGGGAGTTTAGAATAACACAGTGGCAAGGGAAATAGTGAAAAGTGGCCAGATTTTAAATGCAATTGGAAGGCAATCTGACAGGATCTGTGATGAATAGGATGTGTTGCCTGAAAGAATCAAAGATAGTTAAGGTCTGAGCCACTGAAAGAAGAGAGTGGCCATTTATTGTGGGGGTAGAGTAAGTATGGCCTGGGTAGGCCTGAAGGGATGGGGTATGCATCAGTTGGTTGTATTTATTTAACATAGGTTTGAAGTTTGATGTGCATTCTACGAGAAGAGAAATGGAGTAGTAAAGGTTTAGGGGAAGGGTCAGAATTGGAGATAAAACCAGAAACCACTTATATGTACATAGGGTTTAAAAACATGAGACTAGATGAGATCATCTTAGAACTAGGTATCACTAGGAAAGGCTATGGACTTAGAATATCACATACAAGATAAACAAAAGAAGACTGAAGAGAGGACAGTGAAGTCAAGAGACCCAAGAGAGTAGCAGTCTGGAGCCCAGTGCAGAAGGCTGAAACACAGCCTTGTTTGCTGTGCTAATACCTCTTACACGCAGCATAGTGTGAGGACTGAGAAATGACAAACTTAAGGAGAAAATTATGCAACGGTAATATTTTTGGAGGTATTGAGGTTTAAAGTCATGGCTTTGTGCTCATTGGGCAAGTGCTCTGCCTCTTCAGCCACACCCTCAACCCTGAGAAGAGCTGTTAGTGGTGGGAGGATGAGAGACCCTGATTAAAGTAGCTTTGAATTGTAGAATAGAGGAGAGAAAGAAGAGACCCTATGTATAGAAATAATTCGGAGGCTTCGCTGTAATGGTGGGTAATGAGAAGCATAGTGATCTCAGCTACTTGGGAAATAGAGAGTGGAAACTGCAGTTCAAGAAGAGCCTGAGCAAAAAAGTTAACTGGCATGGCATCAAGGCCCAGCAGGAGGCCATGGGTGAAAGGATAAGGGTCTGAGGTCCATCATGGGCAGAAACGTGAGACCCTACTAGAGAACTAACTCAACTAAAACAAGTGCTGAGATGTGGCTCAGGTGGTAGAGCAAATACCGAGGCAAGTCAGAAGCCCTGTGTTCAAACATTGGTACAAAAAGAAAAGAAACCACAAAGATGGGAGATGCTGAATGGAAGTTTTTGGAGAAGGAAATACTAATGATCCAGAAGTGCCAGGAGTAGGTCCCTACTCAGTCAACAGAGAATGGGATCCAGGGCAAACAGAGGGGATGGCTTTGCAGAAGAATATAGCCAATTTTTTTTACCAGAGACAGTGAAGAAAGCAGGGAAAATGGGCAGAGACACAAGCTGTTTAGGAGATTTCTGTGGAGTAAAGAAAGACTAGAAAGCCAGACACAAGTGGCTAATGCTTGTAATCCTAGCTATTCAGGAGGCTGAGATCTGAGGATTGAGGTTCGAAGCCAGCCCAGGCAGAAAAGCTCATAAGACTCTTATCTCTAATTAACCATTACAAAACCAGAAGTGGGGATGTAGTTCAAAAGTGGTAAAGTACTACCCTTGAGCAAAAAACAAACAAAAACAACTCAGGGACAGTGCCCAGACCCTGAGTTCAAGCCCCACAAAAGAAAGATCAGAACTCTTCAAGTTCCACTTCTACTAATCAGAGACCACTCAAAGGCCCTACCATTTCCCAACAAATCCATCCAATCTGTATGTGTAGACATCTTGCCAAGGGCTTTCCCATTGACATTATAGCACAAGGACTCCCCAGGACACCTTGGGATCATCCTTGCAAGACCAAGGACCTTTACTAGCATCTCTTCACTCAGTTCCACTGAGTAAGGAGACTTTTACCACCCTCAGCCTTCCTCCCTATACTGCAGAATGGTTATAATAACACTGACTGAGCCTCAAGTCTTTCAAGCATCAAAGAGGAAGCCATTCGGGCAGGAGGGATTGTCCATACCATGCTGACTCAGGCTGGCATGGGACACTATAGGTTGGGATGTTCCCACAGCCCAGTCATCTGGATTGTAACTCTTAAGGCAGAGAGGCCTTTGAGATTTAATCTGACTAATCATTATTATCCAGATGCCTTGGGACAATCCAGTCCCATGCAGGAGCCCAGTTCTTTGATGTTTTTGTCATAAATTAATGAGTTCGCCCACAAAATAACATCAAAGAAGATCTACTAACTAATTCACTGTTATCATCTTCCAATCTGCGGCTACACTGGAATGTCTCCAAAATAAAGGACCATGGCCAGAAAAAGAAACCAACGGAAAGACTTGGAAATCCTGTTATCTGGAAAGAGATGAGAGAAAAAATGAACTCCTGCAGACTGCAGAGGAGCCAGGAAAAGAGCTAGCAAAGCTCAGAGAAAAGGGAGAAAAGTCAGGGGAGACAGGGAGATTCTCAGCAGTTGGGTCTGGAAGGAAAATAATTGCATGAATGCTTGAGGGGAAACTGTGGTCTGGAAAGTCTTAAATGGTGTCATCTCTCAGCACACTGTGGAGACAAGAAGAAAATGTGCGGCAGGAAACCATGTCCCTGGAGCCAGATGGCCTGGGGCTCAGCCTCATGCTTTGCTATTTACTATGTGATCATAAGCAAGACCCAAACTCACTGAGCTTCAGTTCTCTGATCAGTGAAATGGTGGCAATAATTCTCCCTCCCTAGATGAAAGTCACAAAATATACAACCAGGCTTTTTCTAGGTTACCTGACTTTTCCAGACTGGGTTTTTCAAGATGAAAACAGGAAAGGGTTTATGGAGCTGGCCTGCTGGAGATCTTCTCACAATGACAGTTTCTCCAGGCCCAGCAGGATTTCCTAAAGTGTGGAAAAGACATCAGCAAGCATGCCTTGTTTTACTCAGTGAGCAGCCACTGAGCAGCCACTGTATGTTGACCAGAGAGATGACTACAGTGTACCCCAACCCCATGAGGGCATCAAAATGTCATCAGGTGATGATCACCATTTGACCATGGTTTGTCCCCTCTGAAACTCATGTTGAAATTTAATCTCTTAATCTCTTAATGAAGTAGTAGAACCAATACTAAATGCTGGTAGCTCACACCTATAATCTTAACTAATCAGGAGGCTGAGATCTGAGTGAGGATCATGGTTCAAAGCCATCCCAGAGACACTTGTCTCCAACCAACCAGCAAAAAGCTGAAGTGTAGGTATGGTTCAAGTGGTAGAGCACCAGTCTCACTCAAAGAAGCTAAGGGAAGCTGTGGCTTCCCTGTGGCTCAGGCCTGTAATCCTAGCTACTCAGGTGGCTGAGATTTGAGGATCATGGTTCAAAGCCAACCCAGGCAGGAAAGTCTGTGTGACTCTTATCTCCAATTAACTACCAGAAAACCAGAAATGGCACTGTAGCTCAAAGTTGTAGAGCACTAGCCTTGAGCGAGAAAAACTCAGAGACAGTGACCAAAAAATAAAAATAATATTTAAAAAAAAAAAAAACTGAGGAACCAGGCCTGGAGTTCAAGTCCCCAGTACTAGCACACAGAAAATAAAAAGTGGGATCCCTCCCCACCCCCACAAGACCTTCACAAGGTGCTTGGAACTCATGTAATTAGTGAAGCTGTGGATTAATGAGTTATCTCAGGAGTAGATCTGCTATGAAAGCCAGTTAGACCAGGTCTCTCACCCATTTCTTATCTCTTATCACGTGATTCCTTTGGGCCACCTCCTTGCTGACTCTGCCAGCAAGGAGACCATCACAGATGCGGCTGTTTGAACCAGAACCACGAGCCAAAATAAACCTCTTTTCTTTGTAATTGAACTTGCCTGTGTCATTAGCAACGGAAAACAGACTAAAGTCAACCAGCCATGGGTGATAAGTGCTAGGATGGAGGCAGATCCCTCAGAGCTGGGGGCCCAGGAAAGGTTTTACAAGATACATAGCATCTGGGGCTGGGAAGGTGGCTCAGTGGTAGAGTGCTTGCCTTGCATGCATGAGATCCTGGGTTCGATTCCTCAGCACCACATAAGCAGAAAAAAAATAGCCGGAAGTGGCACTGTGGCTCAAGTGGTAGAGCGCTAGCCTTGAGCTGAAGAGCTGAGGGACAACGGCCAGGCCGAGTTCAGGCCCCACAACCAGACCCCCCCCCAAAAAAAAGATACATAGCATCTGGACATGGCCTTCACAGATTAGCATCAGACCCCCAGGATCCTGTGTGATGCCAAGAAGGCTTGAGCAGAGCCTACACACCCAGCACCCCTGGAACTGTGGGCTCAAAGAAGCAGCTGTCAGGCAGAAACAGGGACAACTGCCTAAGCCCCAGAAACATGAATGAAGGAGACCTGCCCTAAAAATAGCACCAGAGCAGGCAGACCATGACACGTGTCTGCAAGTGCAGTCACTAGGAGGTGACTAAGCCAAGGGGGGTTGCCTCCTTTTGTTTCTTTCATTCAGAATCTCTCCATCTCCCTCCCTCCCCCTCCCTTTCTCTCTCTCCCCAGAGGAAGTGGAGCTGGAGGCAAGGTTCTATAAGTAGAAGTCACAGCCTACCCACCCTGCCATACACGCCCCAAAGAGCTCTGCAGAGCCCAAACTATTGGCCAAATTGCCTATCATTTACAATAACACCGGGCTGGAGACTTGATAGAAAGCCCAAGGGACCCTGTCCCAATAGTAACTCCCAAGACATGAGAGCGTGGCAGTCATAGATCATTGACTGCAGGGTCTCGTGTCCACACCAAGCAAACGGCAGCAAAATCACCCATCACTCCAAACCCTACCAACTGCGACAGACTACATGGCTTCTGACTAAATTAAGGAAATGATTTCAGGAAGCAAATGGGCATGAGCAGAAAGGGTAGCAGGTGCTTTAAAAGCATCATTAATTATGAGAGCCAAAGGGGATCACAGAGTTCAAACCAATTGTAGCTGTAGAACCTTTTGTTCAAACAAATCCTCGCATGAAAGACAAACATTAAAAATCAATGAAAGAAAGCAGATCTGGATGGAGGGAGGTGGAACTTGATTGCTCTCCCACATCCTCCTCCTTGTCCCCTTCCTTTCTCCACAGAAGCCCTAAAGGACCCCATCAAGGACCCTCTAGGGCTCTGCAGAAATGAATCAAAGTAACACAAGCCTGTGACTTTTAAAAGCCAGGCATTCAGGCCAGGCACCCATGGCTCACACCTGTAATCCTATCTACTCAGGAGGCTGAGATCTGAGGATCACAGTTCAAAGACAGACCAGGCAGGAAAGTCTGTGAGACTCTTATCTCCAATTAACCACCAGAAAACTGGAAGTGGCATTGTGGTTCAAAGTGATCAAGCACTAGCCTTCAGTGAAAAAGCTCAGGGACAGTGCTCAGGCCCAGAGTTCAAGCCTCACAACCAAAAAAACAAAATAAAAAAGCCGGACAATCAGAATGTCTTTTTTTAAAAAAGGCAAGTGACCCCCACTGTCTTACACATTCCCACCCTCTCATTTACTGTCTAAAACAAGTGACTTTGCATTGCTAAATGAAAGGCTTGTTTCTGCTCTCCATTTGTAGCTTTAGGAAGGAGCCTTGTCCTCTGCAGAAGAGAGTGACCCATGGTGCCACCCTTACCTGCTGATCCATCATGCCATCACTGTTTAAGTTCAATTTTTATGCAATGAATTTAAAATTCCAACCAGGGACAAAGGGCTTTTAATGCCATGCAGAAGCTGTGGCCTCTCTCTCCCTTCCCTTCCCTACTTACCATCTTCCTAGCCAATCAGGTGTGAATGGTGGAAAACACTCATCCACCACCTTTTCTAGCAAATTCTACCATTTACGTGGGGGGGGGGGGCTTGGAGCTTAAGTCTCAAGGCCTCTTACTCTCACTTGACTTGGTATTGGGGCTTAAGTCTCAGGGCCTTTTGCTCTCACTTGGCTTTTTCACTTAAGTCTGGGACACCACTTGAGCCACACCTTCACTTTCAGCTTTTGGTTGATTAAGAGTCTCATGGACTTTCCTTCCCCACACAGGCTTCGAACTATGATCCTCAGATCTCAGCCTGCTGAGTAGCTAGGAGTACAAGCTTGGACCACTGACACCTAGCCTACTTCTTTTTTTTTTTTTTTTTTGGCCGGCCGTGGGGCTTGAACTCTGGGCCTGGGCGCTGTCCCTCAGCTCTTCAGCTCAAGGCGAGTGCTCTACCACTTGAGCTACAGCGCCACTTCCGGTTTTCTGGTGGTTTATTGGAGATAGGAGTCTCATGGTCTCTCCTGCCCGGGCTGGCTTTGAACCGCGATCCTCAGATCTCAGCCTCCTGAGTAGCTAGGATTACAGGCGTGAGCCACCAGCGCCCGGCCTAGCCTACTTCTTATGTCTGTCTTGCCTGCAAAATTGTAAACTGAGACAGGGCTCTTTGCTTTGGTCATCGCTTTTGTATCCAAAATGCCTGGGAAGATTCCTAGACCAATAGATTGTGCTGAAATAATGCCGAATTCTCTAGAATGGAGAAAGATGCATTTCTTTTAGTGTTAGAATTGAACATTTTATATCTGATGTGTTCTATTGGGAGGAGTACAAATGAAAATCTTCATCTGATACACAATTCTGCAGAGTATTGGGGGAGGTACCATAAGAGATAAAGATCTCCATTCAGGGCCCACTATATTGGCTTTAGATGTTTAGACGTGTTGATCTAATTAGCTTAAGAAGCTTTTGCCTAGGTTGACAGAGGCAAGAAGGCAGTGAATGAAGTGGCCTTTGCCAACCTTGAACTCCCTAGGACAGCTCCTGCACTGGAAAGCAGAGCCAAGGAGGTATGCAGAACACAGGGAGGGGTGCTTCCCTCTGGACTCTCTGGGCTGGGCCCCGAGGGCCTTAATTATGGCTAAGACTATGTCCTGGGCCCTACTGTAGACATGTGCCCACTCCAGCATGAGGGCTCCCACCTTGAAGGTCCATCTGGAAGTCCATCAGCCCCAGCAAGCCTTTCTCAAGCCAAGTGGCCCACAGACAAGAGCTTTAGACCCCTCTCTGTGGCTATGATCTGTCTGGTAAATTCCACGGAGCTTTTTAGAATTCTGACCACTAGCCAAATCATAGAGCAGTGTCTAATTATTAGAATGTGTCCATACTGTTCCAAATTCTATGGGCCATTTCCCCAATCTGCCTCCATGTTTGCTGCTCTTCCTTCTGGGACCTTGAGATTCCCCTGTCTCTATAGCTTTGTTGGCTAAAAAGTGTCACCCTGGGGTTCTTCCTCCAGGAGAAAAAAAAAGTATCACAATACCCAGGGCTCCCATTTGCCCCTTGCCTGTCCCCACCAGCCCCTCATACTGTCACAGCGGACTTCCATTTTTCAGTTCCTCAAGTGTGTACCTTCTCCCTTCCGAGCCTTACATATGCCTGGACCTCTTCCTCTCCTTTTCATCTTCCTGCCTCTTTACCTGGCAGGAAGGTCTCAGCTTAAAATATACTTCCTTTTATTTTTTGGTCGGTTGTGGGGCTTGAACTCTGGGCTTGGGCACTGTCCCTACACTCTTCAGCTCAAGGCACATGCTCTACCACTTGAGCCACAGCACCACTTCTGGTTTTCTAGTGGTTTATTGGAGATAAGAGTCTCACAGACTTTCCTGCCCAGGCTGACTCTGAACCTCACTCCTCAGATCTCAGCCTCCTGAGTAGCTAGGATTACAGGCGTGAGCCACTGGCGCCCAGCTACTTCCTTTTGTTTTTATCCTGAGGTTTGAATTCAGGGCCTCACACGTGCTAGGCATTCTACCACTTGAGTCATGCCCCCCCCCAGCACTTCTGCTTTATTTTGCAGATGGAGTCTCAAGTTTGTCTGAGCCTCAGATAGTATGATCTTCCTATGTCTCCTGTGTAGCTGGAATAGCAGGCATGCACCACCATACCTGGCTTCTTTGTTGTGATAGGGTCTCACTAACTTTTTGCTCAGGCTATCCTTTAAACCATGATCCTCCCAATCTCTGCCTCCCAAGTAACTAGAATTACAGGCATGAGCTACTGCACCTGGAAAATTTTACCTTGATATCTTCATACATGTTGTGCTACTAGAACAAGATACTGGAGTCTAAGGAATTTATCAAGAATGGAAATGTATTTCTCACCACTCTGGAGGCTGAAACGTCTAAGATCAAGATGTTAGCAAGTTCCACTGCCTCTGTGCTTTCAAGATGGTATCTTGTGGCATCCCCTGGAGGGAAAGAATTCTCTGCACTCACACAACAGAAGCAAGCACCATGTGACATTTCTTTTATAAAGGTAGTAAGAAAAGAGAACCTCTCATGGCCAAGTCACCTCTTAAAAGACTAATGCTGGTGGTTCACGCCTGTAATCCTAGTTACTCAGGAGACTGAGAGCTGAGGATAGTAGTTCAAAGCCAGCCAGGCAGGAAAGTCTATGAGATTCTTATCTCCAAGTAATCATTAGAAAAGCAGAAGTAGCACTAAGGCTCAAAATAGTAGAGAGCTAGCCTTGAGCAAAAGAGCTCAAGGACAGTCTCCAGGCTGGGAGTTCAAACACCATGATGGACAAAAGAAAAAAGAAAAAAAGACTCTACTGTTGGGTCTTTGTCCATCAGTCCCATGAAAGACAGCCGGGGTCCCAGGAAAGGTAAGTGCAGCTTGCCCGTTCCCCAGCCTCCCTCAGCCCGGGAGACAATCAGACACAGCGGGGAGCCAAATCCAGCAGGTAGAAAAACTCATTTATTAACAGAGAGCAGCCCCTTTTAAAGACAAAAAGGGTGGGTGGCATGTCAGGGAAGGAAGAGGAACCAATCACTGTCAAGGTCACACCCTATCATGCACCTAAGCTTCCACAGGCTGGTTACGCACTGAACATAAGGCAAATTGGGCTCAGCCCACTCTACTCCCCATGTAGACCCCCTATACTCTACCTCTTAATATCATCACTACAGCCTTTAGGATTCTAGAAGCCATAGCACATGGAAAAGCCTTCCCTGGCACTTTAGTCATGCTCAGGTGCTCTATGCTGAGCCCCTAGAGTTGTTCTACAATCCATTGTCTGTCTTCCCTACTAGACCATTATCCTTTTAAGGGCAAGAGGATGAATCTTCAGTAACATTGTCCAAAAGGAAATGTACTCTTTACCTGACTTATGGGACTGTAACTCCTCTGTACAGTATCTTTATAATAATTTTTAAAAAAAATTTAAGGAGTACAAACCTTGTTTTCCTTAAAACAGCACCTGGGGTTAGGAAGGCGGCTTAGTGGTAGAATTCTTGCCTTGTGTGCATGAGGCCCTGGGTTTGATTCCTCAGCAACACATAAGCAGAAAAAGCCAGAAGTGGCACTGTGGCTCAAGTGGTAGAGCACTAGTCTTGAGCTGAAGAGCTGAAGGACAGCGCCCAGGCCCAGCGTTCAGGCCCCATGACTGACCAAAAAAAAAAAAAAAAGCACCTGGAACAGTCATGACTCAGTGATTGTATAGGGAGGTAGGAGAGAAAATACCTCTATTAGGTTCCCATGGTGAGCCTTGGATAAAGAGAAGCTTTATGGTCTTGTTTAGAAACCCTACTTGGAGCCAGGTGCCAGAGGCTCAAATCAGTACTCCTAGCAACTAAGCTACTACAAGGCTGAGATCTGAGGACCACGCTTCAAAGCCAGCCCAGGAAGGAATGTCCACGAGACTCTTATCTCCAATAAACTATCCAGAAAGAACCAGAAGTGGTGCTGTTGATCAGGTGGTAGAGTGCTAGCCTTGAGCACAAATTGGCTCAGTGACAGTACCCAGGCTCTGAGTTCAAATCCCAGGACTGGAAGAAAAAAGAAAGAAACCCTATGTAGAGATCATGACCTGATGAGCAACTGACAGGTGCCCCATTGACCTGAGCCAAAAGTCACAGGAAAATCTGAAGAGGGAGAGATCCAAGCGGTTCTGGCGCCTGGAGTCTATCCTGAACCAAAGGGGCTGGAGGCTGAGTTCTGACAGATGAATATTTTTTGCTTCAAAGAGAAAGGTGCCAGGCAGTCAGGTAAACAGGCAGCGTGTTAAAGAGGAAGGAACACTTGGGAACAGATCATGCTGACTTTGTCCAGAAACATGGCTAGAGCCAGATAAGGAAGAACAATTCAAGCCAGGTCTTGACACACAGGCAAGAAGGAGCTTCATGCAAGACCCAACTGTGAAGAGCTATGAAAAAGAAGTGTAATGGAACAGCTATCTCAAAGAAGGATTAGAAGGGATAGGACTACAGCAGGAAGAGACTAGCACAATAGTGTCCTAGTCGAGGAGCTGTTGCCCAGGTGAGAACTCTGTGAAGAAACAGCTTCAGAGTCCCCAAGGGCTGCTGCTGTTGCTAAGAATCAGATGAAGAAAGGCAGGGAGACAATGGAGATTCAGGCCCATCCATCAATCTCCATGACTGAGAGAGGCCATATTTAGGAATCACAAGACCAACTAGATTTTACTCTACAGTCCAGATGTAAAGAGAGGAGAAGGTTCAGTGATTTTTGGGGGGACTACAGGGTAAGAACAAGACCACAGATGAAAACTTGGGAGGTCTCTATAAAATTGCTAGTTGATGCCAAGTGAATGAGTCATTTGGCCTTAGGAGTGAGTAAAGAGAATTCTGGGAACAGGACTTGCTTGGGCAGATGGTGAAGCTGGAGATAGCGCAGTCCAAATCTCAGCTGTGTACTAGCTGGAGACCTTGGACAAATCAATTCGCTTCTATGATCCTAAGTCCTACCTCTGGAAAGGAAGCATGAAAACCACGTGATCATAGGAGTTCTGTTAGGAGTAAGGAAAATGGCTTTTAGGAAGAGCCATGTTCTGGTCTATGACAGGTGTTTTGCACAAGTGGTTCCTGGAGAGAAGTCAGAGTAAGAAGGAAAAGATGGCAGCTGGAAACCTGGATCCTGGACCATAAACATCAGAGATGTCCTGTGAGGATGATGAACAGGGTCGGGTATTATAGGATGTTCAAGAGGAAGCAGGTTAGAAGGATTACATTACTGAACCTTTAGAGAATACAATTTGGAGGCATACAAAAAGGGGCAAGTGAACAGAATATCAGAAAAGGCAAGAGGGAGAAAGAGAGAAAAATCAACGCAAAGGAACTCCATCTGTCAGGCTATCAAGGCTGCAAATAGCCTGTCCTATTAACACCATTTGAGCAATAAAGACATTTAATTAACATAACAAGAAGTCTGGAGTAAAGCAGCTCCAGGATTAGCCCAGGGGTTCAGCAGTGTCCCCCAAGAACCCAGGCTTTTTCCATTCTTTCTCTACAGCATCTGAGCACATTGGCTTCTTACCCTCAGACTTATCCCTCCAAGGATGGAAGAGGGCTGCTGAATGTCAAACAAGTTCTCATAGAAAAACATCAGCGGCAGGAAGGAAAGGAGAGCTGCTTCCTCTTCCAGAGAATTAAATCTTTCCCAGAAGCCTCCTAGAAAACATCACTTGTATTTCATTAGCCAGGGTCAGGGCACATGACCACTTCCAGTTGCAAAGGGTGCCAGGAAGACTCCATAGAGGGAGGGAGGCAAGAAAGAGAAGGTCGAAGATAGCCATACTGCGTATACAATCAACACTGCCATATTACTCACTTAGGACATGTAGAAATGATATTTTTTTAATGAGATGCTCTCTAAGTACTGGTAATCCTAGCTACTCAGGAAGCTGAGATCTGAGGATCATAGTTCAGGAAAGCCTGTATGATTCTTATCTTCAATTAACCACTAAAAAGCCAGAGGTAGAGATGCGGCTCAAGCGGTAGAGGGCTAGCCTTGAGCAAAGGGATAGCACTCATGCTCTGAGTTCAAGCCCAAGTACCAGCCCAAAGAAAAAGAACATTACCAAGAAAAAAAATAAGACAACTAGGTTACTTGCTCATATCCTTCTGTAGTGAATCAGACCAGCAGGTACTTCCAGCAGCAGGAAACTCCTCTGGCTGGGCCATTTCCCTGCCAAGTTCAGCTCAAGCACACAGACCTTCTATTTCTCCTTCCACTCAGTGAGTCTTACCTGCCCAGAGTCTTGAACTTCCTGTCTTCACTCCCAGAATCCCAGTAGCCCCTCGTATCTTTTCCTGCTCAACTTCAGGTCTGAGCCACCTGTTTGGAAGCCCTTCTTGCCCGTCCCCCTTTACACAGGCCCCTCGGTGACTCTCTTCTCTGGACTCTGCCTTTTGTCCTTCTGTTCACAATAATCTGTGGCTCTGCTTGTTTATGCTTTCCCTTCACTGCAGGGCCCCCACTTCTGTTGCTCACCAGCGCATCCCCTAAGCTCTAATGTGGGACATGTCAAGGGCTTCATTAACAAATAAAAATCTAAGCCCAGGTAGCAGAAGGAGATTAAGATGGATGAGGTGGACAAATTCCAACTCATGTCTCTATTCAGAAAGGGCTCTAGGTATCCCTTCTCTGCCCCAGAAGGAGACTTGATGAACTCTGCCTTCAGACCAGTGCCTGGTCATTGCTGGGTATGTAGGTAGATGGGAAGTAACACCTTCCAGATGGCCCTATGACTGGCAAGTCACAGCTCTGCTCATCGGGGATCCCCCCTCCCTGCTCCTAATGAGTTCTTTCCGGACTGCGGCATTGGGTTCTTGGCAACTACGGTTCCCGAAAGATACCCTGAAATTGGAGGATGTTCAGAGATGAAATGTCTGAAACAATGCAGGGACAGGGGAAATGGAATAATTATAACAGATGAAAAGACCCACACTCGGGGTTTGCCAAGCTAAATGCAATAGGATAATTGCACACAAGGCTGTAAGGGGTGTGAAGCCCTGGAGGGAGGGGGGAGGCGGGAACGTATTGGGGATGACATGAGAGGGTATAATTATGTGAAATGGAAGAAGATGAATCCCTGGGAATTTTCGGCTTAGCGGCAGGAACCATTTCCTCTCAAGAAAGCTCTGAGGTTAGACAGCAGTTTGCTAATGGAAGAAGTAAGGTGCCACCCTGATGGCGTTTAACCCCATCCTGAGCCAGGCCTTGAGATTCTGCCAAGTCTCATGCTAGGAAGCTGGGGTTGAGCATGAGGGGCAGAGTTGGGCAGGTGGCAGGGTGGTGTAATGGTCATTTTCATAGGCTGTTGGTCAGAGAAAGCTGAATCCCAGACCCATCTGGCAGCTTTCTAGCAGTGTGACCTTGGACACATGGTTCAAGTCCCTAGGGCCTCCATTTCCACATCTCCGTGATGACCTAGGCTTTAAGGTCATATGAAGTAAATGTAATGACTTAAATGGGCTCTTGTCACAGGCTGCATACATAGAAAATATACCAGGTATCGTTACAAGCCCCACATAGAGACAATGGATTTCACTGGGATCTCCAGCCCATGCTAGGAGAAGGACAGAGCCTGAATCCTGCTCAGAGATGTCATTTCCCACCTGAGCCACTTGGGAAATAAACAGAAGTTGGTGGTGGGTTCCCATGCAGATAACACAGCCCATGGCAATGTGAGGTATCTGGGAGCTGGAAAGGCTCAGCAGGAAAGCCAGAAAAGGGGAGAGGAAAGAGAAAGAAAAGGGGTAGGGAGAGAAGAGAGCAAAAGAGAGGGGAGAGAAGAAAGGGGGCAAGGAAACAAAAGGAGAAAATTCCCTATCTTCTGATCCCCTATTTTCTTTCTCTTTTTTTGGGGGGGATCTGGTTGTGGGGCCTGAACTCTGGGCCTGGGCGCTGTCCCTCAGCTCTTCAGCTCAAGGCTAGCGCTCTACCACTTGAGCCACAGCGCCACTTCCAGCTTTTTTTTCTGCTTATGTGGTGCTGAGGAATCGAACCCAGGGCCTCATGCATACAAGGCAAGCGCTCTACCACTGAGCCACCTTCCCAGCCCCACCCCCTATCCCCTATTTTCAACATGAAGAAACCAACCAAGCAGCCTTTTCTGGCCAAATAGGCAACAGGTCCCCTGGCCACTGGGTGGTGATTTCCTCCCTCCTGGCCCCTCCTATAGAAATGAGGGTTCACTTCCTTGAACAAACACGAACATTGGTGCACAAACAAGCTTGTAGACACATTCAGTAACTAGTTTGAAAATATCTGTCAGCCTGATGATTTAGCTTAGTGGGAGAGCACTTGCCTAGCATGCAGGAGGCCTTGGGATCAATCCCCAACGAAGAGAAAACAAAAACAAAAATGGACTCCTTTCTTTCTCTGAAAGTTAAAGTCTCAGAGGTAAAGCAGATCAAGGAGGATGAGGGTGGAGGTGGACTGGGTAGGATGACAAGGGTGGGGGATAGCCAGCACTGTGGAAAGGACAGGGTTAGGAAAGGCTCGGTGGCAGACAGGCCTGACCTGTGAGCTCCACTGGGGATGTGCGTGGGGCCTGGCTCCCCGTCAGTGGCCTCTGAAGCTGACTTGGCTTCCAAACTTCTTGGAATGAAAATCAGGGAGGCCGTGGCTTTCATCCAACAACTGAAACATAAGAAGCCAGGATCACAAAAGCAGCATAAACAATGTGCTAAATGAGGCCCAAAGGAAAGTCTCCAGTCCTTCCTTTTCTTCTGGGTTAGGAAGAAAGCTTCCAGGAGGTGGATGAGAAGCTCCCATGATGTGAGGCCGTTTTGACCAACAGAGTTGGGGGCTGCAGGCCAGGCACCAGACGTATCGTGAAGCGTGGATAGAAGGCAGCCATGCACTCCTGTAGTGAACTGTGTGCAATCAGGGATCACTCCTTAATGACCAGTCTAGCTGATCTGGAATGAGGGTAGAGATCAGGACCTGGAGGTGGGAAATGAAGTCAGACCCACCAACTCTCACCAACAAGCACCCTGGCTGTCCAGGCTTGGGAGGGGGGGCAGGAGGGAGGAGGTTTCAGTGGACAGATTCCCAGGTGAGGAATCAGAAAATCAAGTTTGAGTCCTGGCTCAGTCCCTTCTAGCTATGTGAGATGTGATAGGTCACAGGCCTTCTCTGGACCTCAGGGTTTCTATCATTAACAGACAGTAAAGGCCTCACAACCCTAAAGGCTCTTCTCTGGGGCCTAATACTCAAGATTCTCAAACTATCCTGCATACAGCTAATCATAGGTGCCTGGGTCTTTCTCACATCCAAGACAGCAAGTAACTGGGACCCTGGAGGGACTTCTGGAGGACTGAAGTCTCTGGGTATCAGAAGGCAAACACAACTTCGGGCCTGCACTTGGCAGGGGAAGATCAGTCCAGCTGCCCCTCCCCTTAGCCGAACTTTTGCTTGTAGTCCTATAACCATATCTCACTTTACCCTAGTAGAGCCATCCTGAGAGGGCTATAGCCACCTTTACTAAACCCATTTTACAGATGGGGGCAATCAGGTTGCTCAAGGCAACACCACGAGGTAAGAAAAGCAGAATTCCAGCCCCAGGTCCTATCCTCTTCCCAATGAGTCTCCAGTCCCCTAGCCAGAACTCAGCGATTGGAGGCTAGCCTCTTCCTAAACATTGTCCCTACCAGTCTTCAGTTCTGTTTGCCACACCTTAGAATGAAGCATCCTGTCTCCTATGTCTCTCCAAGGACACAGTACATGGGCACTGTGTTAGAACACCAGCTACTCCAATAGCCAGGCGAGGAGCATGTGGGACATGGCTAAGAGGTCTTGATGGGGATGACATGAAGACTCATGGGAGGGATCTGGAGACACCAGCAATCTATGAGGTACTCCTAAAGGAAAAGGGGTAGGGCAGCAGTGATCTGGGAACACAGGGAACCATCTGTGTCCTGGCTTGGACACAGCCCAGTGGTCAGGAAAGAGCAAGTCCTTTGGGCAAGGCTGTGCAAGACCAGGAGGCTCTGGAGAGTGGACTGGACATGGAGACCCAGCCGGATGGGAAGCCTGAAACTGCAGCCCAGGACCATCTAAATCAGACCACCCAAGCTCCTAGGCAGCCCTCTGCTTTGGGATCTGGGGAAATTCCTCCAGAACAAGATGGTACACAGACTGCCAATGCCATCCCCAATGCTCACTGAGTTTCCTGACAGGAGGGAATCCCAGAGGGAATGGAGGGGCAGTGTCTGGAAGTAAGTGAGAATACCTGTGATGGGGGTTGGAGCGGGAAGAAGCTAGCTAATGCCTGCAGATCCTGGGATCCTATGGAAAAGACAGGGAAGGGGGGGGGGTGTCTGAGGCAGTGCCTTCCAAAGCAACTAGGCTACCTCAAAAGCCCCTGCTCACTGAGCTGATCTCGTGCAGCAGAGGCAGCTGGGCCAACCTATTCTCCATGCTCCTGAAATCATAATACAAAAACCACAGCACTTATTCAGCGCTGATTCTGAGCTCGATGCTAGGATTACTGTGAGACACAAAATAGTCAAAAAAAATCTGCTCTCATGGGCTTCTTCTCTAGTGAGAAGGACAAGCAATAAGCAATATAAATAATGTGCTAAAAGGAGATGAGAAGAGCTAAAAGGAAGAAAGATGAAAGAGTGTAGGCATGGGCCAGGGGCCACCTTACAATTCCAGATGACATAGCCAAAGACCTCACTAAGGACATTAAAGAAAAGATCTGAAAGCCTAGAGGGTAGTGAGCTGCATACCAGGGAAAGAAAATAGCAAGTGTAAAGGTCCTGAGGCAGGACAACCTGGCAAGTTCAAGGTATAGCAAAGAGGCCAATGTGACTAGAACGCAGCCACAGAAGGTGGAGCAGCATAGATTCATGGGGAGAGAGGTTAGGGACCATCAAGTCAGGCTACTCAGGGGCTCTCACCGTCAGTGAGCCAGGAGCCCTGGAGACCTGAGAGCCAAGGAGGAGCATGGTCTGTCACGTCTCAAGTCACTCCTGCCGCTGTGTTGAGCATAGACTAAAAGGAAATAAGGATGCCCAGTTATCACCACCAACAACTACAATAACAACAAACAGTTATTCCCATTATGTCAGGCTCAATGCATCTGTTCTAGATTAAATCCACCACCACCCTAGCCTCAGGAAACTGAGGCTAAGTCAAAGCCCCAAAGCCACACAGATATTCATCTCCCCCAGTCTTCTCTCCTATCCCCAACTATCCCCTCCCAGTTCCTCTAACTCCATATGCCTTTCCAGGCCTCTCAGCTCTTCTCCACAAGCCATTCCAGCTCCTAGAACTCTTTTCCTTCCACCAATAACAGCCATGTGGATTTCAGCCCATCTTCTGAGAGGTGAGTGGTCCTCTTTAGGAATTCCCTCCCGTGATTGCCTCTGACATGACAATCCGGCAACCCAGAAATAGAAGTCCTGGCGACCACCCTGCAACCCACTCACCACACAGCTGGGGAGCACAAAGCCAGGGGCCAGCGCTAACCTCAATTTCCCCAGCAATGGGATTCATACCCAGATGAGCTTCAAGTTCAAATCCTGCTGCCCGATTATCCAAGGGTATTTCATGTTTCTCTAGTGTAGTTTTACTCTAAGTCATATTTTCCTCAAGCATGTTCCTTTAAGTGTACACACATGAAGCTAGGACTATGAGTATGGGCAGATAACATACACAGCCTTGGGCAAGCAGGGCCACAGTGCTAAGAGAACAAGGCTCACGGCAAAAGACGTTATAATGTCAAGGGAGCCCCATGCAGTGAGAATTGCCAATCGCAAGCTCAAGTGCTGCTTGGCTCACCATCAGCTGAGACTGTTGGGATATTCATTGAACCTGGGCTTTGCTGCTCTCATTTGTAACCTGGGGCAAATGAAAGCTTTTCCTGAGCACTGCAGGGTACGAATATGAAGCCCAGCATGCCCCTCCAGGAGATGACATTCATACCTCCGCACCCACCCCATCTCAACCCCAGGACTGCCTTCAAGAAGCAGCCTATAATGTTTAACCACTATGATCTTGGAGGGCCTCCCCCTTTTTTGAGGATTTTTGTTGATTAACCAGAATACCCCTTCTGGCCCCAGTCCTGGGCCTGCAGTTTCATGGCAGTTTCTTGGCTGGGCATTGGTCCCTTCCTCAAGCCCTTCCCTTTCCCTGGCAATGGTTTCCTGGCCTGTCCCTACTGCCCAAGCCTGGCCACACAATCTCTCATTCTCTCCTATCAACTCTCTAGGCTCTATAGCCCTCCTGCCCAGCCAAGACAACCATGCTACCACCAGGAACTAGGGACTAAAGGGGGAGAGGAAAGGGCTTCTCTGGAGGAGGCTCCATACCAATCATACAGGTCAGAATGATGTTGGTCCCATAAGCCAGGCAAACACTCAGCTTCTGGTCTTTTGTGGTATCCTAAGCTGTCAGGCCAGTCAGGACCGAAGTCCAGCCCCAACACTTCACAAACGGCAGACCCAGAGAGGGTTAGAGACTAGCTCAAAGTCACACTGCAGGCGAGGAGGAGCAGGAAATCTGACCCAGACTTTGGACTTACCAGAGAAAAGGGCTAACTTTGAGCTGAACTAGCCCAAGTCTGAGTGCCCTGTCGAAAGTTTCCCTTAAAAGATACCAACACACCGGGTGCTCATGGCTCACACCTGTAATCCTAGCTACTCAGGAGGCTGACATCTGAGGATCGCGGTTCAAAGCCAGCCCAGGCAGGAAAGTCTAATGAGACTCGTATCTCCAATAAACCACCAGAAAGCCGGAAGTGGCACTGTGGCTCAAGTGGTAGAGCACTTGCCTTGAGCTGAAGAGCTGAGGGACAGTGCCCAGGCCCAGGGTTCAAGCCCCATGACTAACAAAAGAAAAAAGAAAGATACCAACATATTTTAGTGACCTCATCCTAGAAGCATGATGCCTGACTAGCCTCTCCCACCAAGAAAGCCATCTGTCCAGGTTCTGTCAGCCGCCACATCAGTGGACTAGGTCTCAGAGCTACATCTCCAGCCTTTGCTTGTCCTTTGCCTACAGTTACTGTGTCAGCAGTCACCAAGCATTTATTTCTAGATGATATCTCAGGGACGAAGGAGAAAGAAGCTGGCATCTACTAAGCCCCAACTTCTGATGTCCACGCCACAGATCATAGACCCCACAGACTGCCATGCTACAGTGGAGCTATACAGCCCCCATCAGTAGGCTGGGAACAGGGAATCTGTAATAGAAACAAATGCCTCCAGGCCTCTGACATTCAGCTATGTTGGGATCTTCTCTGCCCAAAGACCCTCCATTTGGAGCCAGAGATCTCTGTGCCCACAGTTCAGGGGTCCCACCAGTAAGTCCAAGGCCTTGCCAGGTCCCTGCTGGCCTGCTCTGCCTCACCAGTCAAAACATGTCTTCTTCAGGGACAAAACACAGCCCTCTCTGAGCACTCTCTCTGAGCTTCAGGTCTCCAAGCTATTGCTATAGGCCCGGAGGTTCCTAGTGCCTGCAGGGTCTCCAGCCCTGAGAGTGATAGACTTTGCTTGCCCAGCACACATGCTCCTCATAACCCCATCAGCAGGGGGAGGGGAGGAGACATCGAGCCACTCAATCATGCTTAGAATGTTCCAGCACCCATCCTGAGCTCCAGGAGACATGGTCTTCCTCAATCTGAGTCCAGCTGACTCCTGACACCATCCTGTCCACCTGTGATTTTTCCACATCGAGAGGAGAGAAATAATACTCACTCCTCCCCCAGAAAACTGAGCTTGAAATCAGAGCACGAGGGTCTGACCTCTACCACGAACAGCTGTGTGTCCTTGAGTGCTGGCCCCCTCTGGTGGACCAGGCTGCTGGGAAGAAGTCAAAGAAGCATGGAGCCCACACCACAGCACCCTCTTCTACCAGAGCAGGTGTTCCCACCTCTGCCTAGCCCACTGCCATGCTCCCTGGAGGGTTTTGGCACAACTGATACCTTCACAGCTGCGGCCTGGCACAGTACATTGACACTGGCTGATCAGCAAAAGCCCCAGCCAATGAGCCAATCAACAGCAGATGAGTCTTATTCAAGTATGTTGGCTTGAGAATACCTAACACAGCACCAGATACAAAGGGGCTTGGTAAATACTAGTGATGCCTGCACCCCCCTGCCCCAAAAAATCAAAACTGGGACAATCAGACACAGCTTAGTATTCACCTGGTTCACCTTCTTGTCTTGCCAGTGAGGGAGATCCTGAGGCCACAAAGAGAAGAGCTCGCCCCGGGTCACTTGGTGAATTTAGCCCCCACTGGCTCGTTTGCCTAGCCAGAAATCCCCAAAGCTTCCACTGAGGGTGAAGACACTGACATCATAGCCGAGCAGAAGACTCTGAGAAGCCCCAGCCCTGCTGCTGTGCCACTCTCAAGCTGACTGCATTCCTGGCAGCACCCCAACTTTGGCTGAGCCCTGGACAGGGAGAAAGCCAAGGATTGTGGTATGGTACTGCCACCTGCTCAAATCTGGGGGGCAGGGGGGACTGGAGTGGACAGCCCACATCCCTCCTCCAGGTTATTTATAAAGTGTTTCTGCATGAGTCAGTCACCAAGCTGTCCAGCACCTGCGGAATGTTCCTGCAGAAATGCCATAAATGGTCCCAGTTTCTGAGATCCCACTGACCCTTAGCAGCTTGCTCCTTATGGGCAGAAAGAAATAGGACACTGGGACCCTGAGGTCTGTGGGGCTCTCACAATGACTCCCCTACATTAGTGATCTGAGCCCCAAGCAGGAATGTGTGCCCCAGAAGGCTAGTCTGGGGAAACAGAAGGAAGGTCTCAGCCAGCCTCCTTCCTGGCCACAGACCACGGGCCCCTTGTCCCCAATGTCACTTCCTGCCACCTTTTCCAACCCAGACTGACAGACACACCCAAGAAAACAATCCACACCCCACATCCCCAGCACTGTTGTCCGCACCTCCATTCCTGAGTATACAGCTCTCCACCTCCGCCCAGAGACCAGCTATTTATATCTCTCTCCTCTCTCTCTTTGGAAAGGGAGCTCAGGCCTCCAAGCTTCTCTTCCTGCTCCTGGCAGCACTAATTACTTCCTCAGCTGGGTGCCGCCTGCCACCCCAGGCTGAGGCCATCAGGAATCAATGAGCCTGCTGGCCTATGCACCTTCCCAGGGAGGCTGGGCCCAAAGTCCCTGTACCTCGGGTCTGCTCCTGGGAGCCTGATCCCCCCCCCCTTCCATGCCCAAGACACCCCTCTGTGAGCCTGAGCTGAGCAACTTTGGGCCCTCCCTCACAGGAGCATGAGGAGTCATTGGCTTGCACAGTTAACCTGCTGTGTGCCTGGCAAGGGGCTCAGCTGTGAGGAGAGAAGTAGAAAGGACAGGGAGACAAATAAGCCTGTCCGCCCTCAAGTAAGGCAAACACATAAACAACTCATTTATGCAATGAAGAAGAATGAAGTAAGTGCTAAATTAAGGTACAAGCTGGGCACGGAGCCTGAAGGCCCGCAATTCTTCCCTACTTCTTTATTTCTTATTATAAAAGCAATCCTATTCATTCTTTAAAGAATTAGTATATGCACATGAAAGGAAAATTACATTTGTGTGATACATTTGCTATCCAACTGCTCAAAGACGCAGTCTGAAGGTACAGACCCTCAAACCCAGTTCTATCTGGGACAGTCTTTGGAACAAATGAAATTCATTAGAAATAGCTAGAAAGATTTCAAAGCAACATGATATGGATAGGGTGATATATCTGTGAGGAAAAAAAAAAATTAGAATGCCTTCTCAATATCCAGAAACACACAATATCCACACAATATCCAGATACACACTACAAGGTTAAGCTCTGATCAGCCTCAGGGAAGGAAGCTTTTTTTTGGCCTAGAAATTTCTTTAGATGAATGTTACAATAATGCGTTTATATATAATCTTGGGCCTCTAAAACTTACTTTAAACTTTTTTTTTTTTTTGCAGTGCTGGAAATCAAATCCAGGGCCTTGTGTGAGCTAGGCAAGCACTCTACTACTGAGTTACAGCCCCAGACCTTGGTTTTTGCAGGGTATTTATAGCCCAGGCTGGCCTCAAACATGCAATCTTCCTGCTTCTACCTTCCTAGCACTGGGACTGCAGGTATTTGCCACTGCACCCAGATAAAATTAAGATTTTTAAATATTTGTTCAATAAATAATTTCCAAGTTTTCTATGGCGTCATATTATCTTTGCACTCAGAATACTAAAATATGAAGGGTAAAGAGAGCTTCAGCTGTGTGGCAAAGTTTGGAGGAGCCCCAAAAAGTGAATCATAAAATTGTTAGCAGTTGCTTTCTTTGATTTGTGCTCAGAAGAATTGAAAGTAGGTACTCAGACCTTCTTTCACAAATACAAAGCACTACCCAAGTTTTGCAATTTATGAAGCACAGTCTATGAAAGTTATTATTTCACTTGGGGGTTACCAAAATCCCATAAGGCAAAGGTCATAACTTCTTGTATTACAGAGATTAGAGTTCCATCAATAGATCTGCATCTACCACGTAATAAATGCTTTGTTCTGAAATCTACTGGAAGGGGGTTTCTTTGAGATCTTGGCCTTATCAGAGGTCTGATAAGATTGCCTCACAGTTTAGTATGCTGTAATCTGTCAGCCATCTTCCCACCCTTCCTTATAGAACTGTAACCTGGTGAAATGTGCCAGTTATTCACTTTGAGGACATCTTGGAATCCAGAAGAACCCAACCACCTCCCAGGAGTCAATGTTTTTAGAACAAGGCCCCACCTGGGCAATCTTGAGACGCTTAACTATTTGATCACCTGATGCAATTCTACCAACTCTGAACCTGCACGGGCATATTTTAACTACTTTTACCTTCTCACCCCTGCCCCTAATTCTCCTCACTTAACCAAAGGTCAATGTACGTGCCCTTCCAGTGGCTGCCACATGCAGTAAGTTTTCTCTTCCCATAACCAGTTTCTACTTTTTTGGGGGAGACGAAAACAATATAGGAGTGAGTTGCTTGGCTTGAGATTTAAAAGTCTTGGGGTTTGGGCCTGAGGTCTGAAAACCTAGTTTCACCAGATCCCTGGCAATAGGCAGCAGTAGTTGAAGAGGCAACTTTAAAACTTTTTTTGCTGAGCTCAGAAATTAACTGAAAGCAAAATAAAACCTGGGCCCCTGTCCCCTCCCCCCCCACTCACATATTCCATCTGTGCCCTTTAATATAACGTACCACACAAAGGCACAAAATATAGAACACTTATTTCCCTGAAAATTAAGACCTGTCTGGGCTCCAACCAGCTATGTAGAATGAACAACCCCTCCCACAGAAAGGTCTCTCCAGAGAGAGCAATAAAGACCAAACAACAAAAACAAAAACCCACCCATCCTCAGACCCACGTGTGTCTTCTAAATGGGACTTTAATTCTCTCTTAAAATTTCCAAGTTCTGTGCTAGTCAGTGGGTGTCAACAAAACCAAAATTTGCACCCTAAGTGGGTAAAGGGCCAGTGGTTCTTCATCTGGCAAATTTTACTTCTGTGCAGAAGAGTGTGCCATCCGCCAAAAAATCTGGCAAGCAAGGAGGCTGCTTCCTATTTATCCCTGGTGCAGCAGACCCTGCCCCTCTGCTCAGATTGGCCAAGGTAAGATTTACAATCTGTTCATGATTGGCTAATTTGAGGAGTGTAAATGTATTTGCATAAAGTGACCTTTAAAATACTTTGAGATTTGAGGAAACCCTGCTGCATTGTTGGGGGGAGGGGCGGAGGGGGGTAAACATGTTCAGCCACTTTGGAAAGCAGTATGGAGGTTCCTCAAAAGACTCCACATAGAGCTCCCCTATGACCCAGCAATCCCACTTTGGGGCATTTACCCAAATGATCACAAATAAGGCTATACTAAAGCTACCAGCACAACTATGTTTATCACAGCATTATTTACCATAGCTAAGATGTCCCTCAGTAGATGAATGGTCAAGAAATGTGGTATATTTATACAATGGAATTCTATGCCTCCATCAGAAAGAATGACATCGCCCCATTTGTTAGGAAATGGAAAGACTTGGAAAAATATATATTAAGTGAAGTAAGCCAGGCCCAAAGAAACATAGGTCCCATGGTTTCCCTTATTTGCAATAACTAATATAATTCTAGGACAAGCAGAAAAGGTCAAAAGTTATGTACATATGACCATATAAGATAAGTGAAATGAACCCCAAGATGACACGTGTTTTTTTCTTTCTTGCTATTGTTTTTAACATATTTAAAATGTACTATGTGATTTTTTTTTTTGTTTCTCTTGTATGTTCTTCCCCCACAGTATAACCCCTGTTTTCACTGTATTTGATGTCAGTGCCCTGCATCTTGTGTATACATTTTTTCTAATTTGGGGAAGGGAAGAGAAATAACAAAATGTTGAAATAAGGATATACATTGACCCATTGTAACAATGAGATGTACAAGATACTATGTCCAAAATGAACTTTACAACTTGGTAGGGGAGGGAGGAGTTGGGGATGTGGGGAGGGAAGGGATGGTAGGGGAAAAACAAAGGAGGAGGTAACAGTAACAATATTCAATAGGAAATGTACTCATTACCTTACTCATGTAACTGTAACCCCTCTGTGCAGTATTTTTACAATAAAAAACATATAAAAAAGACTTTGAGATTTGAGTAAGAGCAATTACTAACACCTTCTGCTCCTTTCTTGAACAATCTGAGGTGTGTCTTAATTACTCACACCTTCAGCTACTTTGATGCTGATATTGTCTAAGACTAGGATAATCAACAACAGCCAAGCCATCAGGCCAAAGCAGAAACTTGGAAGAAAAATAACTGTCACAAGATTGACAGAAAGGAGACAACCTTTCTCTTGCATATACATCTGTCATCCCAGCTACATGAGAGTCTGAGATCAGGAGTATTGTAGTTCCACTACAGCCTGGAAAGAAAAGTTTGTGAGACTCCACTTAATGGAAAGAAGCTGGGCATAATGGCATGGCCCTATCATCCCATCCATGACCAGAAGCTAAGATAAGATCACTGCCTAGACACATTCCCAGGCAGAAAATAAAACTATCTCACATAACCAGTACAAAAGAGGCAGTAAAGCACCTTAATAGCATGCACAAGGTTTAATCTCAACACACGAGAGAGAGAGAGAGAGAGAGAGAGACAGAGACAGAGACAGAGACAGAGACAGAGACAGAGACAGAGACAGAGAGAGAGAGAGAGAGAGACCTTGCCCTGATACCCTCCCATGTGCCTCCCCACCCCCATCCTCACTTCCTATAGCTGAAGTTTCCAAAGGAAAAAGTGTAGTCCAAGGGCCCCTCTCCTACCCTGTTTCCCCCTACTCCTGCATCTTTCCTTTGTACAAATCAGCAGATCTTCCTTTCTTCTGCACAGGATCTGATTCCACCCCTGGCCAGAGCCCAGAAACTGTCAGGCCACCTGGCTGAGAAGAAGGCAAGGTGGGTCTTACCTGCCAGCTGCCACTGTCCTGTTCCTGGAGTTGGCCCCCTGCCTGAGTAACAAGTTCAGACATTCCAGGAGATGACAAGGCTTGGCACAGGCAACATGACCTTTCCTCCAGGTGCAGGGGCAAGAGGGCTGAGAAGACATCTCTCATGCCCTTTACCTGGTAGGGGCCTTTGCTGCACAGCAAGGAAGACCCAAACAAGGCCCATTGGAAGACTGGATGTTAGTCAGACCCCACCCCTCTTCTTTGTAGTTCCCATATTCATATGATCTTGCTATCACCTTAACCACTTTCCCCCAGGTTCTGCTGCAGTGGGTCTGCAGCTAGAACAGCACCCTGGGAGAATTCTGGGGCAGGTGGTTCCCACTACAAGAACCACTTCTATTGGCCTTGGTGCTATCAGCCGAGCCTCTCGCTCCTTCCTCATCCCACACTGTAGCTGAGGAGGGGAGGGTATGATGAACTCACTCACCTAGGAGATAAGAGGCTGGGAAGACAGAAGCCAAACTCCCCAGGGTCCAAGACATGCTGTCCTTCCCCTGGAAGCATTCACCAATCTTCCAATCACCCAAAGAACTGATGAGTGTAGACCAGGTATGATGTCAGAGGTAAGCATGGGACCTAGGGCACACAGGACCCAGGAATAATCCTTGGAAGAGCCTTCATTGGCAACTTATCTTTTCAAATCCTCGCTTAATTTAGACACTAATATTATCCCCATTTGATTGATAAGGAAACTGAAGCCAGGAGGTTAGGTCAGTGTCCCAAACTCTCCCTGCTGGTAAATGGTAGAAGCAGATTCCCAAATCCACCTATTCTCTACTTTCTCCTTCCTCCTCCTCCTTTTAAAATGCCTCCCCTTTCTGCTGACTCATTTCCTTTCCTTAGCCACGAAGTCAGTCTGTAGTAGTGTACCTCTGCTGCCAGGTGGTGAGCTGATGTCACCCTGTTACCAGCAACCTCTTAGGGGCCATAAGTACTTACAGTATGCTTTGGGCTGTAAGTCACAGAAGGCCCAACTAGAGAGCGCTCATGTACGAAGAACATTTTGTATTTCATATAAGAATTCTGGAAGTCGACATCCATGTCACACTAAGTCAGCAACTCTACAAAATCAGGCCTAAGTCACCATTCTCTTGGTTGTACCAAGCATGGTCATAAGAGGCCTGTATGGGGCCAGGTATGGTGACATATGCCTATAATCCTACCTATTCGGGAAGTAGAGGTAAAAAGATTTGGGTTTCAGGCTAGCCCAAGCAAAATTATTTTTAGACCCCATCTCAAAAACAAATTAAAAAATAAAGAACTGGAAGGGTAACTCAAGCTGTAGAGTCTAGCAAGCACAAGGCCACAGAATAACATCCAAAGACAAAAGGAGATCTTGTGTTCCCTACGAGCCATTAAAATGTTCCCATTGTGCTCCCATCCCCAGGTACTCTTCTCCTAATGTCTTACCAGCCAAGTGATAGGCCACTAAATACCTCTCACATACCCAGACCTCACACCAACACTCACAAGACTGGAACTACTGGAACCAAAAGAAAGAGCCACTGGTTTGGTCTAATGGATATTTGACAACTGGAACTGGAAAAGGGGCATGAAACCTCTAGACGCCCAGTAGCAGAACACAGCCTGACTCGGGCTGCAAGAAAGTAGGCTGTGAGAGGGCAGCCATGGGGTCTTATATTAGCCAGCTGTGAACAGGCAGCTATAGAAGACAGGCTGACTCTGAACAGTCAGCCATAGACTCCAATACAGGCTAACTGTGAAAAGACGACCATGGGATTTGATACAGGCTGACTATGAATGGAAAGCCATGGACTCTGATACAGGCTGACTGTGAACAGGCAGCCATAGGATTTCATACAGGCTGACTGAATCAATAGCATGGGATCCGATCTGATGCTAGCTAGCTGTGGGATATGAAATAGGATGAGTGTGGATGGACAGCTTAGGCTCTGAGGCAGGGCCCTCTCGATCTAGGCATGTGCCAGATGCTTAGTAAGACACTCCAGGTGGTCTTGAACTACACCGATCATTCAGGAATGGTGTGAAACATGCTTCCTGCCCCAAGGTGATAGCACTTCCAGTTATCTTGCAGCATGTTGTTAAGATATGTATTTTCTTTGATATGATTGGTATATTTGTCCACAAATAGACATATAAGTCATATTAGCTAGAAGCTGTGTCAAGCTCTGAGAATAATAATGGTAAGCCTCTTAACCAATATTTCTCCTGGCTGCTCACTCTGCTGATAAGCCCTCTGCTAAGCAGCGGAGCTGGTGGAAGTGAAACTATGTAAAAAGCCACACTTGGCCTCATGACTTCATGGTAGAGAGTGAGCTGCTGGGGTTGTACAGCTCCACCACTGTGTTGTGCTGTGACAAGGTAGGTTCATCTCCATGCCTCAGTTTCCTTGTTTGTAAAATGGAGGTCATAGTAGCTTTGGTATTCTAGCTGACCTTGGATTCAAATCCCAACTCTGGCACAACTAATCTTAGGAAAGTCTCTGCCTTCTTGGGCCTGCATTTCCTCATCTATAAAATGGGTATAATTAAGTCAATCTTATCAGGACATTGAGAAGATTAAACGAGAACACGTTTTCATGATACAGCATCACCAATCAAGAAAGCACCTGGTATACACTCTGTGAAAATGTCACAGTAAAACCCCCCATGCACAATAAAGCATACTAATTTTTAAATCTTAATTAAAAGAGAAAGAGAAAAATCCTAGGACCTAGCATGGTAGCTTATGTCTGTAATCCCAGCTAGGCAAAGATAGGCAGATCATGGTTCAAGGCCAGCCCAGACTAAAAATTATTGAGACCCTATATCAACAAACACATAAGAGCAGACTGGAGGCTCATAATAGATAAAGATTGGTCCAAAAACCTAAGGATGTTTGGTTGACAACTACTTCAGGTGTCTGAGGGGCTGCCATGTGGAACAGATAGTGTATCCCTTGGCATGACTGCTGAGCGCAGGACCAGAGCCACAAGGAGCATGCCTAAATGCTCACTCCAACCTCCACTGCAGACTTCACTCCTACCTCTGAGGCTCCAGAGTCTCTGGTGATGCAGCAGGGCCCATAATAGAAATGGCGCACATAAAGCACTGCTTTGAGCTTTGGGGAGGGCTCAGGGGAGTTAGCCTTACCCTTGGAGGTGCCCAGAGAGAGAGAGAGAGAGAGAGAGAGAGAGAGAATATCACACAGAGCAAGTGCTAATGAATTCTGCTCCTAAATTGGGAAGTGCAATATGCCAGCAGCAGGGAAGAGAAACATCATTTTGTGTGATCTCCAAACAGGCCAGAATGAGACAGTGGGTCCTGGTCTACCTCTCCAACAAGCCCCATGGAGCCAAGGCCTAGGGGGTAATTTTGGGGAGATCAGACACCCAAGGTCAGGACCCAATTATAGGGGCCACTGCTCATCTTGAAGCCTTTGTGAGTGGCAGGCACTAGGGGTGCCTGTGGGGCACACTGTGGGGTACACTGTGGGGTCCCCAAGAAAAGCACAGTCTGATCCAAAGCACCTGAAGTCCCCAGCCCAGCACACCCTACAAGCACCTTTTTTTATTTTCAGTGCCCATCTTGGGGCTTGAACTCAGGACCTGGGCACTGTCCCTTTTTCAAAAGCTCAAGTCTAGCACTCTCCCACTTTGAGCCACAACTCTACTTGAGGTTTTCTGGTGGTTAATTAAAAGTAAGAGTCTCACGGACTTTTCTGCCTGGGCTGGCTTCGAGCCCTTATCTTCATATCTCATCATCCTGAGTAACTAGGATTACTGGCATGAGTCACCAGTGCCCAGCTTACAGGCCCCTTCTTCCCTGAGCTCCTACATGCTCAAAGCCTGCTGGGCTCCAGTGGTGGACCCTTGGCAATGGACTGAAACCAGCCATTTCTTAGGACCCAGTTCCGCAGATGCTCCATGAGCCTGAAGCAAACTAGAACATGGAGAATCTGAGAGCTGGGCAGCATGAAAACCAGGCCAGAGCCTGCCTGTGGCAGCAGGTAAGCAAGTCCAGGACCAGTGCAGGGTCACCCCTCCAGGCATTTTCCACTAGCCTCCTCCCTCCAGCAGCAAAGCCCTGCTGAACACACTAAACTGCTTAAGCGCCATCCTGCATCCTTGGGTCATTTAGGAATGGAGAGGAGGCCTCCCTGGGGAGAAGCCAACAAATGAGGGTGGTTTGTGGAGGGGAGGAGGGATTGCATGATTAATTGTTAAAAGAAGAGCTGTGATTGCATTTTGGCAAGCTAATAATTTAGTACCCATTCAAACCGTTGTTTTTAATTATTTACACAGTGTGTATTTAGTGAGGATGAGGAGAAAGTGATTTTTCTCATATAAAACTTGAACACCTTTCTTTAGGTTCAAAAGAATGGATTTATGACGTGCATTTATTATAGGTAATTTTCTAAGCCAGACAACTGCGTGGGAAGTCCAGGCACCATTGAAAATTTAGATGCTAAATAAATCACTTGTTCCGGTAAACAGTGCTGGGATGGCATTAATCAGTTTCTCCAGCTCAGCTGACTGAGCTGTGCATGGCTGTGACCTGCAGAGTGTGGGCTACAGAACATAGCCAGCAGGTACTTTAAAAAAAAAACTCCACAGTGATGAGAGGGATTTGTTTTCCTTTGTTATTTCCCACCTGCACGTGCTGGCTTCATCCTCAGCCAAGCCAATCAGCACAGGCCATGGATCAGCAAACTTTTTCTACAGAGCCAGATTGCAAATACTTTAAGCTTTGTGGGCTAAGAGGCAAAATGGAACAACTGCTGTTGAGGAAGGCTATGTGGTCTTTTACTTTACATTTTTGCATTTTAAAATACGAAAACTATCTTTTCCTCTCAAACCGCCCAAGACCAGGTGGTGACTGGATTTGGGCTCTGGTGGGCCAAGTTGAGATTCAGTCAGGCAGCTATTGAAGAAGCATGGAAACCCACCTGAGTGCCTGAACTACAGACATGTCACTTCTTTCTGTGATGCTTTGGTGCCTTTATTGGGAAAAATTCCTAGCTATTAACCATATGAAATCAAATAATGCTACCTAATGTTGGCAGAACACATCTCCATCTGAATTCATGATGCCACCACAACCGAGCCAGAACCCCCAGAGTTAGTCTTAGCCCTACCCTGGCCTCAGTTTCTACCAGCAAGTCTGATGGTCCTCATCCAAACTAAATTTTCCAGCCAATACCTGGACTCAGATACTTGCACACCGGTGCTCACAGCCACATTCTTCTCAATAGACAAAGGTAGAGACAACCCAAGTGTCCATCAAATGTTGGGGGAAAATGTGGCCTATCCACAGAATGGAATATTATTCAGCCTTTTAACTGATGCAGGGTAGAAGAATGATAGAAAGGGTGACATAGATAAAGATGGATCATAATCATAAACTGACACGTTGAATTGAAACCTCTTTGTACAATTACCTATAGATGATAAAATAAATAATTACAAAAAAAGTATGTCAATGGTACATACTTCACTGTCAGTCATCCATCTCTGCAGAACCAACTCCTTGATGTCATAAACCTTCAACTCTCTGCTCAGATGGCTCTTCCCTTCCAATCCACATGAAGCCAGCTGAGTCTCATCAGTACCTCTTTTTTTATTCAGAGCACAGAGTACTAGAAATGTCTGATTTCTTCACTCATGATTGCATATCCTCCAACCATCCCCCCCACACACACACACACGCTCATAAGATAGTTCATAATAGTAGCGAGGGACCAGTGGCTCACCTAGCTATTCAGGTATCTGAGATCTGAGGATCATGGTTCAAAGCCAGCCCAGGCAGAAAAATTGGTGAGATTCTTATCTCCAATTAATGACCAAAAGCCAGAAGTAAAGCTGTGGTTTCAAAGTAATAGAGCCCTAGCCTTGAACAAAAAAAGGTCAAGATAGCACCCAGGCCCTAAATTCAAGCCCTAGGACCAGCACACACACATAATAGTTCTATAATAGTGCTTGGCACAATGCCTGGCACATAGTAAGCACTAAAAAAATAGCTATTATCATTATTAATGCATGTTCATTATTCATTGACATCTGCAGGGATAGCACTATAATTACTCTTACTTAAATATTACACTTAATGATAATGAATGTCAGGCCCAACACTGGATCCCTTGATCTCAGGTCAAATGCCCCCTCATCCTCAGCCACAGTCTTCCCTCTCCCTCTCCACACCCAGGGCCCAGTGAGCAAGGGCAGGCAGGAGGAGATACTGTGGAGAGGATGAGAAAGGCTCTATCAAACCCACTGTGTGCCTTTGGAGCCTTCAGGGCTCAGCCTGTCTATTAGCCTTGAAATGTACTCTCCTTGCTCTGCATAACTTTCCCAGCCAAAGCACGGCAGGACCCTAAGCTGCTGGGCCCAGGGGTCCATGACCCAGAGGTTATGAGCCTTTCTAAACCCTACTCCTAAGGCCTGAGTGTTCAAAGAACATTTTACTTCAGGCTGGGCTGACTCCTCCCACCAGCTCTCAGGCATGCATTCTGAAATATAACTGAAGCCCATGATTGGACAGTGCAGGCAAACCTGTGTCTGTGTCTCCACTAGGGCAGGTGGCAGGGAGGTGACTCTATCTGAGCTCCTGGACCTCAGATGGGCATAACTGGATCAGCTGAGGGCTCAAGTGTCCACTCTGAGTGCAGAGCTACCCACTTGACTCTCCTTGCTATGTGGCCTCGATTGGTCGTTTCATTCCATCCCACCCACTCCATCTTCCTCTAAAGACGGCCACATCCCGCACACACTGTTCCTGTCCTTGGTAAATGTTGTGAAGCTTGAAGCACAGAAAGTCATGTGACCTGCATCCCCCTCCACCACCTCCATTGCTTTCATCCCCTTCCTCAGCCTCTCTGCCCAGAATAACCATCCCTGGGCTGCCACTTTCAGGAGTCTCTGTTTTGATCATGAGGCGGTGGAGAACTGGAGCTATGGGGATAGATAGGCCCCTGCCCTCTCTGGCTGCCTGGGAGCCTGAGCCAAGCCCCTTAAGCCCTCTAAGCCCCATGGTATGCACCAGACTCTACAGAGTCAAAAACAGACAGGAGGGGCGCCACATAGGTCCGTAATGACTACTCTATATCCAGCTCCCTTCTCCATACCCTGCCTGTACTGTCTCATTTACAACTCCCAGTGACCCTGTGAGAGGCAGGCTATTATTATCTCCATTTTGCAGATGAACTAACAAATAAGACAGAAAGGTCAAGCAACTTGTCCAACATTCACACCATTAAATAAGTGTCAGAATCGGCTTTGGATCCAGGCAATGTGAGTCTCATGACTCACTCCTCCCCCTGGGGTAAGCAGAGCATGATCTACCTAATCACCCTCACACTCAGGAAGGGACTAAGACCTGCAGGAGAGGAGGCAGAGACTCTGGGCAGCGGCCCAGGTCCCCAGGTCTCTGGGTCTTAGTTCTCTGATCAGCTCTGCCAGACAAAGCATCTATCAGATGAAAGGTCAGGCGGGCCCCACTTATAAGGTCCTGCCAATGGATGTGGGAGCCACTTATAAGGACATCATGACAGATGAAGGACAAGGTGCCAGCTTCTCCCTCCTCTTATGCTAGGGGCATGGTGCTGTGCCTCCAGCAAGGGACCCTCCAAGGGGAACCAGGTGTTATGGGTTCATACCTCTACTCTTTTCATTCCTTCAGCCCTGCCCCAGCCTGTTCCTTCCATTTTGTCTCCTCCTCTGACCACTGGAAGTCTATCTGAATGCTGAGTCCCTCCCCCACCAAAGCCAGGAAGGAACTGAGGTAGACATTTGCATTCCCATCTTCTCCCCTCCCTTTGCCCATTTGGCAATGGAGGATACCGAGACTCAAGCACAGAATGGAGACTAGCACAGAAGGCCACTGCTACAAAGACTTTAGAATCATCTTATCCATGTTGTCAACAAGGAGAAGTGCTGTCCTTTTGGGGGGAGTTGGAAGAGAGTAATGTTTGCCTAGGTACGGATGGTCACAATGCCAAAGGATGCTACTGACATTTGATAGACAGGGTGTAGAGATGCCAAATGTTCTTACATGGTATAGAACTGTTCTGCACAGTGAAGAACAGGCCACCCAAAAGGCCAGTGATGCCACCATCAGCACCACCATTTTCTGTAGATAAGAAACTAAACGAGGACATCATTTTCCAATGAGGAAAAATAACTGGATCAAGGTCATTGTCAGAAACGGCTATTTGCCTACTAATTTCTCTTTCCTTTAAAACACACACAAAAAAGAGCCCTACAAACACCCCCAACTGAGAGATTCCATTTCCCCCACTTTCCTGGCAGCTCTGGGTGAGCAATATACACAGTCTGGTCCATGAGATTGCACAGGTGTGTCCTGCAGCACTGCCAAATCTCCCTCAGTGGGAGAGCCGTGGCCTTTCCCTGGTCTTCCTCCTCCCCCTGCTGCCTGAATCGCAGGTGCGGCGTGGGCAGCATCTTGGACGATGAGACAATGCACCAACACTGAGGAGCAGCAGGATGGATGGCAGGCATCCCAGGCCCCCAGGAAGTGGAGCCCCAGGCCTCCTACCTTGAAGTGTCTGCTACATGAGAAATCAACTGTCTGCTTGCAGCTGGTGCTGTTTAGAGGATGTGTCTAATATTTACAACTACATTGATATAGTCTTGTAATTGGTTTGGATTAATATTCATCAAATATTTGCGGGCGAAGCCATGCTATGAGGATTTTCACAGGCATATTTTAGGAGATAATCTTAGGAGGTCTCATCTTTTATCCCAGATTGAAAGTAAGCTGAAGACCCAAAGGGCCTCTGAGGGGAAGTAATTTTCTCATCCAGGATAAAGGAGAAGCAGGTGGCCATGCCAACACTGAGTTCAACAGTGCCCCCTGCCCTCCTCCTGCTCCTTGAGTGTCATGGCTTCTAGGCATGGCAAGAAGACATTGGGACCAAAACAGTGACTGGAAGAGGGGTGGTGTTCATCTGTATGCCTAAGTCAGAGAAGTCATTGGCCAGGATGGGCCCATTTGTAATGAAAATCAGCAAGGAAGGCAGCAGAGACTCCTTCATCAGTGGAGGCCAAGGTCACTCTCTTGGAGGTGTAAGGTCACAGTCCCTCATTCTGTAAACTGGCCACAGTTAGATAAGGTGATTCCATTCTAGTTCTCAACTGAGAATATGAAAGGACAGTGTGCAAAAAAAAAATGTGGAGAGAAAACAAATCTCATTATTTTGAAAATACTAAAGGTGCTAAACTACTGAGGAATCACTGGGCTAAAGGTGGCTCATACCTGAAATACCAGCTACTCAGATGGTAGAAACGGAAGATCATGGCTTGAGACCACCTACACAAAAAGGTAATAAAACCTTGTGTCAATCAATAAGCCAAGCATGGTGGTACACACCTCATCCTATCTGCTTAGAAAGACATAGGTAGCAGGATCCAGTCTGAGACCAACCCTAGGCCAAAAGATAAAGTAAGACCCTACTTGAAAAATAGCTAAAGAAATAAAAAGCAAAGGAGTGGCTCAAGTGGTAGAATTCCTGTCTAGCAAGAAGGAGGCCTGAGTTCAATCCTCAGTCATACACACACACACACACACACACACACACACACTCTCTCTCTCTCTCTCTCTCTCTCTCTCTCTCTCTCATACACACACACACCTGTGCGCGCACACACACACACACACACACACACACACACACACATAAAATCTGAAAAGATAAGCTCAGCCTACAAAAGCTGGTTTTGGTCTCAGGCACATTTGATGATATTTGTTGATGTGGAAGACACAAATACTGGAGCAGGGCTGTTCTGTGGGTCCTTTTGAGGTAGAAGAGAAAGACATAAAAATCTAAAGCTGGTTAGAGGTATGAATTCCATAAACCCAGGCCCAGCATGAACTGAAATACACTCCTGGATGGATGCCAAGAACACAAGGAATTAACTTGGAACAAATCAGCCCATGAATAAAAGCAAATAAAAATATTCACTGGATTTTGATTCCTAGGTTTCAAGTTGTTATTCTGAAAGTCATAATAAAATGTAAAGAAGCAATTAGACAACAGAAAAAGACCCATAGGTACATGAACTATTGGAATCATCAGATTATAAACTCAAAGAACTATGCTTACTGTGTCCAAAGAAATATAAATTGAAGTTTTGAAAATATGTCAGGGGCGTGGCATAGATGGTTTACACCTGTTATCCTAGCTACTCAAGAGGCTGAGATCTGAGGATCACAGTTCAAAGCCAGCCCAGGCAGAAAATCTCCATGAGACTCTTATCTCCAATTAACTACTCAAAAACCGGAAATGGTACTGTAGTTCAAGTGGTAAAGTACTAGCCTTGAGCACAGAGAGGCTCAGAGACATCCAGTCCCTGAGTTCAAGCCCTGCAACTGACAAAAAAGTATGTCAAGGAATTGGAAACTATAAAAAGTTACATAAATTGGGGGGGGGGAGGGAAGGGATGGTAGGGGAAAAACAAAGAGGAGGTAATAATGCTCAACAGGAAATGTACTCATTACCTTACTCATGTAACTGTAACCCCTCTGTACAGTATTTTTACAATAAAAATATATATGAAAAAAGTTATATAATCTTTAAAAGAACAAAATAGAAATCTAGCTCAGAAAAAATACATATACACATAATTACATATATACACATATATATGTGAATTAGTGAATGGAAGCTAGTTCTAAAGACACTCTCCAGAATGTAGCACAGAGATATTAAAGATGGAAAAAAACAAAATTGAGAATTAAAGCCATAGACTAATGACCTATTAGACTCTAAATATAAACTAAGAAGAAAAGAAAAAAGTATGTGGCAAAATATTCCTCACCTGAAATTATTCTCTGGGTTCTTTTGATAATAATGAGGTGTTTTGCCCTTAAGTATGTAGACTACTACAGCCATCGTACATGAGCTCTAACTTCTTCTTAAGAGATAGCCTCCCTCTGTTTGGAGTTGGCGCCCCACTTCTAGCTTTCTGCAATGAAATTCTCTCAAAATGCCCCAAACTTCTAAGCTCCTGCTCCTCTTCCCCATAGGCACATCAGCTCACAGGTTCTCAAACAGAGCATAACCCTACGTTCCTTTGTGTGGAATGTCCTCATCAGCACGCCTCAGCTACTACTGGAAGGGACTGGACTTCATGCAAGATAGCGCAACAACTGAATAGAGGAGGGGAAAGTCTGAAAGGAGCTTTTGAGCAAGGCTAACAATACTCAATGGTAGAAGCTGAGATTGTAGGTGAGCTTGGATTACTTGATGTAGTTTGCAAATTTTCAAAAACACATTATTTTATAAGCAAAAAAAAGCATAAAAAGAAAACAATATCTATGGTTGCTCGGACGAATGTTATTAGTTTCCCAGCCATCAGCCAGCCATGTCTTCACACCATTCTCCTCTCTCCCCTCCCCAAAAAATTGTTAAGATTTGTTCATGAATCAAGCACTCAGGAGGTTGAAGCAGGAGAGCTCAAGTTTAAGGCTAGATTGAGCTACATAGCAAGACACAATTTTTCTGTCTCTCTTTCTCTGTCTCTCTGTCTCTCTCTCTCTCTCTGTCTCTTTCTTTCTCTTTCCTTCATACACACGCACACACGGGCTGGGAAGGTGGCTCAGTGGCAGAGCGCTTGTCTTGCATGCCTGAGGCCCTGGGTTCCATTCCTCAGCACCACATAAGCAAAAAGAAAAAAAGCCAGAAGTGGCGCTGTGGCTCAGGTGGTAGAGCACTAGCCTTGAGCTGAAGAGCTGAGGGACAGCGCCCAGGCCCAGAGTTCAGGCCCCACGACTGGACCCAAAAAAAAAAAAAAACCATACACACGCACACACAAAGTTTATTCATGTAGTAGGGGGCTAGAGCATCAGAGGACACTGTCTCTGCCCTGCCCCAAGACTGGGTCTCTGAGTGATGTGACTTGAATCCCCTGCCAGAGATGAGCTCAAGAAGGAGCAGATGACTTGATTTTGTGCAATGAGACCTAACAGAAAAGCAGCTGGGGGGCTGGGAAGGTGGCTCAGTTGTAGAGAGCTTGCCTTGAATGCCTGAGGCCCTGGGTTCGATTCCCAGCACCACATAAGCAAAAAAAAAAAAAAAAAAAAAAAGCCAGGGCTGGGAAGGTGGCTCAGTGGTAGAGCGCTTGCCTTGCATGCTCGAGGCCCTGGGTTCGATTCCTCAGCACCACATAAGCAAAAAGAAAAAAGCCGGAAGTGGCGCTGTGGCTCAAGTGGTAGAGCGCTAGCCTTGAGCTGAAGAGCTGAGGGACAGCGCCCAGGCCCAGAGTTCAGGCTCCACGACCGGACCCAAAAAAAAAAAAAAAAAAAAGCCGGAAGTGGCACTGTGGCTCAAGTGGTAGAGCGCTAGCCCTGAGCTGAAGAGCTGAGAGACAGCGCCCAGGCCCAGAGTTCAGGCCCCACGACCGGACCCAAAAAAAAAAAAAAAAAAAGAAAAGCAGCTGGAGAGACTTCTAGGAAGGAAATGTTTCTTTGTGCTTGAAAAAAGAAAGGTGAGATGATAAATAATATGTGACACATCCATACAATGGTGTTGAAAAAAAAAAAAAAGAAATGAGCTTTCAAGCCACGAAAAGACATAAGAGAGACCTAAACATATATTTTTACATTTAAAAAAAGCCAAGATATGACATTCTGAAAACAACAAAAGCAACACCATGGAAATAGAAAAAAAGACCAGGTTGCCAGGGCTCGGGAAGGCAGATATGAGGAGCTAAAGGACAGTGATGCTACAGAATTCTGTGTGGTACATGTCATTACACATTTGTCCCTACCCACAGGAGGCAAGACGCCGAAAGTGAGCCCTAATGGAAATTAGGATTGGGGGGTGATAATACTGTGTCTACACAGGCTCGACAGTTGTTGCAAACGTGTCTGTGTGTGATTCTGATGTGAGCCACTGGCAGCAGTGGGGGTGTGGGGGAGTAATGCACTTGTTGGGGTGGCAGGCATACAGGAATTTCTTTACTTCCTGTTCAGTTTTGCTGTGGAACTGAAAACCACTCTAAAAAGATATTAATAAAGCCTATTCAAAAACAAAAGTTTTAAAAGATATGAAAAACAACATAACTCCTCTGCTGCGAGTTAAAGAGATCTTGAAAGACAGGCCACAGGGTTCCTTAGTCCGCTGCACCAAGACCAAGAGTTACCTGTGTGTCGGCAGGGTGAGCCCTGCAGTAGACAGTAGCCAGTACAGGCAAATGCAGGCAGACTGGCAGGGAATTTCAAAAGACCAGTAAATCCTGGCATTTGGTGGTTCACACCTGTAATCCTAGCTACTCAGCTGGCTGAAATTTGAGGGTCATGGAAGTGGAGCTCAAGTGGTAGAGTGCTGACCTTGAGCAAAAAAAAAAAGGCTCAGTGACAGTGCCCAGACCCTGAGGACATGCCCCAGGACCAGCACAATACATACATGCATACATACATACATGCATACATATATACATACATACATACATACATACATACATACATACATACATACAACCAGTAAATACCCCAGAAGTTAGTCTGCATTTTCTTTTTTCTTTTTTTTTTTTGGGGGGGGGATCCAGTCATGAGGCCTGAACTCTGGGTCTGGGCACTGTCCCTCAGCTCTTCAGCTCAAGGCTAGCGCTCTACCACTTGAGCCACAGTCCCACTTCCAGCTTTTTTTCTTTTTGCTTATATGGTGCCGAGGAATCAAACCCAGGGCTTCAGGCATGCAAGGCAAGCGCTCTATCACTGAGCCACCTTCCCAGCCCTAGTCTGCATTTTCTTACCACCAAGCAGCAATTTTAACTCTATCAGTGATGAAGTATCCTGAAAACAGTTTTCATTTGTCTAAGTTCTAACTGTGTGCTGTAGTTACTGCTGGGCTTTTGCGTATGCTGGCTTCTAATTAGCACGTTTTCATTACTCAGTCTTCAACAGACACCATATGCTATGAGACAGTTAATTCAAAAAGCTCCTAGTTTGGGATTGAGGGGGGACAGTCTTTGACATATACAGTGTTAGATACAAGTGGCATTTTTTAATTAACAGACTATTTTAGTCATTTTAGGTTTATAGAAAAATAGAATGAGGAGTTTCCTTTATTATTAACATTTTACCTTAGAGCGGTGTGTTTATTAACAATCAATGATCCAATGCTGAGACACTGTGTTAACTAAAAGCTACAGTTCACACAAGGGGCCTCTTCACACTACTTTCTATGAGTTTTGGCAAATGTGTAATGACCTGTATTCACCATGACAGTGTCATGAAGAGTGATTTCATTGCCTTAAAAAAAAAAAAAAAAAAAAAAAAAAACACTGGACCTCACTATTCACCTTTTCCTCTCCCAACCCTGGAAACCTGTCCATAGCTTGGTCTTTTCCAGAATACCTATTCCTATTCCTACAGAATCATACAGTATGTAGTCTTTTTGCTTTGATGTCTTTCACTCACAAATATGTAGTTCAGCTTCGAACACTTTTTTCATGGCTTGTGAGCTCCTCCCTCACCACCACTACCACCACCACCACCACCACCACCACCCCTTCCCGGTCTCAGCTAATGGTTGAACTGGGGCTTGAACTCAGGGACCAAACTTGCTAGGCAGGCAACTCTACTGTTTGAGGCATGCCTTCAAGTTTTTGAGACAGGATCAGCTTGCTGGCTAGATGAACACCTGGCGATGATCCTCCTATTTTTCTCTACATGGCATGGTGGGAATGATAGACTCACACCACCATGCCTAGCTATTTGTTAAGAGGGGGTCTCATCCAAACAGGCCTCAAACCACAATCTTTCTGATCTCAGCATCCCAGGTAACTAGAACTACAGGAGTGAACCATCAGAACCCAGCTGACTGCATTTCTTTTTCTTGCTAAATAACATCCTATCACATTCACGTCCACCATTGATCTCACTTGCTTCCCACTGTGTAAGAGTAAGTTCAGACCATTCCTAGTGACTTTGGGTGTAGTTTGTATCACCAAGCCCTATGGCAGTATATACTCTTGTGGTTAAAGAATAAGTTCAAAAGCTGGCTCATACCTGTAATCCTAGCTACTCAGGAGAATGAAATCTGAGGATCGAGGTATGAAGCCAGCACAGGCACAAAAGTCTGTGAGCCTCTTATCTCCAATTAACTGCCAAAGATCCAGAAATGAAGATATGGCTCAAGTGGCAAAGTGCTAGCCTTAAGCACAAAAGCCAAATGAGAGTTTGGGGCTCTGAATTCAAGTCCTGGTATTATCACAGTTAAAAAAAAAAGTTCAAGTGTAAAAACAAACAAAAAATATGAGTTCCTTCAGTCTTATCACATAGTTGGTGGCAGAAGCCAGGTCTATCCAATCTAGGCCCTCTGTACATGATCCTGACTCCCTGTTGTCATTGCCCGTCCCCACGCTGACTTCTGGCGACAACAGGAGACTGAAGCTGTGAATGCAGAGGTTCTGGCTCATAGACTCACCGCTTCTCCCCACCTCAGTCTCACTTGGTCATCCAGGTGAGCAATGGAGACATTGGACCCCAGTTATTGCCTCTCGGCGCACACTCATTCCTTTCACATTCCACTTGCAATTATTCCATTTGTACATCTTCCCTCCTCTACCCACTTCTGCCATGCTCTTCTGTGTGCTGTGGGTGGGGTCTGGCGCACAGGAGGTACTCAATGACACTTGCAGAACAGATTACAGAGTTGAAACTGGTAACTGGTATTCCTCTTCCTGAGGATCCCACAGAAAGAGCTGAGACCTGAGATACAGACCCCAGAAACTCCAACCTTTTCTCCTTTCCCATGGTTCCATTTCAGAGGAGTTGAAACAGGCCTTTTGGAGGGAGTTGTAGGATGTAGTCCCCACCCTTTCCAGCTCTGCTCCAACTCCAGCCAGCCTCTGGGCTGATGGCTTCCAGGATAGGGGCACTCTGCCCAGCACCTCACCTGGAACCTCCCTAGTTCCCAGACACATCACCTGCTCCCTCTGCTGGTAGAAATGGAAAAGTGCTTGGACATTGTGCCACACTGGAGCCTCTGGAGAGAGGAACTCTGGAAATGCCGTTAGGACCTCCTGAACCTAGGAAGAGGCAGGGTGGGAAAAGGCTGGAGGAGGCACCTGTCTGGCTTGAATTTCCCAAGTGAGGGACCTCCTTCCTTGAGGCTTGTGGGCTTGGCCTCAGCTCTACCTACCAGGTGGTCAAAGCAGAAGCAGCCCTGGACATTTGTCTCTGCTAAGCAAGGCATAGATTGGGGCTCACACCAGGAAGGAAGTCACTACTTTTTTTATTTTTATTAGCATCAATTAGTTATCAGGGCAGAGCAGCATCAATTTTGATATGTTTATATAGTCATACAATGTTCCTTGATCAGACTTGCCCTCTCTGTCAGTCTCTCCCCACCCCCACCCCCCCTTCACCAAGAGAACATGGTCCTCAAAGAAACAGAGGCCTCTAGCAGTCCCACTCAACAGCGGAGTGGTCTCATCCTTAGGACAATGGCTAGCACACACACTTTGCCATAGATCCTCACTGCACCCTTGTGTTAGTCCTGCCAGATAAATGAGGAAACTGAGGCACCAAGTAAATAGTAGAGTCAGAACTTGAATCCAGGCCAGTATGGTTATGATGGTCCCACTCTTTCCCACGCCCCATGCCTCATATATCCATTCTAATCCTACAGCCAAGGACATCCATCTTGCCCAGCTGGTCCTGGGAGACTTAAGAGCCGAGACTGGCCCTCATGTGACTCCACTGGGGTTGCCTGCGGTGGGGAAGGGCCTGGTGGGTGGGAACGGTCCTTATTGCTTGTGATTACTGTAAACTATGTCTGTAAATTCTTAAGACACTCTTCTTGCCCTGGAGAGAGGCTTGAACTTGGTGATACATCGCTGGTGGCCAAGTCCAGAGAACAAGAAAGGAAAGGCACCAACCACCCTACCAGCTGTCTCAGATCACCTGCTCCAGGCCAGCTACTGTGATAGGAGGTGCAAGCTGCCCATGTGGCTTCTGGCCAGCAGACACGTGAGTGGGCTTGGCATCAGACCCTCCCAGTCTCCACACAGCCTTGGGATGACTGAAGCCTTGGACATTTTCATCTTGATCTTAGGAGAGACTCTGAATCAAAACTACCCAGTTAAGCCACTTCTGCACTCCAAACTCACTGACGCAAGGAGATAAAAAGAGTTGGTTAAGTTTGTTGTTTCTTTGGAATCATAGGCCAGCCATTGCTTTGGGTTCCTCCACTGCAGTGGTCACAGAGAATCTGCACTGAAGGGGTTCCAAGACCGGTGAACTCTCCGGAAAGAATGTGAAGAAGTAATATTTACCAGGTGCCGCCACCTGCCAGGCATCAGGCTAAGCATTGATCGCTTAGCAAAACCTCCCCAAATTACAGCACGGGGATACTATTATCATCCCTATTGCACAGGGAAAAAGTGGGGGCCAAGGGTTGCATGACCCACCTAACATCACACCACAGGAGAGTAGCAGAGCAGGGATCTGAATCAAACTCCATTATTCTAGCAGCTATCCAGGGTGCTACACAGTCCCCCTGAAGGGTACAGTGGCCTAAAGACCCACCCCCTCTTCTCCCCCAGCCTCTACCAGTGCCACCCCCCATTTATTCTCCTGTGAAGGGGACTAAGACAGACACGAGGACAGATCCCATCCAGCCCACTGTGCCTGAGCAAGGTGGTCCTCTGCCCCCACACCCTCTCCCTCTCTCTGCAGACAGATGGGCACCTCGCTGCCTATCCAGTTGCTGGACACCTTCCAGGGCCCTTCAGGACATCTCGTCTAGCTCTCCCTTCCATCTTTTCAGAGATAGAAACAGAGGGCCAGAGAGGTGTGTGGCTTATCTAAGGACACAGGGGGCTAAGGAAACGCTGAGGCAGAAGCCCAGGTCTCCAGGCTCTTCTTAGTCTGTACATCCCACCCCTTTTTCCACCATTTCAACTGTCCCAGAGCCCACCCCTCCAGATACCTGAGGTTAGAACCTGAGGCCAAACTTCCCAGCAACCTCCACTGGCCCAGCCCCAGAGAAGCCAAGAGGAAGGGGCTTATCTGCACCTGTGATGTGGTGTCTGGCCCCAGCCTGGCCTCCCTGCCAGGCTGCCTGGATTAATGGACTGTGGCTATCTTATCTTCCTGCACAGCAGCTAGGGAGTCATGGTGGTGGCAGCTAGAGAACATATTCACAAAGATCAACCGGGAGTAGGGATGCAGGGTCCCAAAGGAGGTCCTCCAACCGCCCCCTTGCTCTCCCATCTGAACTGGCCAAGTGCCCAGGACAGTGCCTGGCCCTTACCAGGGGCTCCATAAACTGCAGCTATTGTCCCTGCTGCTGCTGTTCCCTTTTTCCTTTTCTTTTTTTCTTTGGAAACCTTGAGTCGGGTCGACCTGGCTCAATTAGCTAGCCAGCAGATAACTAGAAAGTCACCTTCCCCACCTCCAGCTACTCTAGCTACCCCCACCCCACCCCACCCCAGCCCCCACTCACCACCTCAGGTTCCCTGTCCATAGACATAGTTTGGGACTTAGAAATGGACTTGTTGGCTAAATCTATCGCAACCAAGCTAGAAAGACAACCAACTAATTGGGAAAAAATATTTACCAGCAATATATCAGACAAGGGGTTAACATCCTGTATATACAGGGAACTCAAGAAACTAATCCCTCCCAAACCTAACAAACCAATTACTAAATGGGCAAGGGAACTAAAGAGGGACTTCTCAAATGAAGAAATAAAAATGGCAAAGAAACACATGAGCAAATGTTCATCATCCCTGGTGGTGAAGGAAATGCAAACAAAGACAACCCTGAGATACCACCTTACCCCAGTCAGAATGTCCCACATCCACAAATCAGCCAGCGACAAATGCTGGAGGGGATGTGGAGAAAGAGGAACCCTATTACACTGCTGGTGGGAATGTACACTTATACAACCACTTTGGAAAGCAGTCTGGAGGGTCCTTAGAAAGCTAAAGATTGACCTCCCTTACGACCCAGTCATACCACTTCTAGGCATCTACCCTGAACAACAGGAACCAATATACAAGGACACGTGCACCTCCATGTTTATTGCAGCACTGTTCACAATAGCTAGGATATGGAAACAACCCAGATGCCCCACCACAGATGAATGGATCCAAAAATTGTGGTATCTATACACAATGGAATATTATGCAGCCATTAGAAATGACAAAATAATGGCATTTGCAGGGAAATGGATGGAGCTAGAAGGAATCATGTTGAGCAAGGTAAGCCAAGAGCGAAGAGACAAACAGTACATGGTCTCCCTGATAAGTGGATGATAAATCCAAAATGTTAGGTGATACGACAAAACTAACAGGACTTAAGAAACAAAGAACTCCCACTCATCTGGTCAAACCACTACTAAATATCCCCATGCTGCTGATCACATGTCTGGTGTATAACATGTGAACACCATTATATGTTATAGACTGTGATAGACAATTTGCCCCAGGAAAGTTAGAATGAACTTGTGACTTTAAATGAGCATCATTATTCCACAATACTGTGAAATTCCAGAAATTATGTAATCACTTAATCACAATTAAAAAAAAAAAAAAAAGAACCTCAGGGAAGGGAGGGAGGGAGGGGATGGCAGGGGGAAAACAATGGAGGGGATAACAATGTTCAAGAGGAAGTGTACTCATTACCTCACTCATGTAACTGTAACCCTCTGTATAGTATCTTTACAATAAAAAAAAAAAAAGAAATGGACTTGTTGGTTCATTTGCTTTTTGTGTTATTTTATTGAGTAATCTGAGAGTGGGCGTAGGGGTTCTATGCATACACTGAGCCTCAGTCTCTCCACCTACAAAGAGAATAATAACTTCTATGTTGTCCCCCACATGCGTTGTCTGGATGATCAATGACCAGCATTGACCATTAAGTAGAAAAAAAAGTAAAGGATAGATAAATGAGAGACGAAATAAAGAAAACTAGATGGATTGAAAAAAGGAGATAGTGGGTGAGAGGAAGAACAGAATGGAATGATGAAGGGATGGACGGATGGATAAGTGGACAATGATGAAGAGATGCATGTCAGAATCCTGTTGGGGACCCAGCAGGTCCTTATTTCCACAAAGACATACAGATTGACCCTTTGTGGCCCAAAGAAGCCAGGCTTTCCTCCTCAAACTGCCCCCCTTCTCCCAAAGACATTCCTAGGACCACTCCTTCCCCTTCATGATCCCTTCCCACTGCTCCTTCCCACAGGGCAAAGGGCAACATACTTGCTACTATCAGCCATCCCTCTCAGCCCTGTTTACTCTGGGTCAGCAATTAACAGAGCCTCCTTCCCAGATCAATTAATAGCGGGGGCCTGCTGAGGGCATGGCCAGGTTACCCATTGATAAACAATGGGAAATAGATAGAGGCTACTCCCTAATCAGAATCCACCCTCCATCCTCTCAAAGAAGGCCTAGGTCCTGGTAGGGCACCACATTGAGTACAGAGGGGCTATTGTACAGTAAAGCTGAAGGAAGTAGGTATTTGTGACATTGGTCTGCTTCCCTGGGTAGCTGCTAAGTCAGGCTCAAAGACTGCAGCCTAACAGAGTGACAATCATGGGCCTCAGCAAGGGCTACATCCTATGTGGTCCAGAGCAGGCAACTGAGCAAGTCATCCCCTGCTTTGAAAAACAAAGAAAGATAATGCCAGGCAGAGTATTTCTGCTTCAACAATCTCTGTGGAGCAAGGTATAGAAATGCAGGTCTATCATCCAAGCACTCAGGAGGCTAAAGTAGGAGCATTGTAAGTTCAAGGACAGTGTGGCTATATAGCAAGAAAAAAATAATCTAGAAAAGGGAGTGGAAGTGTGGCTCAAGTAGTAAATAACCATCCTTGAGCAAAAAAAGTCAGGCAAAAGAACAATGTCCTGAGTTCAAGCCCCTGTACCAACACACACACACACACACACACACACACACACACACACACACACACAGTATCTATCACTCTTCGTCCTCACCTGCCCCAAAGGACACCAGAAGCTCTCAGTTGTCCAGTTCTGTGGCCACCAGCCACACACGACTATTTAAATTTACATTTAATTGAGACTAAAGGAAGTGAATATTCTTCAACCATTAAAGAAGAATGCAAGACTGATACCATATGGAGGAACTTTGAAAACATAATGTTAAGAGACAGAATCCAGCTACAAAAGGTCATATTGTGCAGGTAAAGATGTCCCATCAGATGAATTGTCAGAACTGGCAAAGCCATCAAGACAGAATATTTCTGGTGAACAGAGGAAGGGGAGAAGCAACTGCTCTTTTCAGAAGTAGTGAGGCTTGAACTCATGGCCTCATACTTGGTAGAAAAGCACTCTATCACTTGAGTCACATCCCAGACCAGGAAGCAAATATATAATGTGATCAGGGCTTCTTGGGGGGGGGGGTCACAAAAATGTTTTGGAACAAAACAGAAGGGACAGTTGCACAGTATTGTGAACATGCTAAAGACCACTGGATCACTCACTTTGAAATCATTGTTTTATGTGAACTTCACCTCACTAAAACACAATCACATTTAAAACTCAGCTCTACCTGGGACTAGAGACCGCTGAATTAAAAAGCACTGCAGGGAATACTTCCATCACTGCTTGAGAGAGCCTACTGCACAATGCTGCCAGACAAACTTGACCTCCAGCTAATCAAATGATTAGGTGATAAAACCTCTTCACAGACATGATCTCACCCAGCCCTTCACCTGGATGCATTATATTTTCCCTGGAGAAATGGGAAAGTGGAATCTAGATAGGAGAAGTGCAATCCCAGAGTTACACAGTAAGTGGCCATTCAGAGACTTACCATGGAACTTGGGACATCAAGGCCCAGATTCCTTCCTGCCTTCTTCAGGAACAGGCTTGTGCCTAGAACATCATCCGCTGTACCTAGTGTCTGCTCCCCTACCACACTTGCCACTGGTCTGTCTGCTCCCAAAGACCCTACCACCCAATTGAAGCAAGAAAGGATGTGAAAGTGTGTGGTCTGAAAGTAGAGGGTGCTCAGTTCCTGTTTGAAAAAACTGTGGGGTAAAGAACTTATTGCCAAGTGATTTGGAATTCTAACAAAAATTCCAGGAAGCCAGAGGCTGGGTGATGAGGGGAAAGAATGCACCTTTCCCTGACCCTGAGTGCCTTGCCACAGGGCCAGGTCAACAGGGCACCAGCCTCTTGTCTCCAGTAGACCCTGAGCTGTCTTCATAGCCCTCCAAGGTGTACTGGGGAGGGGCCCATGGCAAGCCTTTCTAGCTTTCCTGGCTTTGGCCCACTTTGGATTCATGGGGCAATGCAAAGAGCACAAAAATAAAAGGCATTGAGGGCTTTGGAGAATTGTTCAGGTCCAGTTCCATCATTCACTGCATGAATGACCTGTTAGCCAACCTCTCTGAGCCTCAGTTTCCTCCTCTGTAAACCAGACTGTTCATGCATGTCTCCTGGGATGTTGTAAGGCTGGAACAAGGCCATAGTTAACTCCCAAACACCACATGAAGATGCATTATCCCTGACCAAATGTGACAGTTCACACCTATAATCCCAGGTACACAATCCAAAACCATCAGGCAAAAGCACAAAACTGTATCTGAAAAGACAAACTAAAGCAAAAAGGACTGGGGACATAGCTTAAGTGGTAAAGCACCTGACAGGCAAGCATTAAGCCCTGGAAAAACTCTAAACCCCATCATGAAAAACAGATGTGTTATCAGGACCACAGTGTTGTCAGCTGCTGTCCCCATGAGGATCTCTCCTGAAGCAGGAATTATGGGAAGTACTTAACACTACCATGCCACCCTAGCCCAGCTCACTGAAGATCAAGTATGAAAACCCAAGCAAAGCAAGGGCCAGTGCCTCTTTGCTGCACACAGTATGTGCGATCAGATCAAGTCACATACCTCTGGGGTCATCCCCACTATGTGACCTTATCACCTCTGCCTTCCCAGTTGTACCCAGAGGAGGGTGATGATGACCCCTACCCCACAGAGTCATCTACAGGAGACAAGGGATCACTTAGCCCAGGGCCTGACACACAGGGCCCAGTGACACCATCATCCATCAGAGCCCTAAGCTAGGTCCTAGATAGATAAGAGGTGTGAGCCCAATGAACCAACTCCAGCAGAGGGGACAGGGATGCAGGCAGAGAAGGGCGTTCTAGGTTATATCAAGCTTTCAGAAGGGAAAGGTCTTCATTTCTGCAGGAAGGAGGCCAATCAGCAAGGCACTGAAGCTGTAATCAGCAGGAAGGAGACCATAGATACAACCCCTCCAAATCAGCCTCTCCAAGACCCATATTTCTCATCCTGGTCTCTAGTCTGCTGCATCCAAATCCCTGAGAACTTGGAATACACACACACACACACACACACACACACACACACACACACATACACACACACACACACACACACACACACAATTTCCACAGCGATTGCTTTACAATATAAAATCTGTTTCCAAGCCAAATTGCCTGAGAACAATTCACAGCTGCAGAATGCTAATCTCCAAACCTGACCCACCCACCATCTCTCTTAGACTTTATTTGGTTTGGTTGAGATGGAGTCTGGTTATATATAACCAGAAACTTGTAATCCTCCAGCTTCAGCCTCTCCAGTGCTGGGATCACAGGCACATGCTACCATAGCTTGTTTGTTCTTTTAGCATTAAAACCAAACCACTAGGTATATGCACAGGTAAGGAGTAGCAACCGGCATAGTCCAGTAAATCTGACCAATTTCAGCCACTGTCCCATTCATCAGAATCAATACTGACCATTGAGAATAGGGGTATGACCAATCAGAACACCCAGACCAACCAAGTAGGGCATGCCCAGAGTTCTGACCAAACTGAACCACCAAGTAGGCCCAGCTGCAGAGAGAACCCAAATGTCAGTGGAATGAGGCCCTGGGCAGGTCACACCGAACAGGCTCATAGTTGGGTAGGGCTCCAGCTCAGTGCTGGTCCTAGCCACACTTGACCCCTTTCATTCATTTCACCTGTTGAGTTCTTACATGACACATCCTACCCTTGAAAGCTCTACTTGAAAAATAACAAAGAAGCCGGGTGCTGGTGGCTCACACCTGTAATCCTAGCTACTCAGGAGGCTGAGATCTGAGGATCGCAGTTCAAAGACAGCCTGGACAGGCTAGTCCATGAGACTCTTGTCTCCAATAAACCACCAGAAAATAGGAAGTGATGCTGTAGCTCAAGTGGTAGAGTGCTCGCCTTGAGCTGAAGAGCTGAGGGACAGAGCCGAGGCCCAGAGTTCAAGCCCCATGACCAACAAAAAATAAATAACAATGATAGAAGCATTGAGTTCTCCATGTTTTCCAACAGAAGAACAGTCTGTATTTGGGACAGGCCATATTGAGTACCTGTTGCTCTACTGTCACTTTCCAAGGGAAGCACTTGAGAGTCACCAACCCAAGCCACTACCACAGACCAGCAGGAATGGGAATCTGCTTGCTGATTCCCTTTGCAAAATCTCCCTTGAAAAAGGAGAGCTACTAGAAGTGGGATGAGCCCAAAACCAATCTAAACAGGGCTCAGATTTCCCAGAAGTCAGTAAATGGGAAGTGGGGACTCCTATGAGACAGCCTTATGGGAGCTTCCATATTCTAAACTACAGCTGAAGAAGTAGGCCCAGGTAGCCACTTCCAGGGTGGCTCGTTGTCAACAACAAGCACAGAAGAGCCATTCTGAGCCACGCAATGCCAGGACTACCTCAGTGGTCCCAAGGGCCAGCATCTAGCCATTTCCAGGCCAAGGACCCAACTCCCTCTCAGAAAAGGACAATTGCTCCATTGGCTGGGGTCAGAGAGAAGAGAATCGGTCTACCATGTCCTCACCCCTAGCTGTGGCCATGCCCTGCTACTCCCCACCAACACCCTCTATTAATGGGGCCATTGTCTACCCAGGGTTCCCCCAACAGCTGCCCCTGGGATACCACTCCATTGTCCTGCCCTGAGGGGTCCTCACAGGGCTTCCTACTTCTTCTCCTGCACCCAGAACACCAAGTCCCAGGAGGCCTTCTGACCTGCTGTCCCTTTGTTGAGCCACACACTCCCCCTCCCCTGTCTCTGTTTTTTATATTATTCTGAGCTCTGCGAGCTGCCTGTGGACTCCTTTCCATGTGAGAAGGCGCTCAGTCCTGAGAGTGCGCCATTCAGCCTGAAGCTCAGAAATCTGTTGTTTTATTTACTGGCAAATGAGCCATTCTGTGTTGATTCGGGGAAACATGGGGAATAGTTTGTAAGCCTTTCGTACTGCCCCCACAGCTCCTGGGTGGCCAGGACGGCTTTCAGCTGCAAGAGTTTATAAGTCTGGGGTCCCAGGGGCTGCTCATGCCATCAAGGCCAGGGCTAAGAGAGTGACAGCCTGCATGGTCCCCCTCTTGGAATGGCATAAAAACCTTTCTACACTGACCCTACAGCAGCTTTGCCTACTTCCAGTTAATTTCCCCAACAACTCCCAAGGAAATTTTTGCAGATGAGGAAACTGAGGCATGAAGAGTCAATCTTACCAGAATTCTCATTACCTACAAGCATAGAGAAGCTGTTAACTATGTGCCCAAGTTTTTACCACTTTGCACCCAGGGAACTCAGAACGTTGCCTGGTTGTGATTAAAGTTCTGGTTTTGGTTCTCTGCTGGCCTCCCTTCCGGACTGCAAGCTCCCTGAGGACAGATAACCTGCCAGATGGGTCAAACCTCTGTGGCTTAATGCCACCAAGGGTCTGCTCCCTCAGACTCTTCCCCTTCAAGGCAAGCTGGGTCTGTTCGGGATAATAGGGTGGTACAGCACCCCAGGCACTTCTCATAAACCACAGAACAAGCTCTGAGTTTGAGTTCTGTTTCTTAGCTGTGTGACCCTAAGCTAAAGTTACTTACCCTCTTGGAGACTCAGTTTTCTCTTATAAAAGGGAATAATTATCCATCCTTCTCAGGGCTGCTGGGATAATGAAGTGAGACAATGTATGGAAATTACCAGTGATAATTCCAGGCACTGGGCTGGGAAGGTGGCTCAGTGGTAGAGTGCTTGCCTTGCATGCATGAGGCCCTGAGTTCAATTCCTCAGCACCACGTAAGCAGAAAAGCTGGCGGTGGCGCTGTGACTCAAGTAGTAGAGTGCTAGCCTTGAGCTGAAGAGCTGAGGGACAGTGCCTAGGCCCAGAGTTCAGGCCCCATGACTGGCAAAAAAAAATAATAATAAAAGATTAATTCCAGGCACCTAGGAGACTCCAAACAAGTGTTTGAGAGAGAAATGGAAAAGAGAAGCCCAGCCGAGCTTAGAGATCTGTCCAGCATTCTCTACCTCTCAGAAGCAAGCAACTGGGCTGGGAAGGTAGCTCAGTGGTAGAGCGCTTGCCTTGCATGTATGAGGCCCTGGGTTCCTCGGCACCACATAAGCAGAAAAAAAAAAGCTGGAAGTGGTGCTGTGGCTCAAGTGGTAGAACGCTAGCCTTGAGCTGAAGAATTGAGGGACAGCGCCCAGGCCCAGAGTTCAGGCCCACAACTGGACCCCCCCCCAAAAAAAGAAGCAAGCAACTGACCTACCCATCCAACTGACCTCACCCATTTCCCCAATAGTCACCCTGCTACCCTTCTGAACTTTCCTGGGCTGCCCAAGAATTCCAGTAAAGCTCCCCAAAAAGTTGTAAGCCTCAGCCTGAGCCTGGTTCCAAAGACTCCTTTCTTCAACCAGCTCCTCCCATCAAGTCTTCATCCATCCATCCATCCAGTCATTCATTCATGCAACACTTACAGAGCAACTGCTCTGTGATTGACAGTGTCCTACAGCAAGAGCACTGAGGTAAACAAGACAAGGTCTTGCCCTTATGGAAGCTAAAAATTAAGCAAATAAACACAATTACATAATAACAAAGTGAAGAAAGCTGCTAAGGGAGCTCTGGGCTTCTATCATGTGAGGAGACCTGGTCTGCTCAGAGCCTGGGTAAGAACTCTAGCCCAAGACAGTGAGAGCCACTGAGGGTCTTGAGCTGAAGGGTAAAGCCATCAAGTTTGCACTGTGAAATGCTCACTTCAGCTCCTGTGAAGTGGAAAAGAATGACAGAACAACAGCTGGAGAGCCTGGGAGGAGGGCATGAGGAGAGAGGAGTGAGCAAGGAAGCATGTGAGTGGACAGCAGAGAAATTCAGGAGTTGCTGCAGCATTTTATGATGGCCTCCACAGACCACTGTCATGCCAACATTCGCTGATACTATCCATTGTATAAACAGCTCTTACTGTGTGCACTGTTGTAAAAAAATGTTTTTAATTACCTATAATCTCCTCAATAATCCTATAAGGAACTATCATTACTAATATCTCATTTTAGGGCTAGGGTTGTGGCTAAAGTAATAGGGCACTGTCCTAGCCTGCATGAGACTCTGAATTCAAATCTCATTATTGAAAAAAGCTTAAGGCCTCATTTAATAGATGAGGAACCTGAAGCACAGAAAGGGAAAATAACTGGCCCAAAGTCAATCCAGCTTCAGAGTTGATGATCTTCACCAAAGTATTTGACTACTCAGAAATGCTTCTAGCCAGCATTGTCTACCAGCCACAGCCCATGGACTCCAGGTGTGCTGGGAATCCAGGAAGAGGAAGAGTATTATGTGGTCCATGGACTCCAGGTGTGCTGGGAATCCAGAGAGAGGAAGAGTATTATGTGGTCCATGGACTCCAGGTGTGCTGGGAATCCAGGAAGAGGAAGAGTATTATGTGGTCCATGGACTCCAGGTGTGCTAGGAATCCAGGGAGAGGAAGAGTATTATGTGGTCCTCTCCATCCTCAGCCCTGTCTAGAGCTTGTTTGCACAGCCACCCTCCTCTCCCTTGCTCCTCCAATGGGCACATTTAGAGCTGGATCAATCTTCACACCCAAGATAAGGCCAGCCTCTATTCTATTCCCTAAGCTGTGTGAACTCTTAGCCCAAAGAGGCTACTGCGTTCAGTCATGGTAGACAAAACTCAGGCTTGCCTCCCTGGCTACTTCACTCAATGACCAGCCCCCTCTCTGGCTGGCTCCCACTGCCACCAAGGTGCCCAGCGACCCCAAGCAGACCTGCCCAAACTGCTCGTCAGAACACAGGCTGCTCAGCAGAGGCCCTGTACCGCTGGGAGTCCCTGGGACAGATGTTGACTTTGCAACTGAGGAAGCTAAAAGGCTGGAAAGTAAAACAGTGCTAGAGGTGTGGTAAGAACACTAGACTGGCACTGGGAGTTTAGGTTTCCTCTTATAGAAAATGGCACAGCAGGAGAGCAAATGGATGACAACAGGTTCCTGCCAGCATTAATAGTTCCATTAATCACAGAGACACTGACCTGGGCTTGCTGCTGAGCTTCAACTGCAGTTATACAGACAGTGGCCCAGCAGGGGTGCACTGAGGTTAAAAAGGCAGATGACTCCAGCCAACTGAAATACTGACACGATTTGCCTTTCCTCTCCCTGGCTGGGTTGGGCTAGGAGAGCCAGCGGGGGTGGAGAGGTGACAGAGGCCTCGCTCTTTTCCTCAGACCCTCCTGAGGCCAAGGATAATATTAGCCTTCATCCTCATGGTCATCCTGAGCCCCTTTCCTTTCATGATTTCATTTGATCCTCAAGATGATCCCATGGAGGATTCAAGACAAAGTGGTTGTCCAGTGGTACAACCCGGATGAGGCCACTGAAACTTGCAGAGGGGGGAAGGAGGGAGGTGGGAGGGAGGGACTCGCTAGTAAATTAAAAATGCATAACTCCGATCTTTTAAACACAAGCACTCCTGCTACTCCAGAATGCCTTCCATGGAGTCTTGTGAGAAAGCATGAACAGAGCAGATCTCCCGAGTCCTGGCTCTGTTACAGTACTGGTCACACACAGAACACTTATGGGTCAGATTCTAGTTAAGGGTTGATTAATTGGATTACTATTCCCAAGACTTCAGCATTTTAAAAGGAACAAAGGTATGCCATATAGACGGAAGTGCAGTTCAACCGACAGACACAATTGTGAATCTTTGTGCTCCTAACAATGTAGCTTCAAAGCAAATAAAGTAAAACTGATTACAAAAAAAACAAGAAATATACAAGCAGACTAGTTTTAGTCACGCTTTCAAAAATGGATGGTTTAAGCAGACCAGCAGTTTTCTTTCTCTGTCTGTCTGTCTGTCTCTGTGTGACTTGCTGTCTGTGTATCTGTCTCTCTCACTCATGCGCTCACTTGCTTACCTCTAGGGTTTAAACTCAGAGCCTTGCACTTGCTAAGCTGACATTCTACAGTTGAGCCACTCCTCTAGCCCCAGAAGTAACTTAGATCTAAGAAGCATCTTAGTAGGTATTTATATAGAACCTTGTTCAAACCACAAAAACACATTCTTTTGAACCTATGGTCTTGTCCATCAGCTGGGGAAACAAGCACTTGGACAGACTGCAGACACTCCAGGATGGACAGCTGTTCCCATCCAGCTGCCTGGGCCCTAGATCAAGAAGGGGCACCACATCAGAGAGCAGCCTTGCCTAGCCATGGGCTAGGGAGAGGCCTGGCCACAGAGAGAGGCTCTCCTGAGGCACAGCCCTGGCTCAGTCACTGCAAAGGGCATCCCTCCTGGCTCTCACCACCAGTCATGTCAGGGAGCCTTGGAGGTCCCCAGGTAACAGCTGCCAGGTATAGATCACCCATCTGCCTCTTCCAGAAGGCTTTCCAGCCTGGCCCCACTGCCCTTTAGAAGCCCCAGGGGTTGCCGGGTCCAGACTCGCTCTGCTCTTGGGCTATATACTGATCTTACATAACTAGCAGCAGGAACAATGCCCAGCTCTGTCCAGGCCAGGCATTGGGATGCCAAGAATGGCCCAGTCAACCAGCTGCCCAAGGAGCCAGCACCTTGCACAACCACCATTGCACAGGGCCACACCTCTCCTGAAGGGCAGAAGCCTGCCAAGTTGAGGGAAGGGTCAGGGGAACTGAAGTACAGGGAGCAGCACTACTGCTTACAGCCCACACCAGAGCCAGGGCCACCGCGTCTGAGGGGTCTTTCAGAACACATACCACATTTTTGTCCCAATGTCACACTGGTATTTCCAGATGCTCTTTATATGCTGACATCGAGCAGGGGACTTTCTCTCCATTCATCTTATTCACAGTGATCACTGAACAAACAGGGAGATCCAGGATGAGACTATTGAAGCACTTGCCCAAGGTCACACAGGGGCTGTCTGAACCTGGCTCTTCTGTCTGCAGGGTCTGGCTCTCTCACAGTTACTAATACTATGCTCCCTAGCTCTGTGGAGGTGGTTCTTCCCCTTCTGAGTGGTCATCTGCAGAACCAATTACTACTAGAGAAGGGGAGAGGAAGAAAGGGAAGGAAAGGCCCCCAGTTTGCCCTTCCGGATCCAGCCAGGTCTTCTGGACATCCAAGACATCCTTCCCACCCTGAGCTGTCTACTGAATCCCCTCGACTCCTTCATCCTGCCTTAGGTCAGACAAAGCAGACCCCCTTCTTTTGTAGTCGTGTCTGAATTCACACTCACTCCATATCCTACACACATCAGGATGACCATACATATTGGTCGATTAAGAGTAGTTCCTACCTCTCTCCACTGCCACTGTAAAAAGAGACCCACAGGAAAGCAGGAGCCCTAAAAATACTGGAGGGAATAAAGGGAAGGACATCTTGCCTCCAGCAGAGCCAGCCCTCAGCTCCCCAAGGCCTGCTGTGAGACTCCTCCCAGGGCACCCTCCCCACCAAAGGCAGGGAGGTCAGAGGTCAGGCAAGTCTCACAAGAAAGCGTGAGACTCTATTCCTACCAAGCCTCTATTCCTAGATCTTCTCATAAGAAAGCTGGAAGGCAGGGCCCAGACAGAAGGGAAAGACACCATGCATGACATTCTTGAAAATCACCTCCTCTCTGATGGCTACTTGGATGCCCTCTTCAGAGGCAAAGATACTTCCTTCCTTTTCTCACTTTATTTCCTAAATAGAGTTGGAATTTATCTTATAGCAGAGTTATCAGTGCTTAGGTTCAAGTCTAGGCTCCTTCAAATACGTGACAAGGGCCAGTTACTTCACCTCTCTGAGCCCCTCTACAGCCATTAGGCCTACAGGCTCAGAATCCAAATTTCTTAGTTGTTTCTGACTCTACAACCAGCCTACCTAGGTACAAATGTTAGCTCTGATTCTTGCTAGACCTCTCTCAGCCTCAGTATCTTTATCTGTAAAGTAGAGCCAATAAATGGTGCTTATCTATCCTATACCATCACTGCCACAGCGCACGTGATTCATTCATGTGCTTGGAACAGTCCAGGCACTAGCTATCATTAGGAACAGATGCTCAGAAAGAAGGTTGTGCTGTGTCACATGATCCCTGACTCTTAAGAGCTCACTAAGCAGAGGCTGCCATTGCTTCCACCTAGATGGCAATCCCTGAGTGTTGGCCACGTCTGTTCCCCAGCAGTTCCATGGTGCTGGCACCAGATGGGTGCTTGGGGATCTGCAAGGTGAAGCATCCCCTGCCTGAACCAGGATGGTATGGGCAAGCCAGGGGCTTCCCACCAGAGAGAAGAGGAGGAACACAAAAAACCAAGGTGTCTGGGAAGAGAAAGCAGAGCAGAAGGGGGAAAGGTCCAGGCAGAGAGATAAGCGAGTGAAGTGAGTGAGAAAAGGAACAGGAGAGGCTGTGGTGCAGAAAGATAAGGAGAAAGGATGGAGAAAGCCAGGGGTGAGGAAAATGCCAAGGGAGGTGAGGGACACCAGGGGACAGGCACAAGCCCTGGCCAGGGCTGGGGCTAAGGAGCTAGTGACCCGAAGGGGCGCACAGCCTGCGGCGGGCAGGAGCGCACGAGGGGCTCCACCCTGCCTCGCCCGGGGGCGGGACCAGGCCGCTGCAGATTGGCTGGGGCGATGGGCGGCTGGGGCTAGAGCCCCAAGGTGGGAGGCGCCAGGCAGAGCAGAGGCTGCCACCCATTAGGACGACCTCGGAGGCGCTGTCGGGAGAGTCCGGAGGGGGCTGCACGCCGAGACACCTGGGGTGCTGCGCACGGAATTTGGGGGGCTGCGGGGCGCGCGCCGGGGTAGATGGTAGCCATGAGGGCGGCCGCGCTGGCACTGCTGCTGGGGGCGCTGCACGGGGCACCGGTGCGCAGCCAGGAGTACGACTACTACGGCTGGCAGGCCGAGCCTCTGCACGGCCGCTCCTACTCCAAGCCGCCACAGTGCCTTGACATCCCCGCCGACCTGCCGCTCTGCCACACGGTGGGCTACAAGCGCATGCGGCTGCCCAACCTGCTGGAGCACGAGAGCCTGGCCGAGGTGAAGCAGCAGGCGAGCAGCTGGCTGCCCCTGCTGGCCAAGCGCTGCCACTCGGACACGCAGGTCTTCCTGTGCTCGCTCTTCGCGCCCGTCTGCCTGGACCGGCCCATCTACCCGTGCCGCTCGCTGTGCGAGGCTGTGCGCGCGGGGTGCGCGCCGCTCATGGAGGCCTACGGCTTCCCCTGGCCCGAGATGCTGCACTGCCACAAGTTCCCCCTGGACAACGACCTCTGCATCGCTGTGCAGTTCGGGCACCTGCCCGCCACCGCGCCTCCAGGTAGCACCACTGGCACCGCCCGACCACCCTGGATGCTCTAAGCTAGCTGCCCAACTCCCTCCCCCCACCACCAAGGCTACCTCTCCCTCCTTCCAACTCTGCCGGCCCCCCCACCAGGTGCCAGCCCTACACACACACACACACACACACACACACACACACACACACACAACCATTCTCTCCTGCCACCTTCCCGCCTGCCCTTTCACATCCCATTGGTTCTCTTCTCCATTTTCACCTCCACCCAGCAGGGCCCTGGGGCTAGCTGAGCACCCCCTTCCAGCAAATTCCAGCAATTTCCCATGCCCTGTAGCATCCTGGTAAATGTCTGGCTGACTTGTTTAACTTCTCTATTAGTTTTTTTTTTTTTTTTTGGGGGGGGGTCCGGTCATGAGGCTTGAACTCTGGGCCTGGGCGCTGTCCCTCAGCTCTTCAGCTCAAGGCTAGCGCTCTACCACTTGAGCCACAGCACCACTTCCGGCTTTTTTTTCCTGGTTATGTGGTGCTGAGGAATCGAACCCAGGGCCTCATGCATGCAAGGCAAGCACTCTACCACTGAGCCACCTTCCCAGCCCCTCCATTAGTTTTTTTTTTTTTTAATCCCAGGTAGAGGAGTTCTTAAACCCTTACTTCCCACTGTACCCCCAGTGTCATGACCCCCCAATTTCTGCTGTTCTCAACTTCCCTTTCACTGTGCTGGTGTGCACAGCTCTCCCAGGGTTCTCCCCAGCAGGGTAGCACTCTCTCCCCCTCCCTCCATGGTCTGCCTGACTGACCCCATGAAGGCAGGGACTAAGGGAAGTCAGCTGAGGTCAGGCCCTGGATAGAAGGCAGCCTGGAGAAGCATTTGTGTGGCCAGAAATACAACTTGGAATATTTCATATGCAATTGAAAAGTTTGCTATTCCCTTGTGTGTGTGGGGGGAGGTCTGGCAGTGCTAAGCATCTGCCTTGGAAAAGACACTCCTCAGTTCACCACAGTCCCCAAGCCTCCTGGGTCCTATGAATGTCCTCACTCTAGCACTAGACTAGGAGTCATAAATCCTAAGGCAGGTTCTCTCATACAATTTGTAAACTTGGGCAACCACTCTGGTCCCAGAAATAGTATCATCCACTTCATAAGCTGACGATTGATGGGGATCAACTTTAGGAGACATTTGCAGCTGCCTGGATCATGGCGCAATAACTGCCCACGTCAGCAGTATTGTCCCTGCACCACCTCATCTCTTGTGACTGACACTCAGTGAGCTGGCAGCAGTATCACTCCTGATGAGAAAGTAGAGGTGGGGAATGGTCAGTGGGGGAACCTGCACAACTAAGTGGCTCTTTGGAACCCAAATCCTTCACCCCCTCTTCCACCCCACCTGCCTTCTCTCTTCAGTGACCAAGATCTGCGCCCAGTGTGAGATGGAGCACAGCGCAGATGGCCTCATGGAGCAGATGTGTTCCAGTGACTTCGGTGAGTGTGGGGCCCACAGAGTCGCTGCCCTCCACAGCCTCTCGGACACACACCCACACGTCCTCACAGGAGAGCTGACAGCCTTTACATCCTGTTAGAACCTGGTGAGAGCTATCACACACACACACACACACACACGAGTAGTGTGCTCACAGCAGAACTGCTGTGGCAGCTCTTCCCAACTCCATGTCAAGTGAGAGGATCAGTCACAGTAGATATCAGCAAATGTTACAGAATAGGCTCCTCCTCTCCAGAACTGGGTGTTAGACATTTCCAGTCCACCACTGCTCTATCCACTCACCACACACACACACACACACACACACACACACACACACATACACACACTCTCCTGGTTGGTTATACACAGCTAGGAAACCATCCCCAGAGATGTTCAGCTTCCCTCCAATGCAAGGCTCCTCTCCAAGTGATTGCCCCTAATCCAATATTCCCCTCCCTGGAGAGCCCTATACCCACTCCAGTCCCATCTAGATGTCAATAGGTGTCACAAAAAGGCTTTGGCTTTAGAGTAGGCCAGATTTGTGTCAATCTAGGCTCCATAATTGGGGCAAGACACACCCTTTCCACCACATCTTATTTACATACACACATGTACTTTTTTTTCCTTTGGCAGTACTGAGGTTTGAATTCAGGGCCTTGCATATACAAGGTAGGTGCTCTACTATTTAAGTCATGCCCTGAGCCCTTTTTGCTTTAGGTATTTTTCAAATAGTCATGTTTTTGCCCAAAACCTCAATCCTCCTAATCACACAATCTTTCTATGTACATTTCCCATATAGCTGGGATGGCAGGTACACATCACCATGCCCAGCCTTTTGCTCGTCAAAATGGGGTCTTGCTGTAGCTCACACTTGTAATCTCAGCTACTCGTAAGGCTGAGATCTGAGGATCAAGGTTCAAAGCCAGCCCAGGCAAGAAAGTCCCTAAGACTCAACACCAATTAACCACCAAAAAGCCATGAGGAGCTATGACTCAAATGGTAGAGCAGTGACCTTGAGCAAAAAAAGTTCAATAATAGTCGTTAGGCCCTGAATTCAAGCTCAGTATAGGCACACACACACACAAAAAAATAATAATAATTGAAAATTTTTTAAATGGGTTCTTGCTTTTTGCCTAGGTTGGCCTAGAACCATGATCTGCCCAATCTCTACATGCTAGTCGCTAGGATTATAGGGACAAGCCATTTTACCCAGCCTCCCTCCAGTACTTTGAAGATGAAATTCCATAATGTCCAGCTTCTGATAAGAACTTCAAAAGTATTCAAATCTAGCATGTAAGCCCCACTCCTCCAATCCCACAACTCATCAGGTTCCCTGAGCCTGAATGCCCAGAATCTATCATCATCAGCCTAAGGATATCACCGTCCTCAGCAGCCCTGACCTGTCTCAGCCCACCCCCCTGTCCTCCTTCCTACAGTGGTCAAGATGCGCATCAAGGAGATCAAAAGAGAGAATGGCGACCGGAAATTAATTGGAGCCCAGAAGAAGAAAAAGCTGCTGAAGCCAGGCCCCCTGAAGCGCAAGGACACTAAGAGGCTGGTCCTGCACATGAAAAATGGAGCAAGCTGTCCCTGCCCGCAGCTGGACAGCTTGACGGGTAGCTTCCTAGTCATGGGCCGCAAAGTCGATGGACAGCTGCTGCTCATGGCTGTCTATCGCTGGGATAAGAAGAATAAGGAGATGAAGTTCGCTGTCAAATTCATGTTCTCCTACCCCTGCTCCCTCTATTACCCCTTTTTCTATGGGGCTGCAGAATCCCACTGAAGGGCCCTTCTCTAGCCTCTCCAAGCTGTGCCTTGCCCTCTGTCCCTGCCCACCTAGCCTTGCCCCCACTCCCAGGCTCACCCAGCCCCCCCACCCCCTGGTGGCAGGTGGCTTCAAGCTGTTGCTACATTGCACAGGCTCCAAGGGATGCACACAAGCTTAGAATTGGCCTCCTTGTCCAAGGAGCCCTGGATCCCTGGGGACCTAGGCATCCTCTCTCAGAAGGGCTTCTCTTCTGAGGAAAACCCCAGGGTCTTAGAAAGTGGGCAGAGGGAGGCAAGATGAAGGAAGGGTTTAGAGGCTCGGCAGTCTGAGGGGTGTGTAGAGTGGACAGTGGTGTCAGCTCCCCTCAGCTGGTGGTGGGGCCTTGCCTTGTAGGGAAATGTCTCCTTGGAGAGGGTCTGTGTTAGGCTGAGTTGCGTGGGGACCGTTTTCCTTTCTGGATCCTCATTACAGCCTTCCAAGGAATAGGAGATGGGGTTCCAATGCCTTCCAGCCACGCCGCTCTTTCCTCTCCAGCACAATTCTCTATCTCAGACCTCACGCCCCTGGATTGGAAAGGAGGCCCAGCCCAGCCTCCACAGACTCCCTTCCCAGGGCTCATTCCTCAGCCTTGGTTCTCCCTCTGACCTTGACCATAACTTATTGCTCCTGTTGTGAGGCCATTGGTTCTAGACAACAGATACAGGCAGGATTTTGTTGCTATTTTTTTTAAGTTTTTAATTAAATCAAAGAAAACTACAGTTGGTTTGGATGAGTTGATTTCTTTAACTGCTAGTTCTGAAGAGGATGGCAGCTAGGGAGGTTTAGAGAGTTTCAGGGGAGACCCTGGCTCTACCCCACAACCTGTCCACACAGACTTCAGCAGAAAAGCCGTGCCTGTGTGGCTCTCCAAGAGCACATGACAAGGGTCACCCTTGCATCCCAACCAGTGAGGGATGACTGACCTCAAGGAACATTGCAGGACAGCCTGAAGCACGGGGCATGTCACTCTCCTGGACACTGGTTTTGACCTGTTGGTAACAGATGCTATATAGTAGGACTACTTGAAGCTCCCTTGGCCAACTATAGCCACATCACTTGGGAGCTGGTTAGGAATGCAGAATGCCAGAACCTGTCATATAGGACTGTATTGCAACACAGAAAAATACTATCATCTACCAAGCTTTCACAAAACACAGCACCCACACCAATGCATCCACAGCACTGAAATAGGTCTTAGGTGCCACCTAGGTAATGTGCTGCTGGGTTAAGAAGTCTCATCTAGACCAGGTAACACTTGATGTGGGGAGAGGGCAAGAGGCTGGGGCCTTGAGCAGCTACTGAGATGGATGGCACAGAGAGGAGAAGCAGCTGCCACGCAGGAGGCCAGCATTTGAAGGTGTAGTGCCAGGAAAGAGCTCCCTGTGGGGCTTTGGTAGAGTCTGCCCTCGATGTCAAGAGATGCAGGACAGATGCAGGGGCCAGGCCACCCCCTAAGGGCCTTTCCTGGCCAGTGGGGTGGAGCTGGGGTGCCAACTCCAGCCAAGGCCTATTGCTACTCCAAAACAAAGTAGCTAACCTGACACTGCTCTTCACCTTGGAGAAAATGGGGAGAAGAAAAGGGGAGAGAGCTAGGAATGTGGCCTCGTGATAGAGTGCTTGCCTAGCATGCATGAAGCTCCAGATTCGATTTGTTGGTACCACATACACAGAAAATGCTGGAAATGGAGCTGTGGCGCAAATGGTAGAGTGCTAGCCTTGAGCTGAAGAGCTCAGGGGCAGTGCCCAGGCCCAGAGTTCAGGCCCCATGACCTAAAAAAAAAGAAAGAAAGAAGGAAAAGGAAGGAAGGAAGGAAGGATGGAAGGAAGGAAGGAAGGAAGGAAGGAAGGAAGGAAGGAAGGAAGGAAGGAAAGGGAAGAAAAAAGGGGAGAAAGCGGGAGTGGGGGGGAGATGGGAAGGGATGGAAAGGGGAAACAAAGGAGGAGGCAACAATGCTTGATAAGAAATGTACTTATAAGTTGCCCATGTAACTGTAACCCCTCTGTACAGTATATTCACAATAAAAAGAAAGAAAAGGGGAGAAAGAAAAGGGGGAAATGGTATCTCTAGAAAGGCTGGAAACTGGGCAGTCTCCAAAGTCTCCCTAACAGGTGGACTGAACCTGCCCATAAACCACCATAAACCGCCCATGTAACTGTAACCCCTCTGTACAGTATATTCACAATAAAAAGAAAAAAAAGGGGAGAAAGAAAAGGGGGAAATGGTATCTCTAGAAAGGCTGGAAACTGGGCAGTCTCCAAAGTCTCCCTAACAGGTGGACTGAACCTGCCCATAAACCACCCTGGCAGGCAGGTGGCCTAGCTCAGGCCACTGGGAGGCAGCAAGACCTATTTGTCTCTCCTTCCCTAACAAAGCCGCTACCACCCATGCTGCCCAAACTCTGCCCAGATTGCCTTGCTCCTTGAATCTGCCCCTTGTCTCTCAGCCTCCTGCCCTGACCAAATATTTATGGACACTTCTATGGTCAACCAGGACCAGGGATTATTTTTCCATCAAGCATGCAGGCCTTGGCCGCTTTTGGCTGAAGTACAATGCTGACCTCTGTCAGGTGCTGGCAGGAGAAAGGCAGGGGAGGGAAAGTCTCCCTCAACTACCCTGTGAATTCATCAGGCAGCACCCACGTGAGGCCAGGGCCCTGCTCTACATCTGCTGCTCCTCAGTTCTGCTGCCAGGCCCCCAAGAATCTCCTCTCTGGGACAAAGAGGTAGCTCCTCCCAGAGGCCCTGCTAGACTGGAACTCCACCCTTCCCTCACTCCAGTACCTGCATGTGGTGCTGCCATGCTGTCCTCCCTACCAGCCACACAGAACCACAGTCACCAAGAGTACCTAGACGCTGGGTACCACTGAGGGATAGTCTGTGACCACACAGATCAGACTCCCAGGAGAGCAAGGCCTCACCACACACAAGTCCAGAAGTGGACAGGTGAGAAGTTGAGGTACCACAATCCTGTCTTCCTGCTCTGGGGAGGTAGTCTTGTGGTTACCGCTTCTTCCTCATTTCTCAGCCACATTGCAAGCCATGAGACAGGGAGGGGAAAGGAGCACAACCCTCATGTCAGCTGCTTCAAGCTTTGGATCAGGGAAACAGGCTGTTCCCAAGCTGCCCACCTGGTAGATTTCCACTTCCAGCTCACTGGCTAGAACTGAGTAATATGGCCACTCCTATTGTAAGGAGAAGTCAAGTTTTTCAGCAGGGCAGAAACCAGAGTTCTAATATAAAACAAGAATTTGAGGTAGATGACTGAAAATCCCAGGGTTGGGGTGAGAGGAGGTGTAACCTGGCTCTGGTCTCTAATCCTGCAACTTAGTAGCTGTGTGACACTGAGACCACTGCCAGTTGTAAAATAGAGTGAAATGCTAACTTCCATTGTGGCCAAATGTGAAATGTCAATGCAATGGCCAGCACCTAGAAACAATGCACAGCATGTAGATGTCCACTAGTATACATTTGTATTCTTATTAGCCAAAAATTGTGACTTAACAGTACCTACAGACTAGGTATTCCATAGAATTGCTGAGTCCTTAATCAACTAAAAAACATGACTGACTGGCAGGAAAGCAGGAGAAAGGCAGGAACCTTTTATCTATGAGTTAGAATTATAGAATCCATCCCAAGGTGGTAGATAACTAACACTGGAATCGGTGTAGGATTATACCTGTAATCCTAGGTACTCAGAAAGGGCGTGCAGGAGGATCTCTAGTTTGAGGCTAGCTAGAGAAAAAGTTTGCAAGACCCTAGCTCAGAAACAAAATGGCTGGACTGAAAATGTGGCTTAGTGGTAAAGTGCTTGCCTAGCATGCATGAAGCCCTGGGTTCCATTCCTCTACTACATAAACAGAGAAAACTAGAAGTGGCACTGTGCCTCAAGTGGTAGAGGGACAGTACCCAGGCCTTGAGTTCAAGCCCCAGGACTGGGGCAAAAAGAAAGGGCTGGGGCACAGCCCAAATGGTAGAGTACTTGCCTAACAACTGCTGTGCCTTCAGTTCAAGTCCCAGTACCCACACATGCACAAACAGAGAGAGAGAGGAGACAGACAGACAGACAGACAGACAGACAGACAGACAGACAGACAATAAAAGCTGATACTAAGAAGCCAGGTGCCATGGCTCACGCCTCGCTACTCAGGAGGCTGAGATCTGAGGGTCGTGGTTCAAAGCCAGCCCAGGCAGGAAAGTCTGTGAGGAGCTGAGGGACAGCAGCAGCGAAGCCCAGAGTTCAAGCCCCACGACTGACCAAAAGAAAAAAAAAAAGCTGATACAAAGAAAATACTTAATGCCAGGTACCTGTGGCTCACACCTATAATCTTAGCTACTCTGGAGGCTGAGATCTGAGGATCAAGGTTCCAAGCCAGCCCAGGCAGGAAAATCCTCCCATTAACCACCAAAAAGCCAGAAGTGGAGCTGTGGTTCAAGTGGTAGAGCACTATCCTTGAGCAAATAAAGCTCAGAGATAGCCCCCTAACTATGAGTTCAAGCCCCAGGACTGGCAAAAAAAAAAGAAGAGAGAGAGAGATACTTGATACTAGTAATTGATAGACTATCAAGGCTATGAAGGGTAGTTCACACTGTTCAAAACATTTTCACATTCCAATTTAAAACTCCTGACAGCCCTTTGATAGTGGTGGATGAAGGTAACACAATGTGGTTAAGGTACTGTTAGGGGTAATAGTGAATCTGGTGATGCTAGAACTTGACCTCAAGCTCTGTAACCACTATACTACTGTCAAAAGAGGTAAAAAAATAAAAAAGAAAAAGAAAAGGACAGGAAGTTCAGGTACCTATGCTCTAAGGAAGATTCCTGGGGGTTCTGTCCAATCACACTGCAAGAGCCCTGATATGCAGAAGAACCATTGGCTCTCCAGATTCCCAAAGATGGCTGGCCCCACACACTGCTCTCCTCTCACCCCTGCCAGCATCCAGGCTCGGCCCTCCACAAAGGAAGCTCACATCCCACTACTGTTTAGTAGGCTGAAATCCTGGCTGCAGTTCACTGTTTGGGAAGGCCGATGTGGGGGGTGGCTGCTGCTGGAATGTGTGTGGCTGGGACACTGGGTCCCAGCCCAGACAGCAGGCTCTGCTGGGGCTGTAAAGAAGGAAGGCAGCCAAGGGAACCCGGAATCCCTAACCCCCAACTGAGCCAAGAGAATGGAATGTGCTGCTCTGGGTGCTGCAGGCCAGAGGTGGGGTGGCTGGGCACTGGGGAAGGTGGGGCGCCCACAAGGCTCTCTCTGTTTCGCTAGGGCTGGAGAGTAGAAGGGTAAGGCCCTCCTGTTAGCTCAGTGGCTAGCTCCTAAGCAAGTGTGCACCAGGCAGAGTGCCTTTCTGGCCTCTAGGTACACATGGGCAACAATTCACATCCCACCCCATGCCTCCCCAATTCTGCAGCCTGGGGCAGGTCACTGAACCTCCCCATGCCTCTATTTACTCCCTGTCAGAAGCAGGTAATACTGAATCTGTGGAGACAGTGGGGCACACTCACTCAAGGGCTTGTGCTTGTGCCTCCCTTATCCCAAGGCTACCAACTGTGGGACAGATGTGGGCCTGACTCCTGAGACAGTGCCTCCAAGGTACCAGATACAAAGCAATGAAGATAGAGCTTCATCTGTCTTCTGCTCCAAGGGCCACACATCCTGAAGACCCCAAAAAGCACTGCCTGTTAAGATCTGCAGAGCTCTTAGAAGGTGCTCAACATAAGCACACCATAAAACATCAATAGAACCAAGGCCAATAGGCTAGGGCTGGGGACCCAGGCCTGACTAGCACATGCAAAGGAGGTAGCAGAACCCAGCTGCCCAACTGCCCCGTACCCCCCCCCCCCCCCGCCCCGTACCTGAAAATGGATAGCTGTCTTTTAAAGCAGGCATTCAATTCCAGAGGCCAGTCTGTCTCCAAGGCCATCCCCAGCCAGCTCCTCTGGACGCTGTGGACCCTAGCTGCTGTAAGTACTCCATCCTGTCCCATCCCTCTGTGACTTTGTCTTCCCAGGAGACTGTAGTTTAATAAGGATGTCTCTTGCCTGCTCTCAAGGAGACAAGAAGGTGGCCTTGGCTTCACCATTCAAGGACACTGACCCAGGGTGGGGGGACACCGGCATTTCTTCTATCAGTGAGCCATGTTCCATGACCATCCTTCCTGGCCTCCATCTGTTAATAGTTCACCAGCAACAGACACTGTTTACACTCCCTGACACTCTCTCTGAAAATAATCTAAAATCATTCTCTGGCTTAAAAAAAAAAAATCAGTGTCATAAGCCTTATAGGCTGTGAGGATCCAGTCTGTCCTGTGAGCACTTACCACATGCCAGGCGCATGCTCCATGCAGCACAGCACAGCAGCCTCGAGAGGCCGATGTCGCTCTTAAACCCATTTTATAGATGGGGGGAAGAAGAAAGACCAGGCAACTGGTTCCAGCCCACGTCCAGTAGAGTAACCTGCGACACTGAGCACAGTGCCTTTCATCCAGCAAACTCTGAGCCCACCCCAGCTGTCAGAACTGCTTGGACCTCTAACCTCACAGCCCGTCTCTTTTCTGCCAGCTCTCAGCCTCCAAGCACTGACCCTTCTTAGCTTTCTCACAGGGATTAGCTGGGCTCTTTCCATTCTAAAGCATGCATTATTTCTCATTTACAAAGTTCTGATCCCCACCCCAACCCTAGCCCAGGGTCCTCAATCTTATCCTAAGATGGAGAGCCCAAGTCACCACATCCAGACTGTGCTGTGCCTCTCCTGTGTTTGAGGCAGCAGTTCTCATACCCCAGCCACTCAGGGTTCGTAGAGCCCCACCCCCAGCAGGGGTGCAGGCCCAGCAAGGCCAGCAAGCTCAGGCAGTGCAGGGTGGTCTGATCCTCCAGGCCAGGGAGAACATGAGACAAGAACAGGACAAAGCAGAAGAAGCTTGAGGCCTTTTATTGACAATTCTCCACATACACAGATCCTTTCCACTGTTCTCCAATGTAAACAAGCACAGAGCACTTAACTCTCATCTCCCACCAGGACAAAGGGGATACTAAGCCTGCCTGGCTCCCCACAGAATGGCACCTGGTTGCCAGGCCCGCACTTCACCTCACGTGTGGCTTGGCAGGAAGCTGGACTGAGAGGGACCCTGTCTGCCAACCTTCCCTCCCTCTCCCTGCCACTGTGGATGCGGGCCCCAGGCAGCCCATGATGCACGAGAGAGTTCCAGGCAGGAGGAGCCCCTCTTCCTCCCCACCACACGCCTTGTGCTGCATGTTCCCAGGAACCATAAAATAAATAAATAAATACATTGAAAAGGCAGGGCAGCTGGGGGCAGGGGAGAGAGGGCAGAGCCAGCTAAAGGGCTTAGGCTGAGATAATGGACCCCACAGAACAACAGGAACAGAAAACTGGCCAAGAGGCCCTCTCCCATAACTGAGCCTGCCCTCCAGCAAATGGCCTAGGAATCTAAGGCCCAGCTCAGCAAGATCCCACACTTTCCAGGACCTCAAAAGTCAAGGGTTTCAGGACCTCCGCTCCGCTCACCAGGCCTCACATTCCATGGGACAAGGGCTGGGAAAGGGATATGTGGTGCTAGGCCAGGGAAGGGGTGCCCCAGCCTCAGGGCAAGAGGAACAGGAGTGATCCAAGTACCCTACAGCCACTCCAGCAGGGCTGAGGACATCTCAG